>NC_092869.1:19505936-19545050 GCF_032062135.1 Pyxicephalus adspersus
CCGGTAGTGGGCCGCGGCCCGGTGGTTGGGGACCGCTGCTTTAGAGGATATTGAGCACCGCGACAGGACCGCTGCTAGCAGGAGCATATTTTACACTTAATCCTGCAGTGGATGTTAGGATAACTTCATAACCAGACAACCTTTGTGCTGTTATGTGTTGAGTGGTTAAATTTGTAAGCAAGTGTAGTACAGCATGGGTTGTGTAAAATATCGTCTTGTGACCCAAAGTTAGAAGTGAGATTATTTTTACACCCATTGCACACGCCGCCAGCACACGCAGACAGGCTGGCATGCACAGTAACCGGCAGTGTCTTAGAGACATATGCCCCAGGCCTCAATTTACCTACATGCAGCTGAGCAAGCACTGCAGCCATAGTTTTACAATTTTCTCTAGCATACAAAACAAATTGTACATTTGAATTCGAGATTCCCAATGCAGGGGCAGAGGTCAGGAATTCTTTTAACATCAAATATGCTTTAGTCATTTCATCAGACCATTGAATGTTGTTAGGGGCACTGGGGGTGGTACTGGGACAGAGCTGTGAGTCCCAATATGAGCAGTCAGGAAGGAATCCAGTGTCTGAAAAAGTTAATCATGCCAGTAAAGCTGACCAGCTGTTTCTTTTTCTGTGGGCGAGGCAGACTGGAAATGGCATCTACACGACTGGGGACTAGCAGCCGGGATCGTGGGGTTAAAATCATTCGCAGGAATGTGACCTGTTGGAGACAAAATTGGACTTTTTTCAGCCACACCCTCTGTCCCTCCTTTCCCAGAAAACACAACAATAAAACTGTATCCTTTTGACATGCCTCCTGAGAGGGGCTACACAACAATATATCATCAACTTATTGTAGTAAAGTGGAACTATGCTGCGGCTGCCTGTTGGCAAGGACCTGCTTGAGTGCAATTGAGAAAACCGCGGGTGAGTCAACAAAACCCTGGGGCAAGCGACACCAGGTATACTGCTGTCCCATAAAAAAAAAGCCATAAGGGGCTGAGTCTTTGGTGATAATGGTATGTAGAAAAATGCATTGGCCAAATCAATAACACTGTAAAATTGGGTCTCGGGTGGTACTGCTGTAAGAATGGTAGTAAGATCTGACATGACCGGTGCTAGGGTTGTGACCAGCTCATTGATGGCTCTGAGATCTCAGCAGGTCTCTTCCTAACAGGTTAACTGGGCAGCTAGGTAATACCTTGAATGAGTGATGTGTAATGTATTCTCCATGTACTGTACATATGGGGATATGAGGTGTGTGCTTATAGGGGTGATGACTCTGTTTATTCCCACAGAGGGCCCACCAGGTGTAGATAGACCTGACCAGGATCTGAAAACAGAACAAGTGGCTCCAGTGTCTACTAAGAAGTCTGTCAGGAATTGTCCATTTTTTATTGTGATTGTTGGGTTTTCATCAGCCTGGTCAGAGATTTGTAACATAGTGGTGGTGGAGTCTTCCTGTGGTCATCCCTATGCTTGATGTGGTTTGACTCCCCATTGTATGGGGTCCTTTGAGACAGGGTGGTTGTAATTGTGAGCTGAATGTGGCTGCATTGGCGCACTATGTGGTTGGTGTTGTACTGACTGCTGTTGGTGTGTAGGGCAGCCCTCGGCCCAATGTCTTTCCTGTCCCACAAGCAAAACATGCTCGATTCCTTCTAACATTTCAATATCCTCTATTGTCATTCCTGTCCTGTCTGCCTCCTCTGCCCCTACCTCTTCCTCTGTATCCTCCAGGTCTCCCTGAATAATGGAGTCCCTGCACATGGGGCTTTGGCGGTCTAGGTATTTCAAAACATCCTGCCACGTCTTTAGTTAATAATTGTCCCATTATATCCCGCGGGGGTAATATGCTCCAATTATCGATAATCATTTTGGCAGTTTTAGCATGTTCAGAGATTAATCTATTAACCAGAGACTGTTTAAAAATTACATTCAAATCTCCTAATCCTAGGTCTGCCTCTTCCTTCCCACACTTTCCTAAACCTTCGAGCGTAATCAATTACTGTTTCTCCTGCTTTCTGTTTGCACGCTAATGCTGTAGCCATTGATTTTCTATCTCCATGTATCCTAACAAATTCATTATGCACTTGATCCCACATAGTTCGATATTGTTGCTCAGTAATGAGAGGATAGTGCTTTACAGTGGTCCCTGGGATAGTATTTTTAGGGCTGGTGTTTTTTCAAAATCTACACCTCCGTCATCTGAATTTGTGTATCTGTAATCTGTCACTCCTTAAATGATAAATCGAATGTCTTGTACTGTAAGTTGCTGGCCTTGTGCCATTCTTTTTAAATAATTAATGGTGGCTGCAGGTGTTTTACGGGGATCTGGGGCGTTTTTAATAATGTCATTGAGGTCTTGTGTCCTCATTGGTTTATTAATCATTTGATCTCCCAAGGTAATAAAATGCACTGTTACTGAGCCTTCCTTTTCCTCCTTAGAGTTAAAGTTTTCTGAGTTCACCTTGGATCGGGTATTGTCAGCTGGGCATGTCTGTGTTTTTGGGCTTAAACTACACAACAGCTGATGATGTGTAGCTGCTGGGTTATGAAGGACTAGTGGTTGGTGGTAATAGTATCTTTGAATGCTTGGTCTTTGTTTTGGTAGGAAGATGGGGGAGAAACTTGTGTAGGGCTTGTTGCTGCACGGACTGTATTAGACAGATATCGTGCTCGTAATCCTCATCCTCCTGTGTTCTCCTTTGTGTTTCTGCTGTTAGTTGTGGGTATAAGGGTGTATACAAGGTGGAATAGAGGATGTGATTTGGGCAACAGTTTTCTCTTTACGGTTACTCTTTCCAATACATTTTCAAAGTATACCAGACTTCCCCGCAAGCCCTCATGTATTGCTGGTCCCACTCCAGAAGTTGTGGATCTAATTTATATCGCCATCCCTCTCGATTACTGAGACACATTCCTAAAATACAACTAATATGGAATTTAGAGAATGATCCTTCCAGTGGAAAGGGGTCAGGGGATTTCAAGTTTTCAGTGCCATTTTTCAAATGTAATGCAATGTCTGATTTTAATGCGTTTCTTTACATGTTTTTTGGTGGATCTGGGAGCTGTTTCCCCTTTGTGGAACTCCCTTTACCTTTGGTATTCCCCATAGTTACAGTATAATTTACAGTATAAATATCAGACGGTTGTGCGCAGGTATTGTTAGTTCAGTTGGTAGCTGCAGGGCTCGCTGACGTCCTGTTCCCAGGACCGCTTACCAAAATGCAGCTTAGGTGACGTTACTGCTTGCCTTGGGCAACCGCAGCAGTGAGGATTGACCCAACCTCCCTGGGCAACCAGATTAGTACACAAACCTATCTTATTTACAATATTTCTTACACTTCTAAATTATTGACACCAAAATTCTTATACTCTAAGAATGAAATAAAACAGAGGCCACCAGTGTGCACAAATTCAATAATAGATTTCCCAAATTTTTTCCTAACTAAGGACCTTCTATGAGGGAGTCTACACTGCCACAGTACTTAGGTTCGTAAGATGTTTACAGGGACACAGGGTTGGGCAGAGGTAGAAAAGAAAATTTCAACTTACCTGATCCTGGTCCTTTTAAGGTAGGTAGATATCCCACTTTTGACACCAAATTGTTAAGGCAATCTCCTACTGCTGGGAGAGCTCAACACACACACAACTCAAGCATGTAGTTAGATCACTCCCAAAACGTTATTGTTTGCACACAGCAGACAAAATTCTGCTGCATTTACCAGCATTGTTTGCCAAATCGTTTTGTTTTTCAGTACAGCTCGTACTGCACAATCCAATGTTTGTTTGTAACATGAGAAGCTCCATACTTTTATCCATAACCCTCCCCCCATCTATCCCCAATCCACCCCCCACTAGTGGCTGACCCCTGACTAACCTTTCTTCCACCTTATTTTTACTGTCCTACCCCCTCTGTCCTAGTTTAAATATCCCTCCACCATTCCTCAAGCACAACAGACCCCCTTTCATTTAGGTGCAAATCATCTCTGGCATACAGGTTGTACCCCAATGAAAAATCAGCCCAGTCCTCTATGAACCCAAACCCTTCTTTTTTGCACCGGGACTTAAGCCATGCGTTTAGCTAACTTGAGCTCCCTCTGCCTTTCCAGTGTTGCACATGACACAGGCAAAATTCCAGACAACATAACCTTGGAGGTCCTTTCCTTCAACTTGAAACCCAGTTTTTTAAACTGATTTTTACGGATCCTCCATCATCCATCTATCTTGTCTTTGGTTCCAACATGGATCAAGACAGCTTGGACCTGTCCTGCCCCTCCCAGTAATTTGTCACTCGGTCCACCACACGCCGAACCTTGGCACCAGTGGGACAGCAAACCATTCGGTTGAAGGGATCCGGGCAACAAACTATTCTATCAGTCCTTCTGAACATACAATCCTCTATAACAACCAATTGCATTTCCCTACCCTCCCCCACTAGATGTGCTGCTCTCCCTGCTGTTAGGGGTAGCAGTAACATCTAGAGTTGCCACCACTGGGTCCGTCACCTGCACATCTTTACATAACTTTGCAAACGTGTTCTGGGTGCATCTTCCACTCCCTCTAACCACATTAACCCTACTTCCTACATGTTCATCCTGAATAACCTCTCCACCCTCCACATTTAATCCATTACCTACCTTCTCAGGGAGCAGGAAGTCCCCTCTCAAGGTGATCGACTGATTTAAGTTTTGCAATATGCTTCTCCAGCTATTCTATGCAAGATACTAGAAGCGTGACTTCCTCACATCTGTCACAGTGGTATTCATCTAGGAGCTGTTGCTCAATTTGTGCATACCTATGGCAGAATGTGCACTGAACCAAACCTTCCACCTTGCTACCACTCATTTTCCCAGTTACAATGTTTATTTGTTTACAAGGACTTGTAAAAGTTTACTTACAGTTTGTGGTTACTATAAGGATTTAACAGAAGTTGTTTTTAAACTCCTGTGTTTTCTAACTCCACTTGATTAAAAGCCACTTGTTTCACCAGCCAAGAGTGAGCAAGGCAGTGTTCATTTGAATGTTACAGCTCATGAAAGCTGTTACCTAAACTTCAGAGCATCTATTTATTCCACTCTGTAACACTTTACAGATATCTTTGCCTAAAATCACTTGTCATTACCATTTAGAAAAAATGTGCACTGTAAGTTTTGTTTCTACCTCCCGTTACCTTGTAGAAACTAGGGCAAAGTGCTATAAAGGAATGTATGATTTCAAATATTACTGCAACTGGTGACATTAATGCTGCAATTGATATGTATCACCTCATACATACCCAATAACATAGGTGAGGTGATGTGTGTTATGTATGTATAACATACATATGAGATAGGATTAGTGGCATGAGTATGTAGAAGGGGTGATATGAGTGTATACAAAAGTATGTAAAAAGATCAGAAATGAATAAACATGCTTGATTAGTGTAAGCATAGTTATAAATAATGAAGACTTACTAAGTACTTAAGGGATTTCCCTTGGCTAGGGAAATAAGGGTATCAACTTGTAGAAGTAGCATTAATGTCACTGTGCCGGACAACAGGTCTAACCACTACAGGAGGCCTACAAAAAACTATTAGAGGAGGCAAGAACAATACCAGTCACCCTTTTCAAGCAGGGAGAGCTGCAAGGACTGGTCTTCATTATAAAGAGTCCTACACAGAAGCAAAAGTTTTGCAACACATCGCAGGAATCCAGAGGAAATATACAAAGAATACACATGCTTTTCATATTTAGATTATATTTATTTATCCTAGAAGGTAAGCTTCCTATGATGTGGAGAAGCAGTCTGTGTTTTCTGAGAGCTATTTATGAACACAAACCAAGACTGATTTCTAGTTCAACCGAGTACTGTGTACTCCATGTGAGTGTGATATATTACCAATTACTCCTTTTTACTGGGAAGCAAGAGCCAATCGGCTTGGTTTTCACTTTTGTGAAATGAGTGACAGCTGTTCAATACCTTTATCGGAAAAATCTGTTTTCACGGCTTTTGTTGGATTGAAAATAGAATATAAACCAAAGCTTTAATGAATAATGTGTTGGTTTTCATTTTTTTTTTTCATTTGGGCTTTTCTGTTTCTAAATGTTTATTTATGAACATAAGTTTTAGAAAAAATGTTTGCAGTTGTGTATTCACAAGCTCTATTAACTATTTGGTATTTTTTAGGAGCTGAGCAGCAACAAAAAGGTTATTACTATGGTCGAGGAGGAGGTCCCCATAAGAAGATGATGATACGGAAGGATAGAGGTCGAGGCAGAGGAGCACATAAGGGTTCCTATTACCAAGATGGCTTCCAAGAGGTGAGACCCTAAAAAGATGCTGAATAATCAGAAGGTTTTGTAGGTTGTGACTAAATTGTCCTGGGACATTTTGTATATATTTTTTATTTGCAGAGGTCTAATTTTATTAAGGTGATTATAATTCTGCATCCCGTGATTAATGTGTTTATTGCCTTGTTCTGTTCCCCTTAAACACAACTGTAACACTCAGCCAGACAGTAGACAGTTGTGTCCCTTTGCCTCCTGTTACCTAACTCTCGTCATAAATCTCATAAAGATTAAAATGAATGTAAACCCCATAGTGTTCCCTATACTCTTTTTCTTAAAATGTCACAGCTGATTAGATATCATTTTTATTGAAGCTGAGGCAGGAGATTATGTTAATTTCTTTAGATACCAAACTGATTTTGGCTCATAGAGATAAACTTAAAAATTCCCTTTCCTCTTTTTTTTGGTAGGAGCATAAACCAATGAAGAAATGGGTGACTATGAGTCAAGAGTTTATTAATCAGCACACAGTGGAACGCAATGGCAAACAGATTTGCAAATATTTCCTGGAGCGACGATGTGTTAAGGTAAAACCAGTAAAAAAAAAAAAAAACTTTAAAGAAATGTATGGCGTTCTTAGCAAGCAGTAAGATGAGTCCATGAGTAATGATTGTAGCCTTCTTTGCAGCTTTTTTGTTTGGAATATGATGTCCTAAAAGTTTGCACTGCTTATTGCCAGACAATTTGTAGTCACTAAATCTGTGCAGACAGGAGTGACGATGTGCTAAATATACCAACTTATAGTTTCTTCACATGGTGAGAGAAATGGTGGCCCTGCAGCACTAGAGCTGTAGCTTTGAAAATCAGCCAGGATGCTACCTGCATTGAGTTTTTATGTTCTCTGGTGTTTGTGAGGGTTTCTTGTGGGCATTTCAGTTTCCTCCCACTCACAAAAATTTACTGGAAGGTTAATTGGCTTCCCTAGAATCTTAGATTATGTTATTGACATGTGACATGATAGGGCCATAAGCTTATTAGCTCCTCTAAATTTCATGACTTTTGTCTTGTAAAGCTCTCCGGAAGATGTAATTTCTCTATCAATACATAGGAAGTTACTGCATCTTGCACATCATAGTCTGCATCTACCTCCACATTAAAAAAGTGTTATAAGTGTTATATGAATAAGTTCCACATTTAGTTAAAAAACAACCCAGAAAAAAGTTTGCTGAATGGACAGAATAAGCATAAGCAGCATGGTGTCCAGAAGGTGTAACTAAGAAATCAGGATCCAAGTTCCTAAGCTCTGGGTTTGCCTGTGAATACTGAGGGGGACTGACCTACCAAGAGTTCTCATGCTGATACATGTCTGCAAGCTGCTGTCCTTCTATCCCATTTTCCCCTCCTTTGCTGTACAGTAAAGAGGCTAGGAAAGAGAAGGTTCAAGGACAGTAGCAAGCAGCCACTGATATAAGAACAATTGACAGGTAGGGGTGACACTGGCAGCGCCAGGCCCACTCCTTGCATACTTTCTACATCCCTTACCATCATTGGTGGTTAGCACATTCTCATTATAGTGCTAGGATTTTAGGTTTGCATCTCGTTCAGGACACTGTCTACATGACATTTTCATGGTTTCCTTCCACATATACTAAAATGATACTGGTTTGTTGGATGGTGCCTGCCTCTCCCTTCCTTTTATCTGGACTTTGGCAAGACATTTGACTATGCATATGGCAACAATTAGTTTCTAAGCTCTAGTGGGGGTCAGTTAGTGATGTAAATTTTTCAATATATTCTAGAAAGCTCTGGTGAAACATATGAATTCATAATACTAATAATACATTCTAAGTTTTTTTTCTTTCTCAGGGAGATCAGTGTAAGTTTGATCATGATGCAGAGATTGAAAAGAAGAAAGAAGTGTGTAAGTTTTATATACAAGGATATTGTACCAGAGGAGAGAACTGCATATACATGCATAATATCCTTTCAAGGCACATCTCTGTGTTTTATGTTTGTTAACTTGCATTAAGATTTTTTAGCATTACATCCAGTAGATTCCACCAAATGAATGTAAGCCAAATATAAATGAGGGTCAAATTGCTACTTTCTGTAAAGGGAATGTGTCATTATACGTAGGGTGTATGCTGTTGGTGGATTTTTTTTTAAATCCCCATTACACTTTAAAGGTTTTTCTCCAGGTTAGAGTTGCCTTTATGAACCTGTGATATCAACTATCATCTTTCTAGTTATCTACCTATTGCTAATAGTGTTTAAGGGTGGTTCTGCATTAGTAGTGTTTACGGGTGGTTCTGCGTTATTTTTGGAAACCTCCTGTTTATCTGCAGAAACTATGTGAAGCAGAGCTGTGGGCATCATTGAATGCGATAGCATACAAATGCTATCATTTAGTTCCACCCAGCAGTTTCCTGCTCTTCCCGGCAGCATTTGAAAGTATGTGATGGCTTTGAAACTAGAGAGGGGCATCAGCATGTCAGTGGAAAAGACAGGAAGTGGTTGTACATTGATTAATATCTTACAGGTGGAAATGAGGAATACTTCTAATGCCCTATATTATCAACCTCGTCACTTACTAAAAAAAAAAAAAAAAAAATGCTACTGGGATGTTTTAAAGGAAAGCTTCAAAATGTGTTCATTCTAATGAATGTGTCCTCATAAACACTGTGGGACAGAAGGGAGGCAATGTGAGCTGAAGCATACAATTACCATAAATAAAGAGCAGGTGTATAAAGGGCGATGTGAATAACCTGATTACAAGCAGTGCTTGGTTGTTAAAAAAATTATGTACCCAACTAACATTAGTAATTGGTATCTTGAAGAGGATAGTTGTGCTGCTATGATAACACTTTCATTAGGATTGGACAAATGTTTTTGCAAATTTATTATACTTAACTTTTCTGCATCATACGTGAATTTCCTTGTAAGTTTTACCATACAGGAGCAAAGTGCTTTCAAGGTGACAACTGCAAATTTTCTCATGAGCCTCTGAATGATGATACCAGAGAGTTACTGAACAAGGTATGTAAGAACACCACCATCAAATGATACTGAGAAGTTGTGGAACTGTAAGGCTTTAGTCTACACGAACTCCAGACAGACTCCAGACTATAAAGCCCATGTTTAACCTGAACATTTTTAAAGCCCATGTTTGAAATTCCCACTAGGGCGTTTCCTTGAGGCACGTTTTTTGAGCGTTCAAGATAATGCTACTTACTGCTTTTTAAAAATTAAAAATGGTTTGAAAACACCTATAAATGCCCAAAAATGTGCAACAACACTTCTATTGCAATAATAAATAAATTAAACCATATAAGAAATAGTTGGTCCAGAGGAAGGCAAAAAAAAACCCTGGTACAATTTGCTTCAACAGGACATGTTGATGTAATCCATCAGGTCCTGGTGCTTTGTCAACCTTAATTTTGCCCAACTGTTTCTCAATCATATCAATTTTGAGCCATTGTGACTCCTTAAAGGCAGTGACATTGCTATTATGAATTTTGCAATCGTCAGTTTTTACCTTTTCCAGCCAATCAAGGAGAGAGGTTGTATGAGCCACTGCTCACAGTATCCCCAGTGGAGCTTTTGGCACGTGTTCTGCGCACACGTGCCACTACAGGGAAACTTGTCCCTATTTGCCTTCTGGTGCATGTGGATCCCACGCTGTCAGGAGGTCCCACGGCTGTTCGCTTGTCATAAGTGTAGCCATGGGTATCATCCTTTCATTTCAAGTTAAACAAATTTAACATTAAAGTCTGGTCTATTATTTATTAGGTATTTACTTTCAGGGAATGACTAAGTGGTGTTATAAAGCTCTGTACACCTTCCCCAGGATTAAAATTAAAACTCAAAACAATTGTATATTCGTTGTAAAACATGTCAAAGTTGTTTTTTAAATATATAAATGCAGTAAGAGTCCGTGTAGACCCAGCCTAAAGTATGCATGTCAACTAGCATTTTCTGTATAATATACAGCTCTGTCACTCACTTTTTCAATATTTCTTACCATTTCATGCTAGCAAAAGTTATTAAAAAAACTAGTTATGAGCTGTATCAAGTAACGGGAGCTTCAAATAGATAATAAAAAAATGAGAACTGAAAATTTATGTAGAAGTTTTTAAATGTATGTTTTAATTATTTAGGAACTGTAACATACTGCAGTTACTACACACACAGATTGATGCACTTTATATTGCCCAGCAAACAATGTGTTCTTGCTGCAGGTATTAAACACAGAAGAAGAAAAACAGCTTGAGGAGGAAGAAGTGGAGGAGGTGCCACGCCATGGGTTGGTATCATTAGCATAAACTATGGTCTCTGTACATTATCTACTTTGCCTAAGTGAACTCCTTGAACGCCTTGTCTACAAAAGGGTCCTCTCCTCCTGTATCACTGTCTGTATTAGTCTGTCATTTGCAATCCCTATTTAATGTACAGCGCTGCGTAAAATGTTGGCGCTATATAAATCCTGTTTAATAATAATAATAATAATAATAAGTGTGCCACATAGGCTTAGACCCAGGGGTGACAGCAGAAATGTTACAAGGGTCTATAAAAGTAGTTTAATAGTAATTTAAATTGTTTAAATACAAAACCCTGTCTGCATTGTAATTGATGGAACACAGGAACAGGTATTGAAGCTTCCCTCTCAGACAACTCATAATTTATGTGCATGATTGCTAGCATTCCCTTCTGTAGCGCTAGTATGAGGTCGCTGCTGTAACATGTTACATTGGGAGTTATGACATTAGTAGCAATCAATACTGGCTCCAGCAAAGCTTCTCTGTCTTCTATGTTTATAAAATGCAAGGGAAGCATCTGGGGAAAAGAGAACAACTGGTGGGCTATGTATTATATATTGCTCAAGTCTGATCTGCCATGTTATTGAACGGATTTGAGTGTCATTGGTAGAGATAATTCATTGGCTTAAAACAAGGTGATGCACTTTCCGATCTTTTTGGATAAAGTTGGAAATGGTAAAACTATGGTTAAGATTTGCCCCCATTCAGAATGTCCCCTCACTTGCTAGACAACAAATAAGGAGAAAGACAGTAGTAAAACTTATGGTTCTAAACCTTCCGTACTCTATTGGTGGTGTTTTGCTTCAAAGGAAGCTAGAATAGGGAGACATTTGTAGAGTACATCCCTTTGGAAATGACAGTTTTTTTTACTGTCTGGATTCAGTACCTTCTAAATCAGTGACCTGTAACAAGCAGTCAATTAAATATCATTACTGGTATCAGATTTCATATTTAGGGGAGAATAGATTCAGTTCAGCTAATCTCCCCTCATATCTTAGCTCCTCCATTACTTTTATTGGTGTAGTTTCCCTTCTCTGCTGTCTCTCCAATTCCACAATGTCCTTTTTGTGAACTGGTGCCCAAAATTGCATATTCCAGATGTGGTCTGACTAATGCTTTGTACAAGGGCAGGAATATGTATCCATCTCTGCAGTCTATTCGTTTTTTAATACAGAAAGTACCGTATTTTTTGCCGTATAAGACGCACTTTTTCTTCCCCAAAACTTCGGGGGAAAAGTTAGTGCGTCCTATACCACAAATGTGTTAAAAAAAATATTTAAAATATTATACTCACCCGATACCCGATCCTGCGTGTGTCTGGCTGCAGCGTGTCTCTCTTCTCTCCTCTGCCAGCATCGTGTTTTCTCCTGTCTGTAAAGCAAAGCGAAAGAAGCCGGCACAGCGCCACCTGCTGTTCCCTGTCCTAACTGCCGTACAATAGAAAAAAAGCACAGAGTGATCAGAAGGGGAATTTGAATGACAGAGTGAACAGAAGGGGAGTTTGAATGACACAGAGTGATCAGAAAGGGAATTTGAAAGGTACAGAGTGATCAGAAAGGGAATTTGAATGGCACATGAGTGATCAGAAGGGGAATACCGGTATGAATGGCACATGAGTGATCAGAAGGGAAATGATCTTTCAGAATCTTTTTTTCTAGATTTTCCTCCTTTAAAATTGGGTGCGTTTTATATTCCGCAGCGTCTTATATGGCGAAAAATACGGTACTTTGCTAGCTTTAGATATTGCAGCTTGGCATTGCATGCTGTATTAGGTCTATGATCTACCATAACCCGCAGATCCTTTTCCATTTCTGACTCCCCCAAATGTATTCCCACTAGACAGTATGAAGCATGCATGTTGTTGGCTCCCAAGTGCATAATTTTACATTTATCCATAATAAATGTCATCTGCCACTTGGCTGCCCAATTAAACAGTACATTCAGGTCCGCTTGTAGATTATAGATATCCTTTATGGACCTAATTCCATTACATAGTTTGGTGTCATCTGCAAACACAGAAATGGTACTTTTAATTAATTATACTTAGTACTTAATGGTACTTAGTAATTAATTACAACTCTCTGGATGCGTCTTTAAGCCAGTTCTCAATCCATTTACAGATTGATTTTTCTAAACCTATTGACCCTAACTTGCATAATAACTGTCTGTGGGGTACAGTGTCAAAAGCTTTAGCAAAGTCCAAGTATGCTTTCAACTGCTATTCTACTGTCTACCTCTCTGTTTACTTCCTCATAAAAAGAAAGCAAATTTGTTTGACAACTTCGGTCTTTCTTCAAGCCATGCTGACTATCACTTATATTATTCCCAGCAGAAACTCCCTTATGTGGTTCTTTATCAAACTCTCCAGGACCTTTCCAACTATGGACGTTAAACTAACCGGTCTGTAGTTACCTGGTAATGACGTTGCTCCCTTTTTGAAGATAGGAACCACACTGGCTTTGAAAATACCAAGCTCTGCTCTTTGAGGACATGTGGATGTAAACAATCAGGTCCTGGTGCTTTGTAGTGTTAGTAATTTATAGTGGCATGACTCAAATTTGCTTTGTTGCTTTTTTTCTAGAGGGAAGTTTTATAACCAGCCATACATGCCGTTTGCTGGAAACCACCCATCAATGTACAACTCGGAGCCCCTAACAGAACTAGGACCTATGATACCTCCACCACAAGCTATGCCAATGTATGGAAACCAGGGAATGAACGTGCCATTTAATCAGTCTTCAGCACAAGGCCTTGGCCAAAACCACCAGAGGGACGGCAACAGTACTTCCGGGCCACCTTTTCTCCATACTGCTGAAGAGACACATGTCATGCAACCACAAAACAGTTACCAACACTCCCAGAATACTCCTGGATACTATGACAACTACTACTCCCAACAGGCTGTTCACCATGTGCAGTCTACAAACATATCGGAATGTAAGTTACAATTGTTGATTCCTGTCGGAAAAAAATTATTTTGTTTTTCTGTTTTTATTTTTTGTATCCTCCACAGTAAATCCTACCTTTTAGTTCTTGTTTGACTAGGAGCAGAGGCTACACTTTCAGAATTTACGTGCAGTGCCACCTGCATACAGTCTGTATTTCCTTCAGTCACTTTTTCCCCATTAATAATTCCAACTGAAGTTTTGAACTACTCAAATATGAAGAATCGAGCAAAGAAACCTGAAGAAAATTGAATTGTTTTGAAAAAACAAATTTTAATAACTTTTCCTGCTGGTTTCTGTGCTCCAGTTTTGACAATGTAGCAGCACAGTACTTGTTAAGCACTCACTATTTACTCAGTGTTTCTGTTCATCCCACTTTTGACCCCTTGCTTCCTCCCAAAGTCATAAAAACCACTAGTAGGTTTATCTGAGTGTTTCTTTAAATGACTCTAAATACTCTTTATAGAGCTGCAGATGTTGGTGCTATGTAAATAAATTAAATAAAAATAAACACATTGTCCACTACTGTGCTGTGGGGAATATTATTATTCGGTGATGTTGAAAAAATGTACACCATATCAAATTAAACTATCTTTTGGAATTGGCATGTGTCATGTAGGTATTTTAATGTACACATGCAAGTCTTTACTAATCTTGGGCAATGCATGATTAGGAATGTTTATTTTAGCTTTTGTATCATGAAGGTGTTTGACCGGAAATAATTTTCCAAGGTTTTCTTAATGATTTAATGCCTTCTAAGTTTGTGACTATTTATTACGTATTTATTTGCAGCTATGTGTAACGTTTTGTTCTCAAGAATTGGCAAAAACATGGATGGAGTAGAAACTAGCCAGCCGCCTCCTCCACAGAGATCAGTGAGCAGAGAAGAAGGTATGCACACAATATTCATTTTAAAGACTCAGAAAGCATAATCACAAAAAATGTACACACAGTAATTTCAGTTTGTTACATAAAAACAAAGCATTCCTTAAATATGTATACCATTTGTTGAAAAACAAAAAGCCTTTGCTTTATATACTGCATGACGCTCACAGTTACCTATATTAGCAAGGAGTCTTTTCTTTGACTTGACTAGTATAAAGTTTAATCTTGTTATAGAAACCTTGTTTCCCGCTATGCTTTGTAAGCTGCCATTCCCTGTTCAGTGATAAAACCAGCCAAGTTTCAGTGAAGTTAGCTATTTAATATGGGCATCGTGTTTAAACCCCCTATTTTCAGGCAAAGGATGGGCCAGAGCAGCAGTCAGATCTGCGATGAGAGAGTGGGGGGGGGGTTTCTTCCTCTTTGAGTGACGCCCCGTGCATGTGTGGTCCGAAAAGGTTGGCGACCACTGACCTGAGGGCCAAGCCGTTTTGCCAGTGTACATGGGGTACCACATTCTTTGTGCTTTTTCTATATATATCATTACAAGTGCTTGTTAAAGGTAATGTGTGTTCATTAAGCATTATTATGTACCTATTCATACCATCCATTTTCCAGAAATTAAGCAGAAATGCAGAAATCCATTATTGGGTTCTTCGAAAATCATATTACTGTACGGATGCCTCTGTAACTTAAAAAGAGTCGCTTACATTACATTGTAGAGAAATTAGAAATTTGCATACAACATAGGTCCTAGATTCAGGGGTTGAGGGACCATGTTGGTGCTTAATGTTGCAAAGTCAAGGTATCTAGACTAATATAGTGTGTGTACATAAATGATCGCCTTGCTAAGAAAGGTCCACTTTGAATACTTTTTACTTTCATAAAAATGGAGTAGAAATTGTGAGAGGGAGACTGCTAAGTTGGCTGTGAAATATTATTTCCTAGTTGGAAGGTTTTTCATGTTACCATTGGGTCAAAATCATGTAATGGAATTTTATTTTTCTTTGCTTATTCTATTTTTTTCTTTATCATTATATTTTAGATGAGTTTGCAAACTGGTACAGTAGTGAAGAGGAGGATGGCAGTGGTGTAAGTTCAATCTTGAAAACGCTAAGAAACCAAGCAAAGCTGGTACGTGCTAACTCCACAGAGCAAAAACTGGTTCCTCAAAATAATGACCCAAGACTAATGAAAGACAGGGCAGGGCAGATATTTGACCCTCGAGTAAGACCCTCTCAAGGGCAGAGTCCAGGCCATCAAGGAGAGAGTGTGTCTTCTGACCCGAGAATGGCTCGTGATCCTAGAAAAATGAAATTGAATGAGATTTCTGCTGCCAGCCAACCTGGTCAGCCTGGCGGTATTGCCAAGCAGCAGAAATTGGTGGATGAAGATGATGAGGATGCTGAGAGGGAACTAAGAGAGAAAGCTGTAATAATTCCGTTAGAAATGTTACCGGGTGTGACTTTAAGAGACCCACGGCGTAAACTGAGACAGTTCAGTCACATTAAAATGGATATTATACTATCCAAACCCAACTTTGCTAAACTAATTGTCTGGGCACCTGAAGATTTACTTCCTGTACCCCCTCCTAAACCTGACCCTGTGTCCTCCATAAATTTGCCACTGCCTCCGCTTATAGCTGATCAGAGACTTAAGTCAAGGAGTGAAATACACCATTCTGGCCTTGATCCAAGGTTAGAAAGGTTGGATCCAAGACTGGAATCAAAATCAAAGCAGGCAAATATGACAACCAAAAGTAACTTTAATGATCAAACTGATTCACACACACATAACAAGCCCAGTGACCCTCGACTTCAGAAAAACCTTCAGTCGAGATTTCACCGTTCTCCAAGTTCTGATTCTCAGCCTGGAGCTATGAAAGATTTGGTGCCTCAAAAAATTGACCCTCGCTTGGCAGCCAGGTCAGCTATGGGATCATCACCAACATCTGTTAAACCGCCTCAAGATGTCCTTCCATCATACACTCCCAAAATGTCCCCATCCAGTATTAAACTGGGGTCTCCAGGGTCAATACTAAAGAATATCAGTTTGTACAGTCCCTGTGATAGTTCAGCAACCTCTTCAGAGATGGGAGATAATGATGATCGTCAGAAGAATCTAGCCAATATAAACCAGTCATCGGAGTCTGAACCAGTAGACACTGTACAGCAACCTGTGACCTCCACAGGAGGACTGACATTAGCTAAAGACATTCAGAGTCCTGAGGATACTGAGAAAACACCTGGGAACCCAGATGAAAAGCCAACAACAACAAATCAATCTGCAGTTGCACAGTCAACCACTGCACCAGCAGTTCACAACCTTCCAGTCCAGGCCTTATCAGGACTTATCAGGCCCCAGTACAATGATCCAAGGCAAATTAAATCAACAGGATCTGCCAGCCAGGTATCAGATGCTAACACTGAGGCCGGACCTGATGACAAGCCCTTGAAAGATGTTTTCAAGACATTTGACCCCACAGCTTCTCCATTTTGCTAACTGCAACCTATACTGGAGGGGCCATGTTGTACATAGTTGTTTCCCACCCTCACCATTTTGTAGCTGGCTTTATCCCACACCCCTATTTATTGGTAATGACCGCATATCCGACCTCCTTTTGGTTTATTTCAATGCGGACATAACCTGTGCCGAGTGCATTTCCTGTGGTGTTGTATTTCAGACTCTTATGTAATGGTTAATCTTGTAATATTAGTCTTTACAAAATAGGTTTCAGTAAAGCACTTTCACTGTAAATAGGCCATAATGTGAATATGATGTGTACAATTTATTGGCATATTTGTATGACTGTATGGTATAAAGCAATATTCTGTAAAATATCTATACTGACTTACGGCAGAGTTTAAAAAAATGTATAGGTCAATACATAGAAATCGATCATCTTATTACAAGAAAAAGGAGGAAATAAGTTGTGAGCATTTTGGTATGACCTACTTGAAAATAATTTACAAAATATCTCAAAATCTTTAAGATATCACAAAACCCCAAGGTACTTGCTGTGTATGTACCTCCCGTTTTTTTTTAATAAATGAAAATTTTGTACAAGATTAAGGATGTTTATTGAAAAAAATCAAAACTTTGGAAAGCCAAAATATGAATATTACAGGGCTTTGTGTGCAGAACGTTTTCCAGTAAGTTATACCAATGAGCATCTGGTAGTATTTAATGCTTTGCTTGTTTCTTCTTATCACCTTTAATGATAGATGAATTTTATAATGAATTTACCATCAAGGAGCAGACAGTACAAAAATAAGGGTTATGAAGGTAGACACCCCTTCTCCTTTTAGTGCATTCCGTAATATATACAACCTTCGCTGGGAGTGTGGGTGAATACGTTTTAGAATATTTCTATTATATAGTTATCTCAATATAATTAACCATTGGCCACTATATGCGTTGCTTATGATTTCCAAAATTTCTTCCTAATGTGGTACGAACCCTATTTTCAATAAACCTTTTTTGGGAGACATTTTGTATGCAAATGCATATTTAACATTATTGATATTATGCATTCTGAAGAATAGAAAAGCAGTTTTGCTTTAGATTTCAGCACCTCTTACCAAAGTGAGCCAAGGTATATAAAATTGTATCCCAAATAAATAAAAGAAACTGAACCCATCATCAGATTGATTATAAAGAATTTTAATCTTTCCTGGGAAATTGTCTTAAACCAGGACTCTTAACTGCCTATTTAGGCCTGTCCATCATGGTGCATTACTTAAACTTTCATTATCAACATTTAAACATACACTGTATGGCATGGGCTTCCAGTGCACCAGAACAAATAACAAGCAAGCACTTTTTATTTTTGTGAACCACACACTTTGGTTAATGCAATGGTGTTAAATTACAATGTAATGCACTGCAGTATATGCTTTGCAATACCATGCACGCTATTACAGCACACAGGTATGAACAGGCTCTTAAAGTAAACTTATCAGCCATTGTATACTTAGGTAAAAGACCTTGCAAATGGTTGATACCACAATATACATTCTGTTATTTTTGGTGGCTAACAAAATTCTCTGTTGTGGACCTTATTACACTTTTATTACCTGGTTCAGTGAAAATTCCTCATTGTGAAAATTCCTCATTCCTCAAAAAAGCATTTAGACTGGAGAGGAAAAAGGTCTGAAATTAAAAAAGTAAACGTTAGGCAAAACATCAAATGTGAAATGCAAGCAGTGGTGTTATTTATCAATGAGAGGATCTGTATCTTATAGCACTGCCAACTCCAGAATTTTATGGAATGTTGTAGAAAGATCTAAAGTGGTCATAGGGGTACAATACGTGTACACAGGGTTACATGTATGTCAGTGTTTTACTGGTCAAGAGATTTGGAGTTTGTCTTACCACCTTTGCCAGATATTTATCTATATTCACACATATCTTGATCAACCAAATATAAAAAAATCTACTTAATATTGCCATCTCTTTACTATGTTTAACAGCACCTGTCAGTTGTGCTTGTTTATATAAACTACTGAAAGATGAATGAACGAGCGCTGTACATACAATGTCGTTCTGTTCTTTGGAGAAGATAGGAGGGAAGAACAAGCAAGCGGAACCCCGGTGTGCTCTCCTCCTTTTACTTCCATTGCAGTCCTTCAGGGTCTGTTGTTCATGGACTTCTGTACACGTGTCAGATACTCCGCCAAGAATCATAGTGTGTACATAGCCTAAGAGTTAGGGATAATTATCAGATGCTTGTTATTTTGGCTTTTGCCTCTAAAAGTCACAATTGTATGGAAAATCATGGCACAAGAAAACAAACTATAGTTTAATTTTAGGATTTACTTTAATGCTTCAATAATGCTCTTTGCTCTTTATTATTGAAAGAAACGAGGATGTTGTCCACCTTCTGTGCCCCCCACTTTGAAGTTTTTTTTTGTCTGCTGCCTAATGATGGATATGCATTATCACAGCCCAACATCCACTGTTGACCTCCGTTTCAGTGTATAACACATTTTATTACCGTTGATAAAATTTGAACTGTATGTAAAACAACACTCAAGTATAACAGTTATGAAATAGCATTTTAAACCATTTTATTATGTACTTGTAAAAACTGAAAGTCTTAAGGCAGTGCTGCAAAAATGGAGGATTCTTTTATTTTTATTCAGTTTTCACAGCCACAGTCTTGTAATTGTAGGTAAGTAGTTTAGGAAGTTGTGTTTATGTATTTTGCATGAAATTCTTTTGTATTTGCATTTTTTGTTGTTGCATTTTCAGTAATTGTTATTGATTGTTTATACCATTTTAACTAAATATTTAAACACAAAATATTTGTCTGTTTTATTGTACAGGATTGTTATACTGAAATTGTTGGGCTTTTGTTCACTTTAAGGCAGAATACACATCGGAAGTTTATCAAATGTCAAAACATTGTTTTTGTTTTTTTCCTATATCTTTCATTCAGAATAAAGGCACAAATAATGCTTCATCTCATTGAAGTGTAAAACTGAATACATGCCTCAAAATTAGCGCCTTTTTATTCTATGTAAAAGATGACTCCACATACTACTGCCCATTTTATCATTGATCATTAATTTTTACAGATCTGATGTCACTTTCAGAAAAACTATGCACATGATCATATTGAAGTAGCATGTTTTTTTTTTTAATTGTTACTTTAATTCTCTTAAAGTGGTTGAATATGCAGCCAACAGATGACGCTGATGGTTTTCATTGTTTCTAGCCACATGCTGGAGGACCTCAGTGCATATGCAATGTCTGCATCCTCCCTATAAAAAAAATACTATTCCCATGATTCCCTATATTGTGTACTATGGATGTGGGTGTTTACATTTGTAGTCTGAACTCTCAGGTTTGTGGGGTGGCTTCAAATAAAGGTATTTTGAATGGAACATGAACTGTAGCCACATGCATTAAGGATATGTAGTCCTCTGCGAAGGATATATATGCTTTTTTTTTTTTTTTGTTTCACCCCCAATTATTTTTTTATATATATATATATATACATATATTAGTAGTGGCAAGATCATATTGTTGACTTTTTAATGGATTCATAACAGAAGATCTAGAGGAAGGAATACACTGAATGACAGCTAACATTCTACATCTATTATCTGGCAATCAAGATAAGAAGCAGCTGGACAGAAGTGAAAAGACCCTTCAAACTAACACAATTGTGTGCCATATACATTTTCTATTATGTATTACAGAGCCTGGTCACATGATGAGCTTGTACCAATATCAGGCCTGGCCAAGAGCAGAATGGAACATAGGAGAAATAGAGGTGGCCCAATTTGACTTTTACACAGTTTCAAAACTTCTATTGATGATCAGTTGAGATATGGAAACCTACTTACTCACTCTTATCCCTATTCATACCCCCTAAACTCACTGCCCATCTCTACCTTGCTTGGGAGAATATCTTTGCCTAATTTTATTGCTGATTAAGGATTATTAGCCATCTTGGTTGGCTGAGCTGGAGTGACAAAACTGCACACGTTTTCTATGGAGGAATGCTGAGAATATGCATGTGCAGCTCAGTGTAAAGAAGGCATTGGAAATTTTTTTTTACAATTACGATTTAGGTTTTGAAGTCACCAGATCAGCATGACAACCAGGCAGCTAGGATTTTCTGAAGGAAGTCCGTGACAGCAGTCTGTATAATTTCTATCATAAAAGGATTCCTATACCCAGACAAATCCAAATTAATCAAAACTGAATTATTTGAGATCCATTACAGGACAGGGTCATAGGAAAAGTATCAGCTTTGGCCCCTTTCACTTAGACATATATGATTAAGGACAATAGGGGTACAGATAAATTTCCCCTTTTGTATTGTCTGTACCTATATTGTACCAACAGACACCAACTGCCAGTAAGCACCTGCTTACTTGTGAAGCTTTGACCAATTGCACTCTACCCTGGATTACTTACAGATTATAAATAGGGCCCCATCCACCTAGTCCTGAGCCCATGTCTAGATTGGTTTGTGTTTGTGTGTGGTTAGATTATTAAGTGTCCATTGTGGATCAAAATGTTAAATCCAACCCTTAAGGTTAACAGAAGAAATGAAAAAAGAAAGCATAAAGAGCAGTCTTTTTTGGCTCATTTTATTCAAAACATGTTGACATAGCAACAATGTAAATTCATGGGATATTCACATAGTATCCAATCATATTCAAACCCCCCTAGGATATGCAGCATATTTTTTTGTTTAGTTATATACTATACAGGCACTTCTAGCATTGTATAGAAAATAATCTTGGTGAATTGTTAAACCAGATCTGTTTAGTTGAAACCTTATATCTGAGATAAATCAAGCATATGATATACAAAGATAACACGTGGAATAATAGCTATCACATGAAGTTTCATATACTGTCAAAAAGTTATGAATCATAAACATATTTTTGATAGGATAATAATGTTTATCTTCAGTTAGCACAAATACCAAGCATATATAGCAACCCAAGAGGCTGAAATAGTAAAAGCAATGGGAAACCCCCACGTTTTGAACAACAATTTTCAAGGGACGAAAGATTGCTCTTCAGATTTTATTGACGTTATGTTGAACAGACCATGAGAACAATTCACAGAGTAGGGTATAAGTATCATTGTTATGTGTTGACTAAACTGCTTGCTTTAAAGATTTATATGTATATATATATTTACAGTTAGGTCCATAAATATTTGGACAGAGCCAACTTTTTTCTAATTTTAGTTCTGTACATTACCACAATTTATTTTAAATGAAACAACTCAGATGCAGTTGAACTGCAGACTCTCAGCTTTAATTCAGTGGGCTGAACAAAAGATTGCATAAAAATGTGAGGAACTAAAGCCTTTTTTTTTACACAATCACTTCATTTCAGGGGCTCAAAAGTAATTGGACAAATTAAAAAGCTGGCAATGACAGCCTGTAGTCTTGAACTCATGGAGTTTTGTTTAAACACTGTATCATACCCTACATTCTTTTACACAATAATATCACAAAGATGTCATATATATATATATATATATATATATATATATATCTTTACAGCAAGCATACCAGTGATTTTTCTTCCTCCTAAATCTGTATTCATAACACACAATTCCTGGATAGGTGTCACCTATAGTTTGTTTATGTGAGTACTTAAATGTACTTTTATGTATACCCAAATGAAATTCTCTCTCTACTTTATACATAAAATTGATTCATCATCACATATCTTCTCATAGGAACTAGTTATCTTAGAAAACACTTCTAATCACCAGAAGCTTTGAATATTGTCATCTTTCACTTTTTTTACATGGGGTGCTTATGTTCCTTATATTATTTACCAATTAACAATTAGAATGACCAATGGTTTATTCATTACAAAACAAACTTACCCTGTGATTTTTTTTTTTATCTATTCCACATAACATGACTAAAATTTGAAGCAATCTTTTGTTCTTTGAAAATTATTGTTCGAAACATGGGGGTTCCCCATTTCTTTTACTATTTCAGTCTCTAGGGTTGCTATAAGTGTTTGTTGTTTGTACTAACTAAAGATAAACATTATTATCCTATCAGAAATATTTTTATAATTCATAACTTTTTGACAGTATTTGAATCTTCATGTGTTAGCTATTATTCCATATGTCTTATCTTTGTATATATTATTCTTGATTTATCAGTTTAAGCGTATGGAGCTTCCCTGAGGAAGCCGTGATGACGAAACGTGTCAGATATATGAAACATTTTGACCTCAGATATAAGGTTTCAACTAAATAGATCAGGTTTAACAATTCCCTAGGGTCTTTTTTTAAACAATACTGGAAGTGCCTGTATATTATCAAACTAAATACAAACTTTATTTTGCATGTTGCATATATTAGGGGGGGTTGTAAGTTATTGGACACTTTGTGCTATGTAAATATCCTGTAAATTTATGTTTTGATATGTGAACCTGTTTTGAATATAAAGAGCCAAAAGGACCCCTCTTTCTGCTTTCATTTTTATTTCCTCTGTGAGTGAAGCATTTCAGGGAGTGTGGGAGTATTAGGTGTCCCAATCTCCCTGTTGAATTTTCTATTGTATTGTCTATTATTATGAGACGGAGATGTTATGATCAAACTCCTCAAGGGATGTAAAAATTCAGTAAGTTCTCTAGAAGCTCAGCATCCTCTAAAAGAAAATCACACCTGAAGATAGAAAAACACCTATGACCTATGGGTGTCAGTCAGTTAAAAATAGGGGCTCAGAAGCAAGTTGAGTGCATTTCCATAATGCCAGTCTGAAGAAGCCCCTTTATGCCTGTGGCTACAATTCATGCTTCATTTACAATGTCTTCATTGTAAAGACTGTGACTTAAGATCTTTACCATTTACATCATTTTCTGCACAGTTCTCATGGACTTGAATCATATTTTCAGTATTAGTATTAGGAAATCTAAGCTTTCTGACAAAACATGTTTTTTTGTATTTCAATGTTTTTATTAAACTTTTTTCAAAAAAACAAGACATTATTCACTTTTTCATGAACAAAAACAATCATTTTACAGACAATCGCATAGAAAACATCAATTAAACCATTGAAACTCAACAGTGAGGGGAGGTGGAAGACTCATATAAAATCAATCAGTAGGGGGAGCCATGGGATCACTCTTTCAGGGCGAAGTGTATTCTTTCCACGGGTCCAAAATTGCATCAAATTTTTCCAGGGTATCATTGATAGTGTGCGTGAGCTTATCGTTAACCATGATCCAATCCAATTTGGAGGACAAGGGCTCAAAAGGAATCACTTGAGATTTACAGGCTCAAGTCAAAGTGATACAGGCTGCCAACAGAATCAGACTAATCAGGTTCAAAGAGTGTTTAGGGGCTCCCTCATCACATTTGCTAAAAAGGGCACATTACGAAGTACATTGAATAGTTCTATTAGTGGAAATTAGCAGGAAAACCTTAGACCAGAAATCCTGGGCAATGGGACAGGACCACTACATGTGGACCATGGTGCCTCTAGCATCGCAACCTCTGAATTCGCTTCTAATAATGAAGAGTTAAGCAAAATTTTAGATAGGGAACTAGCCACATCACACCATTCTTCTTGGGACCAAACAAACCCCTAATTGTGTTCCCATGCCTCCATATATTTCAATTTGCGTGTTGGAATTGCTAGCACAGCATAAATGATGGATATTTGGCTTTTGGTGCAGATAAGATTTACAGAAACTTTTAAATGCAGTTGACTGTAGGGGGCGGGGGCCTGTCTGAATTTTGAACATACAATTGATATAATTTTGCGATAACTGAAATATTCCTGTCTCGGAAGGTCCTTCTTGCTAACCAAATACTCAAAACCAAGCATGTCTCCTACATCAATTACATCCTTAATTCGAAGATAGCCTCTATCGATCCACTATTGAAATTTTTTGAGATCTCTGCCAGGGGAAAACTCCTTTTTTGTTCCAAAATGAAGTAAGGGGCACATGAGCAGAACATAAACCACGGCAGTTGCAATATTGCTTCCAAATCGAGAGGGAGTGAGAAAGGGCAGGGCAATTTAGAGTCACTTTGGATTTTTCTTTAGGCGCCCACATGCAAGGAGGCAATGCCCCCTTGGGAGCATGCAGCTTCTTTTACGTCAACCCATTGTGGTCTCATCATTGGTAGTGTGGAAAGGGAAAGTTGAGAGATTTGGGCTGCTATGTAGTAGTGTTTGAAAAGCCCTAATCCACCCTGGGATCTAGGAGCCCACATAGTGTTTTTATGTATCCTGCTCCTCCTGCCCCCCCAAATAAAATTCATAAGCTTGGATTGAAGAACGTTAAGGATCGATAATGGGACCAGAATCATCAGGGTGTGAAATAGATAAAGTATCCTGGGCAAAACATTCATCTTGATTGAGATTATACGACCCAACCAAGATGGAGGGGCGTTGGACCATCTCTTTAGATCTGCATAAATTTGGTTAAGAAGAGGAACATAATTGACTCAGCATAGTGACTGGTAGTTGGGGGTCAACTGAATACCTTGGCATTGTAGAGAATTTTCCTCCCAGCAAAGATCAAAATTTTCCTTTAGGAGTGCCAATTGAGACCCTGAAACAATAATATTAAGAGCCTGGGAATTAGTGTGGTTCACCTGGAGACCCGTGAGGACTGCAAAAACATCTAATAGTTTGAACAGGTTCGGGATTGTGATGTGCAGAGAAGTGATATACATGAAGATGTTGTCAGCAAATAATGAGCATTTGTGTTCCCTTGGCCCCCCCTGGACTCCCTTTATATGCGGATTCGATCAGATAGCTATGGCTAGCGGTTCGATGGCTATGGCGAACAATTAAGGAGACAGAGGGCAGGCTTGTCTTGTGCTCCTTTTAATGGCAATATTAGAGGAGAGAAGGCTCCCTATTAAAATATTTGCTATGGGGGTGTCATATAGTGCATGAAGGAGGTTAGTAAAGTACCATCCAAATCCCATGATACTTGAGATTCAGGAGATTTTTTGGGGTACGGATATGGAACAATAGGTTTAGAGTTGGTATGTTTGTTCCCAACAGGGCACAGTAGTTTTTTTGCCAACCCTGGAAATTATTATAGTATCAGAGTAAATATAGTCCAAAGACAGGGTTTTTCGGCAGCAGTTTTTTTGTGTATTTAAACAAAACTTACTAGTACACAATCTAGTGTAAAAAATAACAGAAATGATAACAACAATACAATTTGTAAAGTACTACCTCGTCCCTTGAGGTTAGTTACCCAAACATTTTCATTATCATCCACAGTAAAATTAAAGAGGTTCTCCCTCACTCCTTGAGGTTGTGTACCTACTATGCTAGACATAAGTCAACTGCCTAAAGTGCAAAGAACATCAATCATATAATAATTTTTTAAAAGCAGCCTTGTTAACCCGACGCGTTTCGCCCAATCTAGGCTTCCTCGGGTGATGCTACGTGTACTGGAGTTCAAAGCACTGATTCTTGGATACATCTAAATATTAAATAGGCAGATGCTATATTAGTATATTGGTATGTCAATAATTATATTATCTCATACAATCATACAATTGATGATGGTTAAATTGTCTTCATTAAAATATGGTATCTATGTTTACAAAAATTGATGTCATATTAGTCCTAATAA
Source organism: Pyxicephalus adspersus (assembly GCF_032062135.1). NCBI lineage: Eukaryota > Metazoa > Chordata > Amphibia > Anura > Pyxicephalidae > Pyxicephalus > Pyxicephalus adspersus. Next base: position 19,532,456 of record NC_092869.1, read on the forward strand.
TGGAACTCATATGGTAGATCAAGGATCATAAGGGATATCCTGTATATACAATATGCTTAGGTAATCTCCTTGGGTCAGAAATATATTTCCTGGTTATCCACATACTGCTTTATCCATATGTAGATAAGCATACTTTTATAAGGATATACATATCCACTCAAAGTATCTATGTATGTTCCCACAATGTCAGTACAACCTTAATAATAAATGTTTTTTTAGAGAATGAATAAAATATCATAGAGATATGATAACAGACTTACATTATCCTTACTTGTGTGCATATGCCAATTTCTGGAGTAAGATAAAGAAATGATTCTCTCAACTTTGTGTGAAAAAACTCTCTCTCTCCTTTTTTGTAGAGGATTTCCTACAGGTTTGCTTAAGAAAAGGTCTATAGGGGATAAATATCATAATGCTATGTAGATATTAATAAATATATGGGTAGTATGCTATATAGTAGTAATGTTAAATATTATAAATGGTTAAAGTTATTTCTTACCCTTCTGGATATAGAGGGGACTTCCAATATGGGAATGAGTAGGTGTAAAGTATACTTCTAATAAGGATCCACTAGTGAGCCTATAATAGGTACGTATTGCAGTCAAATCTTATTCATTTTGTGCCAAAGTTTAAAATGGCATTAGTTAAGTTGGTTATTTTTTAGCTTGCCCTTAGATGTGTCCCAGAGTTGTCAGCAATGTAAGCCACAGCTGCAGTCTAAGGAGAGGAGACTGGATGACAGAAGAGTCTCCTGAAGCCGCCCATATATGGACTAATGGGTCAGTGTTCCAGAAGTACTTTTCACCATGTGCACGTTGCCCGGTGTGGCTGGGATGTGTACAGAAGTCATCCGATTGGAGGATATCCCATGGGAGTCCGCCCACCGAATGACGTGGGAGGGAAGGGGGGAGTCCCAGGGCAAGTCCCCCGGCTCAGTGCTAACACGCAGTGCATCTGGATGATGCACCGCGGTTAGCAAAGCGCGCCTATCCAAAAGAACGGACACATGCGGGGACGCAGCGTGATGGGGTGACACTGTCACAGCCATCAGCTCCTAGTGCACCGACAATTTCTTGCCGATGCCCCCGTCCCCGCAAGTCAGGAGGCGTGCCCAGAGGCCCCACCCCTTGGAATATTGAACTGCGGGGAGATAAAACGACAGTGGGGCTACATTTTGACACATATAGTATATAGATCAAATCTTTTTTTGAGAGCAGTACATTACATGAGATTTGTTTGATATCACATCAACTCCCATGATAGCCAAGATTGAAAGTAGGTAGGACCACAACAGGCTATCAAACACTTTCTGTAAGTCAATTGCCAGAAGCATTGTTTCCCTCTGTGGACCCTTATCCCAGTTAGAATTAACCAAAGAAATGGGGTCAGTTGAGCGTCTCGTATGATCAGGGACCTGCCTATATTGCATGAAGCCCACCTGGTCCAGATGGATATATGCTCCCAGGAATGAGTTCAGACGGACCGATAAAAGTTTGGTCATAAGTTTCAGGTCGCAATTGATTAAGGAGATGGGACAATAATTAGCAATATCAGTGGAGTCCTTTCCTGGTTTAGGAATAACACTGATGTAGGTACGGTTAGTAGAAATGGCCCTCCCGCAATTAATTGAAATAATGAACAAGATGGGGAACCAAAAAGGCATTGTCTTTTTGAATAGTTTTAAAACCCTGGGAGCCTCATCAACTGAGAAGGGCTTTTCAAGAATATCTTTATGGGCAGGCTTAAGGATGGGTATGTGAATCTCTTTAAAAAACTCAGCAAAAATATCAGAGGGAGGAGACTTAACGTTACCATATAGATTGCTATAAAAGCCTTCAAAAGCTGATACATTTTTTTCTGGGTTCTGAGAGATCCCATCATTTAGTTTAATCTTGGGGAGGTTGTGTAAATTTGGGTTTAGGGTTTAGCTTGTTGACTAACAACCTCCCAGGTTTGTCTCCCCAAGTATAAAATTTGTGGGTGGCCCACCTTAATGATGTTTCCACCTTGGTGGTTAACAGAAGGTTGATTTCAGTGCGTAATGATTCAATTTGTGGCCGTAGGTCCATGTGGGGTTTGGACTTATGCCGAAGTTGAACAGCATGATAAACCTTCAGTTTAGCGTTAATAAGGTGGTCCCTGGCCTTTTTCTTACGTTCCCCAATCTTGAATATTTCCCCTCTAATATAAGCCTTATGGGCCTAGCAGTTGATGGCCGGGGAGGTATCCTCTGGATTATTCACTGCAAAAAAGTAATCTAACCTTTTTACTATCTCAGCATGAGACAAGGGATCAGACAGAAGACTTTAATTCAGTCGCCAACTGAAACCTAGTTGGGAACCCTTTAAACCTTTCAGGTCAATACCTACGGGGTCATGGTCCGACCATGGGGTGGACAAAAAATGGGCCCTGGACACCAGGGGAACTAGATGGGATTGTTTAAATATATGGTCAATGCAAGAATATAGCTTATGTGTCACGGAAAAAAAAAGTGTAATCCTGGGCCGATGGGTTCATTTCCCTCCACGTATCAATTAGACCATACTAATGTAATAGTTTTGAGAATTTATGGCTTTTCCTAGAGGGGAACCTATATCTTGGGTAATCTAGATTCGTCTAAGGCCTGGTCTAATGCCAAGTTGAAATCTCCCATAAGTAAGAGGGTACCTACGGCCTTGGAGACTATGATGGAAAATAGAGAAGAAAAGAATCCTAGCTGACCTTCAGTAGGAGCATAGTAGAAGATAACGATGACCAGGTGACCCTCAATAGTCCCCAAGACTAAAAGATATCTGCCTCCAGTGTGGGTAAATATTTTTTGGGGTGAAAAGTTTAGATTCTTTGAGAAACATAGCATGAACTCGCATTTTTTTAATTAGAATTTGCATAAAAAAACAGTGGGAGTCTATTGTGAAAGTATCAAGGCATAGAGGAGTGAGAAAAGTGGGTCTCCTGAAGGGCTAGGATGTCCACTTTAAGGGAGTTGTAATAACGAAAAGCCTTGACCCTTTTGGCAGGTGAATCGAGCCCTTGGACATTGTGGGAGAGCACTACTAGTGGAGATTTACATCCCCCATCACCTATCCTGTGAAATGACATTAAGAAACTTAGAACCTGTCATAATATTAAAGAAGTGAACAGCACTTGAGCCTTCCAGGGTGGGGAGGGGGGAAACCGGAAATGTGAAACAGAGGAGGAGACATTGAAACCATTACAAAAAATACAGAACGTAAAAACTACAAGAAACAATTGAGCATATAAACAGTGCTTGTGAAGGAACCCTTGCTGGACCCCCAACCTCCCAGCCAAACTTGGAGCCTCTTTTGTGGTGTAATAATGAGGCCTGACTACTAAGCCCCCAGGAGAGCCATTAAGTTTAGAAGCAATCAAGGCCCTATGGGCCCTATCGATTTCAAGCTGCAATCCGGCAGATCAGGTAACGTAGCCTTGAGGAATTGCATTACAGCAACTGTAACATCTTTAACCGATTCTGGCAACCTACAGATACGAAAATTGTACCGGCGAGCACAGTTTTCAAGATCATCAATTTTCAGTTGTAGCTCATCAATCTGATTATCTAGTACGAATATCTAGCAGGTATTCTGGGACACTCTTGTTGTGGTTTCATCCATTTTTTGCTCAATTAAGTCCAGCTTGGACCCTAGACCTTGAAGGTCTTGCCTAAGGTCAGAGGTGATGGCAGCTGAAGTTTTAGCTGGTTCAGACTGCAGCAGAGAGGCCAAGTGAGAGAAGTCTCGCCTCTTCTTCAGGCAAAATAGTGGGGGAGACATTAGAACATTCTGTCCCCCAGATCCTGCCTGTCTGCTGGATGCACTAGCGGTGGACTGAACCACGTGTTCAGGCTCCCAGGTGGCAGCCATCTTGGCTTGAGGTTTAGGGGGATGAGTGCGGACAGAGCGGTCTTTCCCCTCCCTGTCGTCTTACCAGTCATAGTAGGGAGACTGTGTTGATCCCCAGAATTTCCCCCGCGATTGGATCCGTTGCAGCTTCTGAGACCCTGCTGTAGACGGGTCAGATCGGGAAATGGAGGGGAGCCGAGCACTCTACAGGGCTGCTGTCAGTAGTGCCAGCGCATCTGCATTCCTAAAACATGTTTTAATGATCTCAGTACATTACAGGCACATTAAAGGCACACCTTTAAATAAAACCAAGAAAATTGCCATGGATATTTATTCTAACCAATTGGGGTACAGGTTTACAACTATGTGGCATTGTAATATCAACTGTTTTGTAAATCACAGCCCACACATCAATACCTTGTTTGTGGAGCTGCAAAATATCTAGCACTCTGACCTTGCAGCATTAGGGCCTTGGTAAATCCCACCCAGGACACTATGCATAGAATTTGTATGCTGTCCTTCTCCCACATCCAATGATGTTGTAATAGTCCCTGTAAAATGCATAAATATGACACCGTAAAGTATGTGTGTGTGTGTATATATATATATATATATATATATGTATTTATACACACAAACTTTATATTATTACAAAGGGATAATGTATTATAATAAAAATGTATAGTTGTGTTGCACCATCTGCTGTTTAAATAGGAAACCACACATTCCATTTCCTAGTAATAGTGTTTAGTCATCAGAAATAAAATGCAGAGGTACACAGTAGTTAGGCGCCATCCGCTGTCTAAATTCACGCTGCACATTTCCTATCCAAGAGGTAACATATTATTACACTGTGACATATTACTTTATGACTATTACTGCACTGTGACATGGATAAAAAAAATGTATTCGAATTGTTTTCAAGCTGTGTATTTTCAATAGTACAACATCCCAAATTATCATAGGTAAAAATGGAGAAATTTTAAAGAGTGATGTTTAACCTCCCAACCGCTAACCCCGTACTTTTCCGTGCAAAAAATTTTTGCAACTATGGATCACCCCGTACTTTTTCGTGTACATTAAAATCCCACTTACCTGGTCCCGCTGTGCTCATCCAGCGTCGGGTCCGTGTTCCAGCGTCGTCCTCCAGCGTCGGGTGTCCTCTCCTTAGAAGAAAAAGCCGGCTGGCTTTCTCTTCTAAGCCAGCTGGGACAGTCATGTTGGGAGAATGCTCCCAGCATGACTTTGTCAGCCAATCATGCTGAGAGTGGGAGGACGCCGGGAGCAAGATACAGGAGACACAGTCACTCTGGCCGCGCTGAACAGGAGACAGGAGAAAAGGCAGAGGGGGGGCTATACAGGAGGGACAGGACAGCAGCTGGGAAGGATACATTTTGATACATTTGGACCATAAGACGCAGGGACTTTTTCCCCCCACTTCTGGGGGGAAAAAGTGCGTCTTATGGTCCGAAAAATACGGTATGTTTTATTAGCCATATTACAATAAAAACATTACATAAAACTATTTTAAAAAAGTTACATATAGAATATTACAGAACTTCATTCCTTTTGTCCCTCCTAAATAAGTGATTATCGAAGGGGGCCCACATAACCAAATATAGATATGCATGTGGCTGTTAGCTTCTCCCCTCAGCCTTATCTCATTATTCCCCAGTCCCACCCTACAGTGGAACGCTAACCCATATGCATTCTACCCGGGGAGGAAGTACTGGGGCGCTGACAACTTTAAATTGTAAGGACGCCTGGTCCCAGAGCTAAACCTGCACTTAAGCCTGCACTTACTGGACAAATATAACGCATAAAGAAAATGGAGGTGCTGATTTGTTAATTGGATCTCCTCTGACTGATTGATACGAGTATGATACGCTGCTATGGTGCCTTGAAATTTGAAACTCTGCTATATAGCTGGATTGTAATATATATAATATATAGACTATTTCGGTGTTTGAATTGATATAGGCTTTATCCCCTTTGATAGGTTGATAGATATATTGGCTTCATTTTAAGTAATCTGCTATAAACCACTGTGAACCTAATATAGAATTCACAATAATAGGATAAAACTAATGTGAGTTGTGGGATAAGGCAACATTCCATAATAATATTCTAAGTTATCTCTTTTTGATGCAGCACCATTGTATTTGGGTATCCAAGGTATATTTCTCTCTCTGATGCAGCACCATTATATTTGGGCATCAAGATCTGAATACATTTATTACTGAAATATAAATATGATCACCTCCAGATAAACCTGGTAATCTTTGTCCATTGATGTGATGTTGTGCTGATGTGACGCAGGGTTTATAGCCTTTTGAGGTAATATTGTTTTCTATATTTGTTTACTTTTTTTTTGTTTTGGAATATGTTGGTAATTTTGTTTAAGATATATTAGCTATGTTAGTTGGTGATTTATACACATATATTATTTTGTTTTGTAGAATACTTACCTCCAATACTCCTGATGAAGCAGACTTGTTTTTGTGAAACACATAGAAAAAGAATGTAAAACATTTACCCAGAGAGGACCCATTTTGGTTATGTGGGCCCCCTTAGGTAATCACTAAGATAGGAGGGACAGAAGGAATGAAATTTTGTAATATTCGATATGCATTTTTTTTTTTTACCTTTTATGTAATGTTTTTTTATATTTGTATTGTATTTGTATTGTATTATGACTATTATGCCACTTAATTATTCCTCTTTAACATGTCTCCTTTTTCACCTAAAAAATTGTATTATTAAAAATTAAAGTGTTGTTGGTGGCAGTAAAGAAAAACAAACCTGAAATAGATTATAAATGCAGCCCCCACATCTAAGGACTAGTAAACTGAAATAGCTCAAATTTGGAGGTTCAGACATATTTTAATGACATGAGTTCTGAATGTAGAGATGTAGTGTAGCCTATTCTGCAAATTTCACTTCACTTTATTGTAATAACACCAAGGTATTATCAGTATCACTATTTTCTTTTAGGAATAGTCATCATGCCAGTCAAAAATATCCCAGATTTATTATCTGAACAGAACAAAATTGCTCTCTGTTGGTCAAGGCCAATCCTTCAGCCAAAGAATCTGACGTCAGATCATGACATTTTTTTCCTAGGTACAATATATACATGTGTGACCATCGGTATTTGTATTATTGACCTGAACTAAAATAGGTATTTAAAGTGTGAATTTAGTTTAGTAAAGTGTCCAGGTCAGGTCAGAAGTGGCAACTTACAAAATATATCAGTAAAACAGTTGGGGCTGGTTGTGTAATGGTGTGGGGAATATTCTGTTGGAATACTTTAGACCTCTTTGTACTAACTTAGTATCATTTAAACGTCACAGCCTTCCAAAGCATTGTTGCTAAACATGTCCATCTCTTTATGACTGCAACATACCCATCTTTTAAAGACTACTTCCAGCAGGATAACATGCCAAATTACAAAGCTCATCCCAAACAGGAGAGAAATGGCCTCCGCAAACAGCAGTGCTCAGTCCAATAGAGCACTTCTCAGATCTGGTAGAATGGGAGATTTCCACATGGAAGTTTTTGGGTTAGCACAAGTTTATTTAATGTCAATTATGTCTCACCAACAATAATGCTTTACCAGAATATACTGGTATATGTATACCATATATGAGGTCATCCTAAAGGAATGCAGCATATCCTTTAACTCAGCGGTCCCCAACCACCGGGCCGCGGCCCACTACCGGTCCGCGGCGGTGTTTTCAGTGGGCCGCGAGTACATGATCCATTATTGAAAACGAAGCGGCACCCAACCACCATCCGCGGACCGGAAGTGGTCCCTGAGACAGAGAAAAGAGAGATATTGGAATCTGAACTGCAGGTTGTTACAGAGCAATTATCTCTATTGAGAATGTGTTTGCGTGATACTGATACGCAGAGAGAAGTTGTTTCACAGTTTTCAAAGTATGTAGTTAATGCTGTGAAGAGAAAACAGTGTCATCAGAAACGGCCTGTTACAAGAAAAGGGGCTAAGTTGCATGTTAGAGCATTGATTTCAAGAGGAAAATAGGAGGAGGCTGAACATTGGTCAGGGTCTTCTGAGTCAGATGAAGAAATTGAGATTGAAGAGACAGAGGAATTTGTGAGACTAATAGTGACAACTAGATAGAGACGTGAAGTGACGGAGAGATTTGGAGGAATGACTGGAACTAATGGCGATACAGACATGAGACCACCACAGGGACCGTCTGCCGAACAGAGTATGACAGAGGAGACTATTCAGTTCATATACTGCAGGGGAGCTGACTGAGCTAGGACAGAAATATTGACAGACAACTGGAGAAGGAATTTTGACATGGTTATTGCGAATTTGGGATCAGGGTGGAGATGGTGTGATGCTGACTAATACTGAAGCAATTGGACTGGGAAGTGTATCCTTTGACCCCAGAGTCCGTCTTCAAATGCACAGGGCACGCAATACTGATCGCCCATTTAGTTTGTTGCATTTGATTAGAGACTCTGTGGCCCAAGTATATAAGACTCCAACAGAACTGATCGATTTGTCACCTTGGCATACATTGGGTGAGGGGATTCAGAGAGTACGAGAGGCTGGTATATTACAGGATTGGTTAGGGATCCCCTTCTTATAGATGGACGTTATGGGGTCTCTACCACCTGGGTGGAGCCAGACATGTCCCGATTTACTCCTTTAATGAGACGCAAAATCCTTAAGACAGCGCCACAACATTTACGCCCTGCATTATTCACAGTATTAAGTGCTTTGGATGAAAGGCAAGGGAATGTGCATGAAACAGCTACATTAATAGGTCAGTTAGAGGAAATTGAAAAAGGACCAGGACCAGGACATAAGCAAAGACCAATACAGAAAAAGAAAAGGGAGATTTCATAAAGAGGTTTAAAATGACAAGAAAACAGTTGTTTCTTGATCTGTTTAACAGTGGTGTTCCCAAAGCAGACATTGATGGGATTCCTACTACTGATCTGTTCAAGCCCTGGAAACAACTGAAGGATAGAGGTAAGTTACAGCCAGACTCAAGAAGGCGTTGTCTAGTAATGTAGAAAAAATAACCCCTCCTACACCTCCCCTGAAAGGAAACAACCCATATAGGGAGGCACAAACAGCTTTATATGATTATGTTACAACACATACACCCTCCAAGAGAGAAAAAGGGTGGGGGGTACCACAGTCTATATATCACTGACTAAGGGATAACTCCCCTGCTCCACTGATCAGAATCTGAAGTTTGGGGACAGACACTACATGGGTGACAGTTGAAGGTTTGGAAGACAGAATTCATGGGCTTCTAAGGTTCACTGCAGACTACAAATAGGCAATGGTCCTGTCTTTAATGCCAACATATTTGCATCCGAATTGCCAAACAACATAACAGAAATGGATATCTTACAGGGTCAGACTATCCATACAATGACAAGGATGTATGTGTTTGGCACTTCAGTCTGTTGTTCCTCTGTGTTTGCAGTTAAACCCATTGTGAGGGGTCATGCTAAATGAACATCAGTGTACATTCTACTCCTGAAGCACCCAGTTTATTTGAAGCAATATTGGGGTACATATTAAAATTACAGGGACTATCCAGGCCCTGTTGGAAGCAGGGGCATTCAGATCATCACTCAGTCCTTTTATTGCTCCTGGTTTTCCAGTTAACAAACTTGATGGATACTACAGAATGACCACTGACTATCAAGAGTTTTAAAAAAAATGGTCCATCTATTGGCTGCGGCTGATTTGGATATGGTGACACTTGTAGAGACTGTTGCTCAGACAGTGGGGGAGTGGCAAATGGTACTGGATTTATCAAACGTTTTCTTTCCAAAGACCATTGATGGAGAGTCTCAGGACCAATTTTGTTTTCCTGGGATGGAAAACAACATGCCACAATTGGATTATTATAAGGTTACCCACACAGCCCAATGATGTGTCATGGATTGGTTGCTAAAGATCCAGAAAAGCTTCCACCGATTTCTTATCTGGAACAGCTCTTGATGAAGTACCAAACAACAACCAGTAGTAATACGGACAGAGTTAAGTAAAAGTGGTGGTATTTCTGCTCAGGAATCAACCATTTTGAATCAACAGTTAGCGGGACTGGTTACTGCACCTGTTGAACTGGAAGCACCTGTGATTATGATTGATGGGAAACTTTGCAAGAAGGCTTCAGATTGGGAGCATTTGACAGCTGATGAATAAATAATTGTGTGATACACTGATGTTTGAGCTATGGACAAATTTGGACTACTACTGCTTTTCAACCCTCCACAGAGACAATGTTTTATCAGACTGAGAGGGAGGGTTTAGCTGATATGCTGAAATACATGCAGTGGACATGAAGATCGAAGATGTCGCAAGTTCATCTGGACTTAATGAAAGTTATAATGGCCTGCTCAAACAAGAAAAGAGCTGACCCCCACAAATACATAGAAAGATTGGATTTGGGTTGTGTCACTAGCCTCATTTTTGTTAAATCAGAGGGTGGTGGGGGGTAGTACACCATTCCTTCACATGTTAGGTCAGGGACAACAAAGTGTTTTCTGAATTAGTTTTTATTGTTAAAAAGTGAACGTTACAGGACAAGATAGACATTTTTTGGGGTCCATTGTGGGAGTTTGTATAAACTGGACTACTGAATTTAATCAGGCATACATAAAAAAGATGATGTGACTATGACACATTACCTGACTGATATGACAGTGACTTGACCCAAGACATTTTTCAATAATGTTATGTGATTATTTGCATAGACATGGATAATATCCAGTATAGCAGATAGAGGAAGGGAAAGTAAGAAGAAAGAAGTATTTGCTAGTAAAAGCTAATACTAATGTAAAACTCAGAGATGTTGATCTTAACCCTGTTTATTTTCCTTCCCACAGACTAGCTGAAATCTAATCGCCTTAATTGGCAGATTCGCGCCCCCTATTGCTCATTATTATGAAGGCAGGAATCCGGCTGGCAGTGAGGAGGCGCGTGTACGAGCACGCTTGAGTCCGGACCGCGGTAATCCGCGATCGCTGGTCGCGCGTACTTTTGCGCTTCCAGCGATCGCGGATTTCAATGATGAATCAGGGGCATTGTCTTAGTTCCTGAGTAGTTAAAACACAGTGCCATACCTAATTAACTAGTCTTGACCAGAACTAACTGTATGCAACATGTTTTTGATCATCTGCCAAGCCATTAATTTGGAAGACCACTTGGATGAATGCAACCCACTTCCGCAGCCAAGTATTTTTGTTATATCTAAGTCTTTGTAACTGCATTGTTTTATCTATCTGTCTTTATTATTAAATTGTATAATCTTTCAAGTCTTTGTGTTATCTCTCTTTGTACACTTCAAAATGAACCCCTCAATATTTGCATAAACTGTCAGAAATGATATTCCTGACATAACAGAAGTGGACAAATCTGCATCAACTGTGAATATGGACGAAAATTCCTAAATAATGTTTCTAGCACATGGAATCTATGCCACAAAGTATTTTGAAGTGCCTAATACAAACAAGTGGTCCAACCCATTATTAGCAAAGTGTACCTAATAAAGTAGCTGGTGACTACCAATAGACAACATGATATTGTGGAGTATATCCAAATTGTTTTTTTTAAAACCGTGTCTGTCTTGGTTACATTCTTAGGAATCCATACGTTTTCAAAAAGAGACCCAAAAAAAAGCCCAGACCCAAAGCACAGCTCTATAATTGTGTACAGATGCTAGATTTATATAATCTAGATCAACCTTTCTCAACCATTTTACCTCCTGAGGAACCTGAGGAATTTTCATGGTATGAGGAACACCTACAAAAACCAATGCTTTGGGAGTGTTAATGAAAAAAAAAGCTTCTTTTACTGGTGACCAGTGGAAAGAATACCTGATTACAGTGGTGGCTAAAATTGCCAGAACATGGACAAATTAAAACATTATTATGTCATGGAGCTAGTTCTTCCAAGTGGTGTTGATACCAGAACTATGCAGGCCCCTAACAACCTCTTGAGGAACTCTGGTTGAGAATGGGTGGTCTACATGATTATTTATGATTGTGTCAGACATAAATATAGCATCTTTACAATTTTCCAACAATATTGTGTAATGTTCCATCCTGCTGGTTTACTAAACCCCCAACAAGAACCAGTGTTTTAGTATTTACTTATTGTACTTGTGAAAAAAAGAAGTAATTGTAGCAGCTGTTATAGCTATAACTCCTTACTGCAAAATATGTTTACATGTTTAAATGTGTTCTAAATGGGATATAATTCTAAAATGTGAAGCTGTGTGGGGGTTAGGTGAGTCATATCCCACTCTCTTTGGTCAAAGATTAATGTTTGTTCAGCCACCCCTTAGATTAGGAAATTCAAATAAAAAATAGACAAGAAAGAGTTTTTTTTTGGGCTAATTTACAATAAAGTATATTTTTCAAACCATAAGTCAACCATACCAACATTACATGCTAGTATGTATTGTTTTTTCCCCGTACACATTAGGACAGTATGGGGTCAGAATTGCCAATCTAGACAAAATATAACTACTAAGATTTAACTGTATAGCGTTTGAGTGTTAAACGTCTCGTAACCCGATGGTTTTCGCCAGTTAGATGCTTCAGGGGTATAGACATAAATCGGCTGATCATTGGAAAAGACGGTATTACCCTTATCCAGTATGCTCATCTTAATAAATAAATATACCTTTAATTATTCACTAGAAACTTGATATTTACTATCACCCCCCCCC
>NC_092869.1:19545072-19551102 GCF_032062135.1 Pyxicephalus adspersus
CCCCCCCCCCCATTACCATATCTTAATGTTATACCATGACAATTATAATTATTTATATCAGCGTCTCAACAATCTATATAGCATCATCTTAGAGATGATTAACCTCTTACTAATCATTAGTTCATTACCTACCATTATTTTATCCTGACATACACCACAACTTTTTAAGATGTTTTTATGTATATTGAATAATATCTGTCTTGATGCATAAATAGATATATTATTTTTGAGATAATAGTATGATTGGTATTATATCATATTATATCATATGTATCTGTACCTATAGATTCTCCATGTATATATACTACATGTATTTGCATCCACATATCCTCCACCTATTGAACATGTAATTGTACGCACATGCCCTTTACTTACCTAAAATAGAAATACTTTTCTTTTCAAATGAATAGCCAATTTATGTCTACACCCCTGAAGAAGCCAGTAGGCGAAACTTTTCAGGTTACAAGACATTTAATGCTCTATAAACAGCTTAAACGCTATATCGTTAAATCATAGTAGTTATATTTTGTCTAGATCGGCAATCTCAACCCCATGCTGTCTTCATGGGTACAGGAAAGATCAATACATACTAGCATGTAATGTTGTTATGTTATACTTATGGCTTGAAAAATATACTTTATTGTAACTAAAAAAAATCCTTTCTTGTCTTTTTTTGATTTGCAAGTATAAAAGTATAAGTACAACCCTTTTATATAAAGTTAAAATGATCATCTTTTTTCTAATTTTTTTTTAAAGGGGGAGCCCCTCCCCTCCTTTACCCCTTCGATGGTAAAGACTGAATGTGAGCACAGAGCCTCCTATAAAACTCATAATACGTATCCCAGGAGGCTTTGGGTTGCTCCTGTGCATTCTCGATTTTGGGCCGATCCCACGCATGTTCAGTGCCAGATCAAGGAGGATCAAGGAGATACAACCACATACCTAATTCCTAGTGGAAATTATGTAAAAAACATACCCAAAACCTAATGGAAAAAGTCTTGTCTTTGATAGTCACAGGGTTGTTTCACTATGCCCTTTGAGATTTAACCTCACTTTATAGTGATGTAATGTTTTAATGGTTTGCCTAATACCATATTTTAACTACATGTGATGCTTTAGGTGAACTATCAAATTGTTTCTACAGGAAAATTGGAGCTTTCCCAAAGCGCTCACCTTTATACAATCAGCTATAAATGCTTTGTTTATTTTTGCAGTTATTACAATATTGTGTAGCTAATCATTATATCTATACACTGACTGTAATACACTTTTTTTGTAAGGAGAAAAAAACTTTCTGGGTTAGTTGTATGCAACAATTTTACCAACCTTGTTTTGTTATCTTCTGTAGATTCATGGAGCAAATTATAGCTAACTGCAGCTTGAAAGGGTAAGGTAATTTAAAAAATGGCTTGGTAAGAGTTAGAAATGTTTAATCAATTTCTTGACAAAAGACAAACTTTAGACAACACGTAATGTGGTGGAGCAGAGCAGTACAGACTTGAATAAAAACTAAACTACTGAGTTGCTTATTGGATGCATCAAGGTTTAATTTTCAAAGTTGACTGGAGTGTACCATCATTAATATGTGGACTGCCAGTCCCTTACATTACTGATTGCTGTCCTGGCTGTCTGCCCTGTCTCCAATACATTTTTGTAATATTTTTTTTATAGTTTTAATGAGGACTGAAGTGTCTTTTAAAGCTTTGCCAATAAATCAGGGCAGATGAATTTTCCTGTCATTGGCACCTATTGCTCTTAGCAAATTCAACTATTCATTAGCAAAATGTGGAAAGCTGATGAAGAATCTGTAATATGTTTTCTGAAATTGATAGCAGCTTCTGCATGGTATGCATGCTAATTCTTAGGGACAAAGTTTCCAAATAAACTTTTTCCATTAGTCATGGATGAAGTAGGGAATGGGTTAACTGATATCTGACTTTACCTTCAGTTTTTATAGTTGTACTCTGACCAAGTCACATAGAAACCTCATAATAATATCTAGAGTCTTCTAGTTCTTTTGTAATCTTTTCTTATAACAATCTGTCTCTGGCCCACCTTCTTCTATTGGATTTCTGTCCTTTTAATTATTGAGACTCAGTATTACATGTAGCTGTTTGCCTATGGTGGTCTACTTGAAATTATAGTCTTCTTAGAAAGTTCCACTCCTCCAGACCGACAATAACTCCTTCATATTTACATAACTCTTCCTAAAAGCCAATTCACGTTCTTTTTTAAGGCTTTTGAGAGGTGTACTGACATAGGGTGCTGTCGGAATTTCAGGAAGTTACCTACATCACCCTTGCCACCTGCTTCCACCCGTCATGATTTGAATGCATTGAACAGAGAAGCACACTGATAATATCACTGGGTTTAAATTAACAGGTAAAAAAAGAGATGTAATAAAGCAGGAAAGGTTTAAATAAGTAATGTTATTACTAGAGATGAGCGAATCGAAGCTGACAAAGTGGAATGCGATCCGAATTTCAGAAAAAAATTGATTCGCAACGAATCCGAATTTCCTTGCGATTCGTTGTAACGAATCACAATTTTTCCTGAAATGGCAGCTACACGTGTGAGGACATGGGGGAAGGAACTCTGGGAAGGTGGGACGACCCATATTGCCATGCATGCAGCCAATCAGCAACCAGCTAGCCCTGTGATGTCACAGCCCAAAAAATACCCTCAGCCATCTTGGATTAAGACATTTTACAGCGTTCTGAGTGCAGGGAAAGAAGTGTAAGGGCGCTAGGGAGAGTGTTAGGAGAAACCTCATTGTGAGAAAAAAACGATTTATAAGTGCAGGGAAAGGATAGGGAGGAATCATTTCACAGCATCTTTCATAGCATCAGTGCAGGGAGAGACGTCAGAAGGTGCTAGGGACAGTGCTAGAAAAGCGATTTACAAGTGCAGGGAAAGATTATTTGGGGATCCAAATACCCATTAGATAGCTCTGTCATTCCAGCAATTTATATAGCCAGAAAAAAATATACAGTTCACTGTTGCAGTTTTATGTGGTGAAAGCATTTAGTGACGTATTTGACTACAAAAAGAAAAATCTATACGCAGTTCACTGTTGCAGTTATTTGCGGTGAAAGCGTTTAGTGGCCTATTTCAGTACCAAAAGAAAAATTTTTACCCACTTCACTGTTGCTTTTTTTTGTGTTGAAAGCGTTTAGTGACGTATTTCAGTAAAAAAATAAAAAAATTTTCTCAGTCCACTTCTGCAGTTATATGTGGTGAAAGCATTTAGTGACGTATTTGAGTACAAAAAGAAAAATATATACGCAGTTCACTGTTGCATATATTTGTAGTAAAAGCGTTTAGTGACGTATTTCAATACAAAAATAAAAATATATTCTCAGTTCACTTCTGCAGTTATATGTGGTGAAAGCATATAGTGACGTATTTGAGTACAAAAAGAAAAAATATATATACAGTTCACTGTTGCAGTTATTTGCAGTGAAAGCAAATAGTGACGTATTTCAGTACAAAAATAAAAATATATTCTCAGTTCACTTCTGCAGTTATATGTGGTGAAAGCATTTAGTGACGTATTTGAGTACAAAAAGAAAAATATATACGCAGTTCACTGTTGCAGTTATTTGTGGTGAAAGCGTTTAGTGGTCTATTTCAGTACAAAAAGAAAAATATATACGCAGTTCACTGTTGCAGTTATTTGTGGTAAAAATGTTTAGTAGCCTATTTCTGTACAAAAATAAATGTCAGACAGAAAAGTGGCATGCCATGCACAGAGGAGTGGCAGAGGCCTAAATGTTTCTGGCGCAGGCAGAGGTCGCAGCAGAGTAAGGGGGCGTGTCAGCAGGAGTCGCAGCGAGAGGCCTGAGCTCCTAGTGTCATCTAGCAGTCGTGTCTTGACCAGCAACCCAGTGATTCTTGATTGGTAAACTCGGTCATCCACTTCATCCCAAGTGAGATCAGACACCCCCAGCAAACAGTCGGTGGGTTCGTCAGACACAATCCTTAGTTGGCATGGCCTTGGAGCAGGCCCTGTGCCCTCACATGTCCTCAACCTGCCTCTGTCCTTTGCTGTTCCCTCAGCCACAGAAGTATTGTATGCTGTGGGCTCAGCTCCACTATACAGCGAGGACGAGCTAATAGAGGACAGTCAGCCCTGCCCAGCCAAGATCTGGAGGAGATACCCGCCGCTTCCTCCGCTAGGCAGGCAAGTAGTGATGAGGAGGGTGGCGTGGGAGGTGGTGTTGCGAGCAGTCAAGCTCCTGACCCAGAGACTATCGAGGAGGACATCAGTGATGTGCGTAAACTACTCGATGATGATAAAGCCGATCGCACTTGGGAGCCGGGTGAAGAAGGGGCTTCATCATTACAGGAGAAGAGGGTGGCAGCTTGCCCATGAGGCAGTGGCTGAGCCAGCAAGGTGGTGGCATGGCTGGTAGTCAGCAGGGTGGCATCAGTGGAAGGTCGGGAACCAAAAGTGCCCGGGGTAGACCACCTGCTTCGCAGCAGCCTACCTGCCCAGGAAGTAGTGGTGCAGGGATTCACGGAGGCAGCGGCGTTAGAAGTCAGTCAATGCGGAGTGTTGGGGGGAAATCACCTACTCGGCTATGTGGCAGTTTTTTGTTAAGCCGCCGGAGGAGGTTAACATGGCCAAATGTAGAATATGTGGGCAGAAGGTGAAGCGTGGCCAGGGTGCCAATGTTGGCACCATGGCCCTGCGTCAACATATGCAGCATCACCATAAAGTGGCCTGGGAGAACCGTGGCTCCGATGTGGTGGTCCAGCCTGCCGCAGCAACCACTACATCACCCAGTGGCACGCACTGGCTTTCAGGCAGTCAAGGCTCCACCACCTCAGCCGAAGGGAGCTGTATGTAATTTCCATCATCTGCTGGTCTAGATGCTCCTGCTCCTCCTCCTCCTACTCCTTGTAGGCTCCTTCCGTCAGCAATCGATCACCGAAGCGATTGCCAAGAGACAACAGTATGCGTGCACTCATCCAACAGCGCAGAAGCTGAATGTGCTTCTGTCCAAGTTGCTGGTGATGCAGTCCCTCCCTTTCCAAGTGGTGGACTCTGCACCTTTCAGAGAACTGATGGCTTATGTCGAGCCAAGGTGGAGAGTCCCAAGCCGTCATTTCTTTGTGAAAAAGGCAGTACCAGCCTGGCACAAATATGTAGAACAGAAGGTGGGCCAGTCCTTGAGCCTGTCGGTGTCTGCCAAAGTGCACGGCAGCGCCGAAGTGTGGAGCTGTAACTACGGTCAATACATGTCCTTTACGGCCCACTGGGTGAATGTGATTCTTTGCACAGCTACACCAGCAACTTGGCCAGGTGACACCGCTTCCGCCTCCACATTCTCACGCTGCTGGTCCTGCGACAACGTCCGCCTCTGCCTCCTCATCCTCCACCGTGTCCTCAGCTTCCACTGCAGGGACAATTTACAGTGCCCCCACAGCATACCACATGTGCAGGGCACGGCGGTGTCACGCTGTTCTGCACCTGGTTTGTCTGGGGGAACGGAGTCACACGGGAGGAACTGCTCTGTGTGATTCATCAAGAAATCAAATCATGGCTTTCTCCGCAACAACTCAAAATCGTAACCCTGGTGACCGACAACGGTCCTTAAGCTCGCCTTAGGACACCTGTGTTACCGTTTAACAGGTGTACCGCCCCAGTCAAACTCCCCACTGTCCTCGGAGCGAGTCGCACCTGGCATGCGCTGGGCGCTTGGAGCCAGAGTCAAGTCTCCGCCTGATGCCTGATCTCTCTTTGTACTCTTCAAACTGAACCGATCAATATTTACATAAACTGTCACAAATTATATCCATGACATAACACTTGGTACCAGAAGTGGGGTTTGATGTGTGCAAACTAGAGATATTGATGATAAGATTGATAGTGGGAGAATTTTGATTGTGTTTTTGTCATAGTGCAATCAGAATAAAATGCAGAAGTTGTTTAGCTGGGGTAAAAGAAAGTTGCAAGATGATCAGAGTGTGAGTCCACTCCCAAGTTGGGTGTCCACATCTGGACAGTGGAACCCAATTGCTCGC
>NC_092869.1:19553202-19555310 GCF_032062135.1 Pyxicephalus adspersus
ATGACCACTGACTATCAAGAGTTTTAAAAAAATGGTCCATCTATTGGCTGCGGCTGATTCGGATATGGTGACACTTGTAGAGACTGTTGCTCAGACAGTGGGGGAGTGGCAAATGGTACTGCATTTATCAAACGTTTTCTTTCCAAAGACCATTGATGGAGAGTCTCAGGACCAATTTGTGTTTACCTGGGATGGAGTAAAACATGCCACAATTGGATTATTACAAGGTTACCCACACAGACCAATGATTTGTCATGGATTGGTTGCTAAAGATCTAGAAAAGCTTCCACCGATTTCTTATCTGGAACAGCTCTAGATGAAGTACCAAACATCAACCAGTGGTAATACGGACAGTGTTAAGTTAAAGTGGTGGTATTTCTGCTCAGGAATCACCCATTTTGAATCAACAGTTAGCGGGACTGGTGACTGCACCTGTTCAACTGGAAGCACCTGTAATCATGATTGATGGGAAACTTTGCCAAGAGGCTTCGGTTTCAGAGCATTGGACAGCTGATGAATAAATAATTGTGTGATACACTGATGGTTGAGCTATGGACAAATTTGCACTACTACTGCTTTTCAACCCTCCACAGAGACAATGTTTTATCAGACTGAGAGGGAGGGTTTAGCTGATATGCTGAAATACATGCAGTGGACATGAAGATTGAAGATACTGCAAGTTCATCTGGACTTAATAAAAGTTATAATGGCCTGCTCAATCAAAAAAAGAGCTGACCCCCACAAATACATAGATAGATTTGGTTTGGGTTGTGTCACAGGCCTCATTTTTGTTAAATCAGTGGGTGGTGGGGGTAGTACACCATTCCTTCACATGTTAGGTTAGGGATGACAAAGTATTTTCTGAACTAGTTTTTTTTATTGTTAAATAGTAAACTTAGTTACAGGACAAGATAGACATTTTTGGGGGGCTCCCATTGTGGGAGAGAAACTGAGTTTGTATAAACTGGACTACCGTATTCTATCAGGCATACATAAAAAAGATGATGTGACTATGACCCATTGCCTGACTGATATGACAATGACTTGACCCAAGACAGTTTTCAATAATGTTATGTGAGTATTTGCATGGATATGGATAATATCCAGTATATTAGATAGAGGAAGGGAAAGTAAGAAGAAAGATGAAGTATTTGCTAGTAAAAGCTAATACTAATGTTAAACTCAGGGATGTTGATGTTCACCCTGTTTGTTTTCCTTCCCACAGGCTAGTTCCAATCTTGGTGGCTCTGATTGGTTTCACTATGACCTGGAGTGGATTCTGATTATCAACATCTTATACAGGACACTCTTCAAAATAAATTATTGTATATGCATCACCTATGCCCAGCTGATGAATAGGACGGACTGCTGGATATGTACTCATAGTCCATTGTCATCTATGGCTATGCCATACATTGTCATTCTAGTACTACCGGAGGAACTTTTAAAAAGGACATGGATTGTTTATGGGGACCTGACTTTGGGAACGTTATATTATACAAAAACAGGAATCAAATATACTCCGATGGAAGAAAAGAGTGACTGAAATCTAAAATGGCCAAACTGCTAATCCTGGTAAAATCCTGTCATTTGATTCTTAAGGGTTGGGATTAAGAGTGAAGCTATATTACATGTTTTATGGTATATAGTAATTGTTATGCTAATTATTTATGTGTTGGTTTGTTTTTCTGTTTTTTTAACTAAGTGTACTGATTCAACACTGGAAGTTCTGACTTTGCGTACTGTTGTTGTTCCATTATGATGTTGGTGAGCCAGGGAGAGGAGTGTTGGGTTAGCACAATTTATTTAATATCAATTATGTCTCACCAACAATAATTCTTTATCAGTATTTCCTGGTAAATGTATACCATATATGAGGTCATCCTAAAGGAATGCAGCATATCCTGTAACTGGCATCCTTATAAGGTAAAATGCTGGTTTAAGGGATGATCATTGGTCAGTACTGGTCAAACACTGGCCATTGTCTCAGTTTCCTGGATAGTTAAAAACACAGTGCCATGCTTAATAACTAGTCTTGACCAGAAGTAACTGTTTGCAAGATGTTTTTTTGATCATCTGCCAAGCCATTAATTTGGAAGACTCCTTGG
>NC_092869.1:19555935-19581107 GCF_032062135.1 Pyxicephalus adspersus
GCCTCCTGATGCTGCCGCCACCTCCAGACTCTGTCATTGTGCCACTCTGTGGTCTCCGCCTGATGCTGCTGCTGCCGCCACCTCCAGACTCTGTCATTGTGCCACTCTGTAGCCTCCTGATGCTGCCACCTACTCCAGACTCTGTCATTGTGCCACTCTGTGGTCTCCGCCTGATGCTGCTGCTGCCGCCACTTCCAGACTCTGTCATTTTGCCACTCTGTAGCCTCCTGATGCTGCTGCCACCTCCACACTCTGTCATTGTGCCACTCTGTGGCTTTCGCCTGATGCTGCCGCCACCTCCAGACTCTGTCATTGTGCCACTCTGTAGCCTCCTGATGCTGGCACCTACTCCAGACTCTGTCATTGTGCCACTCTGTGGCCTCCACCTGATGCTGCTGCTGCCGCCAAACTCCAGACTCTGTCATTGTGCCACTCTGTAGCCTCCTGATGCTGCCACCTACTCCAGACTCTGCCATTGTGCCACTCTGTGGTCTCCGCCTGATGCTGCTGCTGCCGCCACCTCCAGACTTTGTCATTGTGCCACTCTGTAGCCTTCTGATGCTGCCGCCACCTCCAGACTCTGTCATTGTGCCACTCTGTGGCCTCCGCCTGATGCTGCTTCGGTCGCCACCTCAGTCACCCTCTCCACTCTGTCGGGGGGGCTATACTTGTATAAGCGGTTAATAGAACAGGTTCTGTAGACATCTATGTGGAATCAGCTGACGAGGGTGTAAAAGGAGTGCGCTAACATGGACCTGTAAGAGTTCATACTGAGTCAGTTTGGCCCGGTGACTGCCCAAATAAGTGAAGTGTGCAGTGATTCTAATAGAGACGCCTGTCATCTGCATGTCATACTGACTCACAGTAATATTTCACTACCACAGCAGACTCCCTATGCGTGTTACTACAAAGCACAGTGTTCTACACCACTATCAAGGCTCTCTGCAGCCCGGAAATAGCAATTTTTTAACGTCATTCGCCGCAAATAAATTTGGATCGAAGCAAATCTTTTCGGAAAATTGGGCCAACCTGCCAAATCGAATTTTCGAGAAGTTTGCTCATCTCTAGTTATTACCATGTTGATAATGAGGGGGTGGGGTAGTGGGGTTAGCCAGAGAAGGCAAAATAAAACTAGAATATACTTCAGCTCAAAGTCAAACCACGCAAGTTAGAAAATGTAACGAAATATGTATTTTTTCCCTTTTATTTTATTTTTTTTTTTTTTTTTTTTTAGTGAAGGTCACTAAAATCAAAATCATCTGTGCAGAAGTATAAAAAAACAAAAACACAGGCTCATCCATACCCATAAGTGCTTACCTTGCCTCGATTTACCTTGATGTCTCTTTAAAACAGGTTTATCAAAATAATATTGTAAATAGAATAATCAGTTACTTCAGAAAATAGGTTCCTTTTTATATCGTTCAATATTCATGATTTTTCAGGCTAAGATGATTAAAGGAAGTCTGCTTTGCTTTTCAGATAATGAATCTGGAATACTGATAATTGTGCTCCATCTCTGAAAATATAAAATTAGCACTTTTCTTTTGCCTGCTGACATCAAGGAGGACAACACTAAAGCGAATAAAGATATTTTTATTGCTTAGAAAGCATGACACCTATTTTGATATTTTTCTCAATATAGAGAAGTAACAGCATGCAATATATATGATGTCTTCACAAGAGCTTGGTAATATCAATGGGTTTATGGAAACTAATTGGACAAATGCAGAGACTGATTTGTTTGTACAAATTACAGCACAGTAAACAGGTTTCCATCACTGTAGGGTTCTGATTCAAAATAATTATCACAGGTACTGATGTTTTTACACATTAGGCTTGAAAACAGAATTGCTAGATATCAGCCACATTTTGTTCGCTATGCTCCAGACAAGGTCTGACACAAGCTATGAAAATTATTACAGAATCAACAGATGTCAAAAACAATAAAAAGTGGTTATCAATGTTTCCAAAGCAGTGTTTGAAAAATAATGGTAATTGTTACTATAAAGGAAAATCCCAGGACAGAATTCACACTCTTCCATGCTGCTTCTTTCACACAGAAAAGCAAATTGACAAACTAGAATTCTTGGTAATGAATGAGCATGTGGCTGGCTCACGTGACACTTGTGGTTTTAGGATTGCTTAGGGACCCAGACCTGTATAGGTTGTATGACAGGTCTTTTGTTCCTCTCTCCCACTGAATGGAACAGTGGGGGAATGAAGGGATGGTTAGTATAAGTTGCTCCATTTATAGGTTTACTGTAAAATCTGTCTTAATCCACAACATTTTATTTGTGAATACTTCAAACCTTATTTTTTTTCTTTTTGTTTGGCTCTATGTCCTTTCAGAGGCATTTTCCCGTGCTTAAAACACAACATGAAGAGGAAATAACTCTAATTTGAGTGGAAAGTAGAAACCTAGACAGTTTGTAAGATCGTAAGATTTTCATATAAAGGCTCGGATCGAATATACAGCACACCTGTACAGCTCTTAGAGCTTAACACAATGTATTTTTTTTTAAACTGAGTTTTATTAGTTGAGGTCACACATTGTACAATATACATTCAATATCAGGCAAAGTAAACATCAGAGGCAAATAACGTAGTTGCAGGTGGATTGGTTATTCACAGTAAGCAACACAATCTTCCTGAATTCAACTTTCACCTTTATTTTTTAAATTTTTAGGGAAACTAAAACTTTTAATGAGATAAAGGGGGACAAGGGATGGGAAAAGGGGTATGAGACCAAAACAGAAACATCATTCTTTTACATAAGTATAGGCACTTAACCTTCTGCCATAACAGTTCACAAAAAAATAGAGTGACCCCGGTGTCTAGAGAGTTTCTTGCAAATCCTGCAGGTAATCTGAAGATTCTCTAAACAGTCCAGTAGAACCACCTTTTATTAGTGGATTCCTCTGTGCCTCTCAAAAATGTAGCCAGGTCTTCCATGACATAGAGATGACTGACATGCTGCAACCATTGGGCAACACTCAGTATTTCGATTTGCTTCTACAAAGCGGGATTGCAAGCTCTAGCTGCATCCACCATCCTGATCAGTTAACATACACCTTCTTCGAAACATAGGTAAGGTGCAATAGAAAAAAAACAACCTCAAACGGAATTGGGATATCCATAAAAGGTGGATGGACTTTCTCCCACAATGGTTGGACTCTTGAGCATTCCCAAAAAATATGAAGAAAAGTACCGTCTTCCTGGCCAACACACATCTGAAGTTCCCGGGAACATAGAGGAGAGACAAGTAGGAACCCTGTACCACCTGGTTAAAATTTTGTAACCAGTCTCCTGATATGGTGAACTCATAGAGGAGGAATGGGCTGTTAAAAGCATCTGATCCTTTTGATCTGGGAATAGGTCAACACCCAGATCCTGAGCCCATTTCAATAGGTAGGGAGGTGTGAAATCGGAGTTTGGGGCCAGTGGAATTGAATAGAGCTAAGAGATCGGATGTCTAACAGGGCCCTGTTATGTACAAAGGGCTTCAAAATTAGAGATCATTTCCCTGAAGTGGCCCAATTTTGGCAAGGAGTGAAAAAAGTGGTGCAGTTGGCAGATTCTCCAGAACCCAAGGTCTTTGAAAAGATAGTCCACATGCATTTCAGCTAGAGTCGGCCAGTGGGCCTTTTGCACAGAGTGATAGACCTGCCTTGGACCTACTTCTGCTAGATTTTGAAAATTTGGGTCATCTATGCCTGGCTGGAACTTGGGGTTACCTAGAAGTGGATACAATGGAGACATAGCAAGTGATATTCTGTGTAGGGATGCCACTTTCTATAATACACTTAAAGTCGCTGCTACTGTGGGATGTCCACGAACTTGCATCGGTAAGGTGGATTGTTTCCAAGGGAGCGCTGCTAAAGGGATATCAACCATAGTCGGTTCCAGTGTAATCCATTGCTTTGATTCTGTATGGGGGAACCATTCAAGAATTCTACCCCGACGAACCGCAGCATAGTAGAGTGATGGGTCACGTACACCCACACCACCATATTCCTTAGCCAAACTCAAACAACATTCTAGGTAATTTTTGTACCCATATGAATTGTTTGAACAGTGACTTCAGACTTTAAAAAAAACATAGATGGAAGTCCAATTGGGAGAGTTTGCAGCAGATAAAGTAACTTCGGCAGGAGTGTTATTTTGACAGCGTTACAGTGCACGAAGCAGGACAGCGATTTCAAATGCCATTGAGCAAAGTCCCTCAGTAAGGGCAGAAAGTTTGAAGTGTACAAATGCACATGATCTTTACCAATATGGACTTTCAAATATGTAATAGCCTCTGTGGCCCACCTGGAAAGCATACAAAGACTTTAGATTAATAAACAGTTCCTGTGGAAGGGTAACATTAAGTGCCTCTGACTTTTGATAGTTAAATTTAAAGTTATCTTACTCACCAAATTGTCCCAGTTGCTTCATGAGATTAGGGAAGGAAAAAATCGGAGATGACACATAGAAAAACAGATCATCCGCGAGCACCGCCACCTTATATTCCTGCACTCCCCTGATATGGGGATTTCGCCTGATCCTTTGCAAGAGAGGTTCAAAAGTTAAAATGAAAATCAGGGGGAAAGGGGACATCCCTGTCTAGTTCCATTGGTAATCAAAAAGGTGTCTGACAAGGATCCATTACCTTTAACTCTTGCTGAGGGTAGAGAGTACAATGTCATTATCCAAGATAGCATAGTCTCCCCTAGACCAATATGGCGGAGGGTATTTTCAAAAAAAAACCCAGTCCACCCTATCAAAGGCTTTTGCCGCATCAGTGGAGAGAAGCATCAGTTGACGGTTTTAGTTTCTGACCCAATGTATATTATCTAAGGTCTTAGTAGTGTTATCACGTGCCTCGTGATTGAGCACAAAACCTACTTGGTTTGAATGAATCAAGTCCTGCAGACAAGTGGTCAGACTCTTTGCTAACTGTAGCTGGGTGTGTGTCAGGAGTTTAAAGTAAAGTAGAGGGGGATCTGCACGTGAAGATCAGCCAAGACCACCAGGTCAGAAAGTAGGCTCTCATTCAGGCGCCAAAATTTCTCCCCACCAGTGGCTTCGGAAATGTGTAATAACAAACTAATTGGTGCATGATCAGAGATCGTAATATTGCCTATGTCAGAACTTTCACAAACAGATAATTCTGATTGAGGTACCAGGAACAGGTCAATGCGTGAGTGGACTCAGTGGACTGCCAACAAAAAGGTAAAATCTCGAGTGCATGGGTGCTGGATGTACCAGATGTCACATATTTTGGTATTCATGAAGCAGTTTTTGTAGTTAGGTGCAAATTGCCTCTACTGCCAGAAATGCCCAAGAGTCAGTCCAGTGACATATTTAAGTAACCACCAAGAATAAAAACTCCCTCCCTGAATTCAACCAGTTTGCAAAGGACAGTTTGTAAGAATTCAAACTGATTGGCACTGGGAACATAATTTTTATCAAGGGTCACTAATTTAGATTCCAAACTACCGTTCAGGAACAGGATCCTGCCATCGGAATCAGACCAACTTTGTTGAAATTTCTTGAAATTGCCATGCTACTTGGAGAGGAAGATGCTCACACCCCTAGATTTCATATCTGTGGCTGTACTAAGGTAGGCCCATGCATAATTATGGTCAGTCATTCCAGGGATCTTATCTCGTTTAAAATGTGTTTCATGGAGAAATGCTACATGAGCTTTTTGTCTGTATAGGTCTCTCAATGTAGCCGTTTTCTTCTCCGGGCTTTTCAGCTCCTTAGTGTTAAGGGAGATTAGTTTAGGTGGAGACATGTTATGGCCTATGTAGAAAGCGTATCAAGCAAGGTTGGGGAAAGGAGGAAATTGGGTGTAGAAGAGAAAAATTAACAGGTGAAGATGGGGTCAGGGAGGGGGATTGGAAAGTGGATATACCACTATCCCTAAATAAGTAGGACCTACTACTTTGGGGTTGGTGGAACATAACAGCAATAAGGATAAAGCCTACCCTGCTCAGCTCCTATCGTACTATACCCTGGACATGGGCTCCATGAAAGGTACTTTTTAGACAAATATTTAAGGTTAGACCCCCAAAAGAACATATAATAATCTAAGCAGTGCAATACAAAAATACAGACAGTAAATCGTACAAACCTTGTTCAGACACATAGTGCTAGGAGATCCCACCCCAGGAAAAATCCCTGAGAGGAGGGATCTCGCCCCAACCGAACCTTTATAAAAATTGCGTAACTGCATACTCCTTATGGAAGGGTGGAGACTGTCAAATGTCTCACAGAATAGAACAACACAATGTGCCATGATGAAAGTGTAAACAATTTACATAACAATGTATAAACAGAATCTACTGAATAAAACAAAGATGGGCAGTAATACTCAGCTTACACAACCGAAGACAGAAGATGGGTGAGGATCAAATCCTCAGAACAAAAAACGTTCCTTACTTGGAGAACTCAATCAAAATAGATCAATCATCGCCTTGCAGAAAAGGCTGGCATGGCCTAGGTGAGGGTTGAGATGGAGAGCGCGGGCAACATCTTCTTCGATGAAAACCAGGTTGTAGAGGAGGCAGCATGTACATTGGGAACTTCAACCAGTTGGGAACCTTGATCAAAGGTATGCGAAAAAGTTCTGGTAGTTGGTCATGCGTGTGTAATGCGAATATCGCCGTGCCTTTGCGCACTATTAGATGGAAGGGGTGACCCCATTTTTTTATCGCATTGCAGTCCCTTATCTGGTCTAAAAGAGGATGAAGTATTCTCCGTTTGCGTAAAGTAGAACCGGAGAGATCAGGCATCACTGTAACTTGAGCTCCATCAAAATCTAGAGATCCCCTCCACCATGCTTGCTTGAGGAATTACTCTTTAACTGAATAGAAATGGATTTGACATATGACATCTCTAGGTGCATCAGAACCTGGCCAGCGTGGGCCTTGTACACGATGGATGCGGTCAATTTCAATTGGCGTGGTGGGTGGCTTTCCCAACAGAATGGTGAATAATTCAGTAGCAATTACTTTGAGATCTGGCCCCACTGTAGCCTCTGGGAGACCATTGATCCTCACATTATTGCGGCGATGTCTGTTTTCTTGGTCCTCAACCTTTAATGCAAGGGAAGGTAATGAACTCTGCATAGCTTTCTGGGCATTTTCCATCAGCTGCAAATGTGTAGATAGCGAAGTGGTGGAGATTTCCACTGTCTGTGCTCTGCTTTCCAGAACTGTAGTATGCTGGCAGACTTCCTCTAACTTTTTTGTGAAAGTACTCTTAATTCCGCTAGATTCTCAATGTCCACCTTGATAAAGCATTGTTGTCTGTATATGCGTATCAAATACTGAGCCCGAGCATGGAGGCACTTGTGAACCCATTTGACTGGGTATAAAGGGTACAACATTGTGTGAGAGAGTAGGGATCCTAGCTTGGGAAGATGGAGGCTTAAATAAAGTGGACTGAGCATGTAGGGACCCAGAATCCTGGAAAGGGTCAGCCTGGCTGTCATCAGAATCTCTCCCTTCCTTAGGGGGTAGACCATGGAGACTCCGGTTCGCTCCCTGCGCCATTTTACATGTGGAGGGAGCCGTACCCACCGATCGATCATTCGAGCCCTGACTTCCTGCATATGTGACTAATATTTGTCTTGTAAGCTGATAGATTTGTTGTTGTACATAAAGCACACTGGCTCTTTGACCACTCTGTAAGGATACCTCTTATTTCTGTGAATTTACTGAAGTACTTCCACCCATGGGTGACTCTATTGATAACTATGGTACCACAAGTATAGCTTTTGGCTTATATGGCTCTGCAGGGATATACTAGGAAGGGGGGAGGGGGAGTCTGAAAGTTATTCAAAGTTATGTAAAAGTGGGAATACCATTGTATTACCTGGCATTATTAATTCAAATTGCAAATGCTAGTAGGTTAACTCTTAAATCAGAATGACATGTTGTCATTGAGTTCTTGACAAAGCAGGGGTGCAGGCTGTCCAGCATCTACAAAGGGCTGCAGAATGTTTACAGAGATACCACCATTGAAAAGAGCAAGGAGCACAGATGGATGAGAAAAAAAGGGGAAACCAGCACTGAAGACAAAACACACAGTGGGGGACCAACAGCTGTGACCACTGATTTAGGTCATCAGCAAGTGAATGATTTATTTGCACAGACAGATTAATCACAATGTGGGAGCTTGCTGCACAACTGGACAGTGGTCACAATGCCATAAAGAAGTTGTGTGTTCAAAGTTTGTACCTTGACAGTTGACACCCAATTTACAGGAGAAAGAGGTAAAATTCTGCTACGATATGTTTAAAGACACATTTTCCATTCTGGTCACAAAGGATGAAAGGTAAGAATTACTGTGAATAATTGAATATAATTATGCACACCTAATTTTTTTTTAAAAAGGATTTGGGAATTGGATTCATTAGTGAAAATGAGTTGCTTGCTGTGGGGACTATGTTGAGTAGTACCTTTCTGTGGAGAAAGAGTTACTCTACCAACATGTGCAACTAGCATGGCCTGTTAAAAATATGACCACTACATTACTTTTGCAACCCTCCCTGTAATTTTTATTCAGATCAGATCTAAACTTAATACAATTCAAAAAGATAAAGACTCTATGCTGAGCTCACATGCTTTTGAGAGTTATGCTAGTAGTGTAATTGCTGTTATAAGGGTCTAATTGACCTTATAAAGCACAGAAAAAATGGGATACTTAGGGTGTTGGTCATTAGTCTAACAACACAACACCATCCTGCAAAAAAAGAAAAAGAAAATCCAGTATAAAACCACCATCTGTAACCAACAAGAAATCTTTTGTTTTTCTTTATTTTATATATATGAACAGGCAAACTCTGTAAGCCCGCCGCGGGATCCTGTATTTGGCCAGAATGCATGTGACGTGTTTCCCTAGCAACTCCACGTGTTACCCAGATGTGCAGGTTCCAGGATCTTGTGTGGTTTGCGGAAAGGGTATTCACTACTTCATACTTCAGTGGCTGGATGCCTATCTGCAGCACAAGCGCAGCATCCATTTAAAAAAAATGATGCTGTTCATCTAGAAAGAAAGGACATGGGAACCTATAAACAGATGGAGATTCTAGTATCCCCATTTTGATGGATTTAAAGGGCTCCCCATATAGGAGCTAAGCAGTTTTATAAGGCAGTGGTTAACAGTCATAAAAAAATATTAATTATTGCATAGTGGAATATAAATCCCTTTGGCCAAAGAATAACATGTGATGGAAGAAGGTGACGTACAGAAACCATGATCATTATATAATTATAAACAAATACACAATACAGGAAGTAAAGTGCAAATTGACAAAATGTTTTGGTTTAAACTTTCTCCTATTTAGGAAATATTCTAGGTGTTTAGATGAGAAATTCTTATAATGATCCTAGTATCACTAGATCTTTCATGTTTCTTTCCAAACAGTAGATTTGGATGTCTACTAAATTTGACACTTTGATATGCTCGCTTTAGACACTTATTGCTGTAATTGTGACGAATGCCCTCTCCCAGCCCTCTCTGTTACCCCTTGCCAAAAACGTCATCACCTGCTGGCATCAGACTGCCACCACCTGCATAGATAGAAGCACACCCTGTTACCCTTGATAACCGCAGTCATAATTCTGCTTATTTAATACTGTCTGTTTTACCTGCTGCCACTCCAGACAAGGATGTCTCAGCAATCACAATATTTATTGTAGCATTTTCGGGTTAGCAAGGTACACTATTTCTACTTAGAGCATTCAGAGATTCACCTTACACTTTTTATAGTGTTTAATAAGAAAAAACATACAAAAAGAAAGCGCATAAACAAATACAGAAAAATAAAGACTAATTAAAAAACAGTAACAGAACAATAACAACAGGTTAAAATAAAAGAGAAACACTGAAATTATACTTAAGTAGAGTTGGTTTGCCTTGGTCCAGGTTACTGTATCAAATCCAAGCGATTTGTCAGAGTGATTTGATCTCTGCAGTGCTCAATGTGTCAGTGCCATTGTCCTTAGCAACAAGATGGTATCAGTGAGAGCTCCCTCTGCTAGCCTTACATGGCATTTTCTATGCCAACACAGAGGTGGGACGAATAGGACAATTCAATGAGAGCTGGGTGGGGACTGTCTGAGGGGCTGTGTCCACATGCTCTGTGGACATATGCAAGATGCATTTGTTATAGCCATTATGCATAAGTACAGGTTTTATGAAATGCCAATCCCTAGATTTATTATCAGCACAATTTACAGAGTTCAGAGACCAAACTGGGCATGTCTGGGACTTATGGTTCACCATAACAGGCTAATTATGGTTTCCAGGCCTAGGAGACTAGTTATTGGTCTCAAAATTCTCCCCATAACAATCCAGCTACAAACTAGCCAAGTACTCTATTATACAGGACAATCTAGTGGAAATATAAAGATTATTAATAAATGAGTTTCTGAATACAGCTCCAAGGTCAATCAGAGGCCACTCTACAAGCATTATCTGAGTTTTATGACACCTGGAAAACTCCAACTTTTACAATGTGTGTTGTAAACTAGAGGGTCTGGAAAGATGCTAGTTGTCAGATCAAGAAGTATCTGATTAGTGGAAATTTATGTCTGTTATATTTAAAAAAAAAAGACCCTAAAGGGAGACCCTGACTTCCACTACTTGACATTTCAGGGGAGATCTGACATTAATATTATCCCTAATAACACAGTAGCCACTTTCTTTTACTCTCTCCCTAAGTTCATCTGCTGCCTCTTTATACTCTGACTTGTCGTTAAATCCAGTTAATTCCAGATATCAATGTGATATTTGAGAACACATTTTTTTTCATACTGTTCATTGTTCATTGGAACAATGTTTCCTCCTATATTGGGCAGTTTAACAATATGATTTTTCATCCTTTTGTGGCTTAAGGAGGATAAAAACCGTATAGACATAGTTGATCCAGAGGAAAGCAAAATTACCCTAGTTTAATTTGCTCCAACAGTCGGATACTCCCTGGATCCATAGTCTATGTTATCTATACATTAAAGCTTTAATACTCAGTTTTATTCTGTGCTTCTAGAAAAGCATCTAGCTTTTTCTTAAAGAAATCTATAGTATTTGCTGAAACTACTTCCTGAGGGAGCCTATTCCACATTTTTACAGACCTTACAGTAAGGAATCCTTTCCTTATCTGAAGAATAAATTAATTTTCTTCCAGACGCAAAGAGTGCCCTCTTGTCCTTTGTAATGATCGTAAAGTGAATAATTGGGAAGAGAGTTTCTGTATGGACCATTTAAATATTTATACAGGGTGATCATATCCCCCTAAATGTCTCTTCTCAATTGCAAGTTGGCAATGCATGCTAATATTAAGTCTATGATCTACCAGAACCCCCAAATCCTTTTCCATTTCTGACTCCCCTAAAAGTATCCCCCTAGACAGTATGACGCATGCATGTTGTTAGCCCCCAAGTGCATAACTTTAAATTGATCAATTTTAAAGGTCATTTGCCACTTGGTACTTGCCACTTTTATTTATAAGATTACTTTTATAAGATTATAGGCATCATGTATGGAATTAATTCCATTACATAGTTTGGTGGAGTACACAGGAAGAATCAACAAAAAATACAGAGATCAAAAATTTGCATACATGCACACACACTGCATAACAAAAGGACACAACAAAGTTTTTTCAGAAACAGCTTTTCATGATTTCCTCTGCAAAAAGGACTTAGACATTAAGTAATTGCAATGGAAACCAGGTACTTGAACTTGTCATTGTCTGTTGAAGCTTCACAGTGGTCCAATGTCACCAAGGCAGGGTCCTTTCCAGCTTACCCTGCCTTCTTCTAGCTGTGTCCCTGTCCTCTTCAGCGCCTCTTGAGTCCCGCTTTCCATCTCAGATGAAAACCTTTTATCAGAATATATATATATATATTGCAATACAGCTACCCTTTGCCTTCAAATCAAGGTATGTTGGTATTAAAGATGTTGTCTTGGAGAAATAACCACAGATAGATCTTCTCTGGATTTAGGCTGCCTCAACTCCTTCTGTCTCTTAATGAACTCCCAGGCATACTCTAATGTTGAGATTAGTGCTCTGCTCAGGCCACACCATCACTTCCAAGACCCCTAGTTCTTCTGTACGCTGACATCCTCCTTGCAATAACATCAAATGCCTCTCTAATAGTATTGCACGATGGGTAAATATCTACTTGTATTTCTTAGCATTGAAGACAGCATCATTCCTGACCAAATCCCGAACTCCATTTGCATCCCAAAATTGCAAGGATCCTCCACCATGCCAACAGTGTTTTCTGCAGACACTTATTATTGTATTGTCTCCAGCCCTTCTGTTACAGCAAATATTTAAGATTTTGACTCATCAATCCAGAACACCATTTTTCTATACCCTAGTTTCTATGTTTTTTTGTGCATATTTAAGTTGTAAGGCCTTGATTCCATATTTGATTTGGTTCAGTGGTATGCCTTGATTCAGTGGTATGGCTTTTTGGCCACAGTTTTTCTATAAAGACGTCTTCTCCAGACTGTATGGCTGTACCTGGGTACAATGGGTTTCTGCCAGTTCTCAGCTGATGGCTCTGCTGGACATCTTCTGATTTCAGAAAGTAAAGTAAGCATGATGTGTCCGTCATTTGCTACACTAAGATACCCTGGGTGACAACTGCATCTACAGTCCTCAACGTGTTTCTGTTGCTTTATGCTTCTTCAGAGGAGCTTGAATAGCACATCTTGAAATCCCAGTTCATGTTCAAATCTTTGCCCAGGAAAGACATTGCTGATGTTTCTGTTGCTGTGCTTAGTCTTTGTCATGATGTATGACCTGTGATATGAAACAGTCTTCAAACGGTCTTCCAAAAAATTACCGTGGTAGCAGAGTTTGGCTGTTCCTCACCCATTTTTACAGACACAATTTTTTTTTTTAGTTAAGGACTGTGTTACAATGCATCTATGGAAATTATGATCATTAGCATCTGTTTGGTATAATTGGTTAATCATACACCTAGCTATAATCCAACAAAATCCCCGACTTTGTGCAAGTGTACCTATAAGAATTCTTGTTGGTTTCAAGGCAAAATGTAATCACATCAAACATTGATTTGATTTACTTTTAATTCTGTTAGCTTTGCATTTTGTAAATTGATAACACTGGGGAACAATTTTGAACAAATTTTTTGTTGACTTCAACTTTTAGGCTTATTTACACTAAAATAGGTATACTGGATCTGAAAATGCAGTTAGTTTTCTTCTATCACATCAAATTTTTTCTCTGCTTTTATTAATGTGTTTACTGTAGCATGGATATGTATAAGGTATTCATTTACATGCAAGACAGAGTGGTCAAAGGTTGTGCCCTGCTCTACGTAATGAATAAGCGAAATTTATTTTTCTACTTCACACATATTTCCTATCTTTCAGATCATGTCTGGCGCTGCTGTTTCTCGTCGTAAGTGCCAAAACAACCCTGATTAATTTTGTTATATCCTGTGGCAGTTTTACCATTCCCAGTCAAAGGGCGAACATTAGCACATTTGTAGAGCAAGCCTATTTAGCATTATTCAAAGTTAAACTTAGTGATGAAGATAAGTCTTGGGCCCCTCATAAGGTGTGCAAACAGTGTGTTGAGGGTTTACGGATGTTGACAAAGGGAACACGTGATAAGATGCCATTTGGTATTACACTACTCTCTCTTGAAGAACATGATTATTGTAATGAACTAGGTGACAACGATGATGAAGAGTTTGAAATTGAAGAGGACTCTGTTCATAAGAGATTTGATCAACATGAGTTGAGTGATGTGGGACTATCAAAGAAGGCTTCAGAAATCCTAGCATCAAGACTGTGTAAGAAAAACTTACTTGAAAAAGGAACAAAGGTATTGTACTTTCTAACCAGAGAAATTGCATTTCTGCAGTACTTTAGAACTGACAGTGGCTTTGTGTTTTGCCATAACATACCTGGTTTAATGGAGGAATTGGGAATTCCAATTTATACTTCAACTGAATGGCGACTATTCATCGATAGCTCAAAGCGGAGCTTAAAGTGTGTCCTCCTTCACAATGGCAATATATTTTGGTCAGTCCCTATTGGCCATTCAGTTTCTCTTTGTGAAAAATATGCAGACATAAAGAGAGTCATTGAGTTGTTGCAATATCACCAAAACAATTGAGTCATCTCTGTTGACCTTAAAATGGTATGCTTCCTTCTTGGTCAGCAACGCGGATACACCTAGTATCCCTGTTATCTGTGCATGTGGGACAGCAGAGCTCGTGAGCGGCATTGGGTGAAAATGAATTGGCCTCCAAGATCTGCCCTAAAACCAGGTGATCCAAACAGTCTGATTATGCAGTTTGTTAAAGCTTTGCCAACTGAAGGAGACTGTTTCAAGTACCTAATTTTAGCATTTCCTAGCCTGTCATTTGAAAAAATAAAGGCTGGTGTGTTTGATGGTCCACAGATTTGGCAGCTCATCAAAAATGAACATTTCGTCAGGACTTTGTAATAAGTCAAAAAGAATGCTTGGTTATTATTCAAATCCATTGTCAAGAACTTTCTTGGAAACACACAAGCAATTAATTACACTGAAATTCTCCAGAAACTTTTGGAGAGCTACAAAATGCTTGGTTGCAATATGAGCACCAAGGTGCATTTTCTGCATAGCCATCTTTCTAACTTCCCAGAAAACCTTTGAGCAGTCAGTGATAAGCAAGATGAACGATTCCACCAAGATTTGAAGATCATGGAAGGACAGTATAAGGGTAAATTGGATGTACATATGATGGCTGTCTATTGTGGGAGCATCGGCAGGATTGTCCTAACACTGAACGCAAGTTAATATTTTATTATTTTTTCATTGTATGTAAAATTTGTATGTTTTTTGACAAAAATGGAGGGTACCCTGTATCCTAAAAACTGGATGTGATAGCAAAAAACTGGGGTCATTTCTGGATTCACCACCCAACAATTAGTAAAAACAAGTGTAAGATCTAACTCAACAAAAAATGTGTTCCCCAGTGTAATTGATTGTGAAAGCATTCTCACTTTACATGATTTTTATACCCACCTAAAACTTTTGCACTCTATTGTATACTTGACTTTTTCTCTTATTATATCTGAAAAACTGTCATATGTTTTAAACATGTTGTGCATTTATTCCTAATTGATAAGAAATTGTGGGATCACTTGAAACGATTGTTGACTTGTTTACCTATTTTTTTAAATACAATGTAACGTTAATGGTCAAAGAAATGCTTAAAATACAAGGGATACATATACATAGAATAATAACTGCATGGAAAACTATTGTAATATGATTAATTTTTGGTATATAATTCTCTAAACGTAAAGCATTATTCATTTTGTTTCAGTTGTGTCATTATTGCAGTTCTTTTCTACCATGGCAGCTATATATGCATAATTACCCCAGCCCACAGTTATGTAAACTACTTTTATTACTGTTTTATTAACACTATGCTTTACAAAGACATGAGCATAGTGTCAATATTAAATTTCAAGGTTCTTGCTTTGTAAACCAGCTTCACACTGGCCACTTCTGTGCACTGTTTGGAAGCAGCTCTTGTAACAAATAGTGGATACCTCTATGCCCTATAACTTTTTTGGCTTGCGAGCTACTTTTAAAATGACCAAGTCAAAACGATCTACCAACAATAAAAATGCTAAACATATATTCATTTCTATATATACTGAGTATACTACACAGAAGTGACTGGAGCTATTGAGACATTGCCCCTGATTCATCAAGCAAAATCGGATTATCGCTCGCGCATTCGTATTAGCGATCCGGAATCGTGCGCGATCGCGCTATTCAACAACTGAAAAAGCTCGCGCACGGAGCCGCGCTTATCCGACAGCTTTTTACTGGCGATCTTGTATTGTGAAGGCTGGAATCCGGCTGGTAGTGAGGCGGGTGTAGGCGCATACTCGAGTCCGGACCGCGGTAATCCGCGATCGCTGGCCGCGCGTACTTTCGCGCTTCCAGCGATCGCGGATTTCAATGATGAATCAGGGGCATTGAATGGCAGAACATTGCACAGACATTGCACTACAAGACTATAGTGACAGGAAAGCTACAGCTCACCTGTCATAGGAGAATGACTGCTGCACAAGAAAAAGAACTGCTAATCTGTACAAAGGTATCTTAAACCCTGACTCCAAGCCTGAATTGACCTTACCACCAACCACTGCTCACCTCGGACTGCCCTCCCCTCTTCCACTGTTACACAGCCTGTTCACACAGAAAGACATCCCCAGCATCCCTATATCACCAGGGAGGGGTAAGGCAGGGCTCCCACATCCACTCGAGTTGCCTTTGACGTTTTGGGCACCCCTAATACAGAAATTAAACTATAGACCCTGCCCCACCCCGTCCAACTCTTCCCAGTGCTGCAGCAAAA
The DNA here is from genome assembly GCF_032062135.1 of Pyxicephalus adspersus. Taxonomy (NCBI): domain Eukaryota; kingdom Metazoa; phylum Chordata; class Amphibia; order Anura; family Pyxicephalidae; genus Pyxicephalus; species Pyxicephalus adspersus. The sequence continues at coordinate 19,572,339 of NC_092869.1, forward strand.
TAACTGGAAATTTAGAGTATGACCTTTTATTGGCCCAGCACGGTCACATAGGACACAAAAAGTCTGATGGGGGTTCCTAACACTTTCCTACAACATATAAAGGTAACAGGGCAGATGTATAAAGCTGAGGAATTTGCCATTTTGCCTGCAGCACAGTGATGTCACTAAAATCTCATTGATGTGAATACAAAATCTTTGGTTTCAATGGGAACGATGCACAAAATCCCCTCTGTGATGTGTGACCCTGTGTATAGCCAGAAGGGTGTGCACAGGTGAGTGCAGGTATCTGCTCATTAAGCTAAATGCTGTATAAATGACATTAAAGATTGCACCGGCCACAGGGCCAATAGTGAATACAATAAATTATTCAATGTAAATGTAAAGCTGTCACCTGAAGAGACCTCAAAGTAATTTTGTTTTAATAAAATGCATTCCTGGGTGACCCCAATCATTCCCATTTATCTCTTCCTCCTCTTTCCACCCTTGGCAGTTACTTTTTTCTGATTTTGAAACTTGATAACATGAAAATGCACAAAAACAACCAAAAATGATTTTATTTCCCTAACAAATAATTGGGCTGCTTTATTAGGGTGACCTCCTAGATACTTTATTGTGTTGTCTCCCCTTTGTGTCCAATAAAAGCAGCTCAGCTCCCAGGCAGAGGGACATCTGCTCTGACCATTTAGAGGGGGCATCTGGCTTGACATCTGCTCTGACCATTTAGAGGGGCATTAGGCAGGGCTTCCATTAACAGTCCCCTACCTGTGTCATATATACCCCCTATCATGGCTGCCCCATATTGCCCCCTTTTTGTGTCCTAAATACCCCCCAATATGGCTGCCCCATGTACCCCCTCACATCATGACTGTCCTATTTACTCTCATCATATGTGTTGGTATATACCCCCACCACCTGTGTCCCATGTCTGTACATCGGATCATCGGGGCAAAGCTATTGCATGAGGGCCCCAGACACTTCTCAACCAACAGGGGCCCCTAAAAGTAACACAAGTCAGTTCTGCACAGGGGCTCACTTTTGGCGGTATCCACCAATGCTCATCACATCTGTCCTATATACCCCCATCATGTCTGCCTCATATACCCCACATATCTGTCTAATATACCCCCCATCATATCTGTCCATTATACCAATCATATATGTCCTATATACCCCTCGTTATGTTCGTAGGTGAATAAACGATCGATCGATCAACCATGTGGGTTAGGACTTTTCTTGTCACCATCTTGGTGTTTTCTGTTCTCAGTTACATCACTTGCCATAAGATGTCATCACCAACTTGCCATAAGACCCCAAGAAGGGTCAGAACTGTCCGTGTCCTATATTTTGTCTCCTCTACAGAGGGGAGTCACCCCGGGGGCTTTTATTCTCCACATTTCTTTCTCAGGTGGCCCCCAGGTAATATTCCCCCCCTCGCATGACCTCTTCATAAGATGACTTCTGGGTAATTTTGGAGGGGAATTGATTAGTCAGGGTGGGCGATGGGGGTGGATCACATAATCTCCTATCTGTAGACTCATGCAATCTATCCGTGTCATTCCTAGCCTTATGAATTTCTCAACCTTCTACCCTGCAGCTCCCCCCATCAGTGTCCCTGTTGGAAGACCCTTTCAGTGCCGCCGGCTCTTGTATCGTTGGTGGGAATGACGCTCTGCCCAGGTCTTGGCTTTGGCTGCTTAGCATACAGCTGCCCCTGGACTACGAAGGACGAGATTTTGCCTACAAATAGGACGGCATCATTGTCAACCAATGATGGGTCCTGACCGCCGCCCACTGCTTCAAGGGAGATGGCAGGTGAGCTTCACTTTATATAAGACACAATGTGATTGTCCCAATGTGATTGTTCATCCCCCTTCCCCAAATATCCACTTTCCAGTGACTACCTGAAATGGCGTCTCGTGCTGGGAGCCTGGCAATTGTCCAATCTTACATTGGGAACACAGATCAGAAAGATCAGTAGGAAAATAGAACATGAAATATACAACCCGGACACAGAACATGAAAGATACAACCAGGACATGGAGGAAAATGACATCGCCCTAGTGCACATGGACTGACCGGTCACATTCAGTAACTACATTCAGCCGGCCTGGCTGCCTCAGAACAATACTGTCATCATTCATCTGAGTGAATGTTACAGCGCTGGTTGGGGAGTGACCAGTGAGGACTGTGTGTGAGACTTCATATAGCTTACAATCAGATTGTACAATCTGTTCAGTGTATGTTGACCATAAAATCTCATTGTACAATCATCTTCACATTTACTAATACATAGAACGAGGGTCTGATTGGATGGGAAAAGAAGGAATTGCCTATGAAGATTTCTTTGGTGGATGTAAAATGTATAGAAATTGTACAATCTGTCTGTAGTCAGCTTTATTGATTGAAATGAGGAGATTTAAGGTTTGTGGTCAGGAAATAACAAGGGAAATGACAAATTGATTGATTGGTGTCCTAATCATCCTAGTGGGAGAACCATCGGATGTCCTCCAGGAGGCCTAGGTGCACCTTACAGAAGCAAGGAAGTGCAACAGTACCAGCTGCTACAATGGTGACATTCTGAAGCATAATCTTTGTGTGGGATACAAGAGAGGCGGAATCGATAGTTTTTTGGTATGAGGCCCCACCCCTTCTTTTATATAATGGCACGCCTACATTTAGCCACACCTCCAGTGCTATAGCTGCAAAGGCTTACAGTGTTCAGCCACTCCCCAGAAGTAACACATCCACATCTTGGCCACACCCACAGTTCTGTGTAAGGGCTATTAGTATTTAGACACGCCCCAGGAGATCCACACATTCTTGTTGTTTGGCCGCTCCTTAGAAGAGCCACTCCTACTAATCCACTCATACTGGTTACACCCACAGTGCTTTAGCAACCCTAGAAGAACCACCATGATGTTTTGGCCACACCCACAGTACTTCAGGTCTCACATTTTATATTGTAATTTCACTCCCTGAATTTACTTTATTTCTTCCCCCTTGTAGGGTGACAGTGGAGGCATATTAATGTGCCGGAGACCCCAAACTAAAACCTTCATCAGAATGGCGCAGGCGCAGAGCCCCGGGGTCTACAGCTTGTTTTTCCTGGATTGGATCATCACAATGATTGCAATAATACTTATTACAAAGGAGGTTCCAGAATTTATTTTATTAATAAAAATGTTAATGAAGAAAAATAAAGCCATGTCTTGCTGATTTTTTATATACCTGGTAAAATGCTTTACTTCTTACAATTCTGTATCATTGGGTGGGGGGTGGAAATCACTCACTTCTGACTGCCCATTGACACATGGGGCACCTGGAATCCACCCCAAAAATTATGGAACCTCCCTACTGATCTGACCCAACAGGCTGCCCATCGAGGGGTGGTTGGTGCAGCCTCAGATCCACCAACTTTCATATTGGAGATAAAACAGGAAAAGAAAAAAATTCTATTGAGAGGTTCTGCAGATTCCATCATTAACTCTAAATGTCATAATCTGATAATACGATGTGAGCTCCGGCCTAAAGCCTGAGACCGTATTGATGGGAATCACCAATAATCACTATTCCTCAAATTATATTAACAAAGGATCTGTTCTGTGGTGCCTGTGTGACCCCCCCCCCCCCCATTCCAGGACAATAAAAAATTAGGAAAGGTTTGTAAGGACTAAACTGATTTCAGATTTGACATTTCTTTACTTTTTTTTAACAGTTATTCACAAATCTAACTTGTAGCTCTCAACTAAAGCCGGCTCAGATTTACACCATTGTGTGTACCTTTGGAAAATGAGCCAGGAAGGGGTTCCAGGGCTGCTGATTGCATGTTCTGAGCCATCATCATTTACAAGGACCTAACAATATAAGGGGAGAACTAGAACCCCATTTGTGAAGCTAATATTTTTTCATTTATACTACAGAACCATGTTATTTAGTGTCAAGGTGAACAAAAAATGTATTGTTGATGCCAGCGCCATATACTGATCGATTTGTCCAACTACAGGGATGCGAACCCCAAGGCAGAACATTATTGGCTTAAATCAAGCCAAACACTCCACAGTGTGTCCTATGGGCACACGGCACCTTTTGGGGTTTATGACCCAAGACAATCCGACTAATGGAAGTTCTGAGATAAATAAACCTCAATTGCTGCTTATTGGAATCAGAACGATTTGGCACAGTTGATCCTAGAGCAATGTCCAGATGGAGCTCACTACTGATGAGTACAAAAAATGCAACCACCAGGTTTTTATTGTTGTCTAAATCCCCAAAGGGTAAATTATTTGCCCCAGTAACTATTTCTAGAAAGTGCCTACTGTGAAGAAAGGTCAACTAGACCCAAAATGGGGGGCAGCCCAGAGACAGACCAAGGCCTGGTGGGGGGGCAGCCAAGTTTTCAATTTCTCCCCCAACAATTCATCCAGATAAATACCCAGAGTCCTAACAAGGACCAGACAAATAATCAAATGGGATATTCCCATTTGCCTGGAGGCTCAGGTTCCTGGGCAAAATAGTCAAAACTCTTGTTTTGGGGTCACCAAGTCAATGGCATTTTTAGATCAGCTTCCATATATCTGAACTAACTCACCCATAAGACTTAACAGGATCTTCTTGTCTCTTCCAGTGTCTCCTAGACCCTGGCTTCAGTCTTCTGGTGCCATCACAGTTTCCAGTATTACAGCAGCTACAGATGTTGGCAGCACCATCTACAGGGGTCCATTTGAAAGGATAGCTAATTGGTGTTAGAGTGAAGACATTGACAAATCTTTAAAACTAGCATCAACGTCCTACAAGTTTAAAGAATTTTGGAAACTTTCACAGGACAGAACACCCAATGGCACACTGGCAAGATGTTTCAGCAGGCCATCAGTAAGATGGTCTTAAGAGAAAAGGAGTTATCTTATAAGGACTCCCATGTTTGCAGATCCCATATGTGAGAAACCATAACTGGGCCCTTACATCGGAAATGAGCAGAATTCCCAATATACCTGTAAGGCCCTGGTCCCCCCAGTCTAAAACTGCAGTCTTCACCTTTAGTAAGCCCCCTATCACGGTAGCTGCAAGGCAGGATAGTGGACCCCCTGTGTCACCAGCTCAGTGGGTAGATATGTGAACAGGGCGCAGAGTCTAAGCAGCTGCTCGGTCTTCTCCAGAGCCTCTAGAGGTTGGAGTGTTGCACTGCGGGCAACTTCCAGGTTGCGACCACCGTGCACGTAGAGGCAGGTGACTGCTAACAAGCAGGAACCAAAACATAGTGCCAGGGGGAAATCAAAAAGAGTAGTCAAATGAGCCAAAGGTCAGGGCGGGCAGCAAACAAGGGTTACCAGTAAACAGGCAAAAAGTCTGGACAGGCTCCAAACAGGAGTTGTTAGGAAACAAGCCGAGGTCGGTACACAAAGAATCTGGAACAGGAGAAACAAACAACAGGAACCTAGAAGCAGAGCCAAAGGAACTCCTTGTTCAGGCAACTTCTTGTTGCCAGGTCACTTCCTTAAGAAGGGAATGACAGGTGTGGATCATGTGAGCCGCAGACATCAATCCCACCAGCAGAGGGAGTGTTGTTGCTGAGATAATCTCAGGTGTTATTCAGATGTTTGCCAGCGGAGGGAGTGAATCTGCAGAAAACCCTGGTTCTCTGAGGCAAGGGAGCAGCTGACAGAGAATCACCTGACCATGAACAGGAAGTATGCATAGTGTTGGATCCAAAGGCAGAGATGGTGCTGGCAGCAGGGGACTGCAAGGAGGGTGAGCAATAAGGAAGCACAGATCCCCTGGACCTGCAGGGATCTGTGACACCCCCGCTCAGCCTCGGGAGATGGGTTTGCATCTACCAGCACTCAGTTGCCCCCAGGTCTTACTGAGCAAGGGATGTCTGGGAATGGACTGGCAGCAAGCCAGGATCCTACAGATAAGCAGTACCAAGATTCCAGCAGAGCCAAGTCCAGAATACAGAGTGCAGGTCATACACAGAATATTCATCCATCAGGGTCAGTTGGGGTCAGAGGCAAAGGTCAGTCATGACCAGTCAGTCCAGATTCTCATAGTAGTGGGCTACCATTCCCAACTTTGGTTCTGCACTCAATACAGTCCCTGTCCTCAAAAGTTGTACACCTGCCTAGTGACTAAACATGTTCCAGGTCAGGTAGGTACACATCCTACCATAACAACTGGGAGAGGTCTGTAAATTATGAGTTCCCGGGTTTTACTGAAGGAACAGGCCTTGTTTGTTGCGTCTAGGGTCTGGTCACGTAGGACAGCTTTTAGCAAACAATAGATGTAGATCTGAAACAGAAAATTCTTCCATGAAGCACCACTGCCAGATTCAGCACTAAATTACACCAAGCCAATGTCCCCAAATAATAAAGTTTTGGCCTACAAAAGTCTGTCTTTTGCCCTCTTTCTTTAGCTAGCTCTACTGATTAGTTCAGGCTGGGCACTTTGAGAACACTCTATTTTGAACAATTGTGTCGCTCTTCCTTGTGAAACCCACTATTCTATCCCTACCATAAAGAGATTTCCCCCCAGTAGTTTGTGTCTGCCCCTTCCACAATGAGGAGATTTCTCCCAGTAATTGGTGCTTCTGCCTCCCCCACAATAGTAAAATTTCCCCGGTAGTTGTGTCTGTGCCCCTCCTACAATGGGGAGATTTCCCCCAGTAGTTTGTGTCTTTACCCCTCCCACAATGGGGGTATTTCCTCCAGTAGTTTTTCGTCTCTGCCCCTCCCTTAATGGGGAGAACAATAAATAAAAAAGTTTTGCCCTACAAAATCCTGTCTTTTCCCCTCTTTCTTTTACTAGTTCCAATGATTCTTTCAGGCTGGGGACTATGAAAACACTCTATTTTGAACAAGTGGGTCGCTCTGCTATTGACCAAATGTGACTCAGTGTTCTGTCTCCTTAAAAGATATGCATCAGGACCAAATTTCCTGCCTCAGATACATGATTTGCCCATTCCTTGGCTTTGAAGAGAAGACGTGCTGATGGGTAATGTAAGAGCTAATAAACTCTACTTAAAGGAGTCACCAGTATACTATTTCATTGACCAATATTGTAGAAGAACATCCAGTCTTTGGTGGACACAAAGTTCTGGAGTGTCTACTTGGGTATACAGTCATCCATATTTGCTCCACCTCAATGGGTCACTTTCAACCTCATCTACTTTCAAGTTCCAGGGCCTATAAACCAGAGATATTAGGGTTGGCCAAACACCTTTGAGTAGGCTGGTACAATGTGTGTTCCATGGGGACTTATCCCAACAATCCATTAAATTTGTATCCAGTCCTGAAGGCCTTGGCACTACATAACTTTGAAGATCTGAAGAAGATTGTACAATAGGATTTGATAAGGTCACTTTACATACTGCCTACTCTCTGCATACCCTCCCATGTCCCCATAACCACCTCATCCTTGCCCTTGAGACCGGCTATTCCTTGGCTTTAAAGACAAGCTGATGAATAATGCAAGAGCTAATGAACTCTTCTTCGAGGAATCACAGGGCTTTTCCTATTCCCCGTCATCCTGATTAGGACCTCCAGTCTTTGGTGGACTTAGCTGAACATACTGGTGGTGGGCACCATTCTTGAGCTGAGAAGAGATCCAGGCCTACTTCTAAAGAAGGTGACTACCACTTTAGGACGCAACTCCTTCATAGCAGTCAGACATTGCCCCTGATTCATCAATAAAATCCGCGCTCGCTGGAAGCGCGAAAATACGCGCGGCCAGCGATCGCGGTTTACCGCGGTCCGGACTCGAGTGTGCTCGTACACTCGCCTCCTCACTCCCAGCCGGATTTCTGCCTTCATAATAATGAGCAATAGGGGGCGCCAATCTTTCCAATTAAGGCGATTAGATTTCAGCTGCGCGATTAAGGAGGATCTGTTAAGTTCAATGGTGCGATCATAGCAATTAATTAGCGCGCACCTGCTCTCTGTTCTGTGCTTATTTACAGTCCTTTACAGGTCAATTAGAATACGATTTCGGATCGCGAATACGAATGCGCGAGCGATAATCCGATTCTGCTTGATGAATCAGGGGCATTGACTTTAGTCATCACCTATATTTGGCCCATTTGGTTCATATGGGTCATTTTTAACTACATCTGCTTCTGAGTACAGGGGCCTGGGAACTCAACCACCGACCTAAACAGCCCTTACTGTTAAGATAAAACGTTTCTGTTAGGAGTTCGATTGAAAAAGGGCTTGCAGTGGGCATGGCTGCTCTCTTAAAGTAACCCTTGCACTTTAACGCAAGGTCTTCTTTCTACATAGTGGCTCACCCTCTCCAAGCAGGCTACATACCCTGTTAGCAAATATACTTACCTTATCCCTAGCTTCCCCATGTCAAGGTGCTATAAAAAATTAACCAATTAGCACAACTTCAATTATCACTTCTTCATATTATAAAAGATAAGACCTGGTTGTTCGCAACTCAAAATGTTCTTGAACCGGTTTTGAACATATATTGACGTCTATATAGGTCAATACAACCACCAGGTGTACTATTAACCAAGGAATATAAGGATTCAGATCTCTCCGGTATTGTTGTCAATGACACACTTTCCAGTTTGAAACCGGGCAAGGTTTTTTTCTTTATTTTAAAGCCCAACTGGGATCTCAGTTTAAATCAACAAAATGTATTCCAGGTACATAAAACAGGTGCTCAAAGTTTCAGAGGTTAGTTAGCTTTAACCACCTTGCCGGTATGCCCGTAGGAAGGTCGGGCAAAAAAAAATGGCTAGGATGGTTAACCCCGTAATTTTGTCACATCCTT
>NC_092869.1:19582066-19648855 GCF_032062135.1 Pyxicephalus adspersus
TTTTTATATTCATATTATCTACTAGAACCCCTGTTCGGACATATTTCTGTAAGTTACAGGTCTACAATTTAAAAAAAAAAATTCATGAAAAACAGTGGATCACTTTTGGTACAGAAATCTAGACCTCAGTGTAACGCTCAGGTGGTTAAAAAGTAGCCACAGCATCAGTGGAAAACCCGCCCCATGCCAGCATGCTTTAGAAAGGACCCTTGTTCTCTGCATGGAAGCAGTGATGTCTATGCTCTGCTGGAGCTCTGACTGGTATAAATTACTGGTAGAAACAAAAATTTAATGTGCTTCATGCAGCCTACCTGTTCGTTGGTGTGGTGGCTTCATTGGTTTTACTTCCTCCTATTTCCACCTGTTATCCTGCATATAACACACTTCCTGTCTCTGAATCTATAGGGAAGCCATAGACCAGACTTCATCCATCCTTATCCTGATCACAAAGGGATGATGGGACTAGCAGTCGTTGTATTGCTGTCTTTACTACTGACAGGAAGTTACAAGGACATGTATTTCTGGTAGAATACCTGGACCAAGGATTGAAAACCATTTCCCCACCCTTGGGGGTAAATTTACAAACCTTCTTTTCTTGCGCTGGGCTCCTGCACCACCTTCCCTGGCATTATTAATATTGCCGACTTCTTATTTCTCTGATACAGCTAAAGGAACTTATATTAAAAGGAAAGCTCACACCTAACCATAGGGAAGAACGAACAAACTGAAATGCATGCAAGGGCGAGTGTCATGGCCAGGATTGGAACCTTTCCATGTTCTTTGCATTCATATTGTAGCAGTCAGATTCTTCTTTGAAATGTGGTAATGAATCCTTCATGAGCCTTACTAATATATTTCTAAGGTCCAGAATATTTTGGGCACCAATGTGGCATGCAAATGGCTATTGCCCATGACAGAAGGTGGGACCAAACAATGGGCATACCATAAAAGTACATGAACCCTGCACAGAGCTCCTCTTATGGGGGCCCTTGGTGCCCCCCCCATTGTCCACCTGGTATAGAACCTTTAATGTCCCCCCCTCCAGAGGTGGCATCAGACCATACAAATACCTGTATTTGCCTCTACCTTATGCAGTGTTCTCCTCAGCCTCTTTTAGTCGGGTGCACCACCCAACACTTTTCAGTAACCACCCGGCTGAAGAGGGCCAAAATACAGCAGTTGCCACCTGCCTTAAATGTTATCACACCCAGCTTAAAAAAAATTCTGGATTGAACACTGACCCTATGCCTTACACCACTGTACATAATCTTCCAGTTCCTCAGGAGGATCCAGTATACACATTATACCCTAAAAATGCCCAGCAATAGAAGATCCCACCATCTCCAGAGATCTGTGAATTCTAGGAGGAAAGACCCAGTAAGCCAGGGGTGCCCACACTTTTTTGGCTCGCGAGCTACGTTTTAAATTACCAAGTCAAAATCATCTACCAACAAAAAACATGCTAAACATCATATATATATATATATATATATATATATATATAGAGTATGGCACAGAAGTGACTGGAGCTAATTAGACACTGGATGGCAGAACATTGCACAGACATTGCACTACAAGACTATAGTGACTGAAAAGCTACAGCTCACCTGTCATTGGAGAATGACGTGCTGCACAAGAAACCGGCCAACACTGCTCATCTCAGACTGCCCTCTCTGCCTCCCACCCCACTACCCACTGTTACACAGAGCCTTCTCACACAGAAAGACATCCCCAGCATTCCTATAGAGATAGCAGCCGGCTGCTGTTTAACAGCAGGGAGGGGTAAGGCAGGGCTGGTTTGCCTTTGTAATGGACTTGTAGATCGCGATCAATGTTTTGGGCACTCCTGCCCTATAAGATATTGTGGTTATCATATATTATGGTTATCATGGGTATCATAAGAGTGGAAGTGCCAGAACCCTATAAGGGCAAAAGTCAAGATTGTGTTCAGATGAGATAGTTTTTTCATTTCCATACAAATCAGAATGCAAAGCCTGCCTAAACAAGCTAAATGCAAGTCTAATAGACGTCACCTGCAGTTCAGATACACCTGTTAATTATTTTCGAAAGTTTTTAGAAGCAGCATATCATTCTGATGCCTTAGACACAAGCCCACAGCACATTGACATGGTCTTTGAAGAAGACTCAGGGAATGTCCCCGTTGTAACCATATATAGCTGTACTTATGAAATGAAGAAATACCAAAACTTTGTTTGCAGCAAAATGTTGTATCCCTCTCTGGGATATTTATCTCTTTTAATACAGGTTAAAGTTTATATAATCAAATTCATAATTATTTAAAAGCTACAGATTGGCTCTGCATATAGTTTTAACTTTTTGTAATATTCAATAAAATGAGATGTTATTATGTTTTGTTCTACAAGGGCCCTGTTGTACTACACACTTGTCAATGGACGTTTTGTTTGGTCCCTTTAGGCTTACCTCACTGTAACCTTTCAGGTTAAACAAAGCCCTATTTTATAGTAATAACTGTTTCCATGCAGAAAAAATCTGGGACAGTTTTTTGCATAAAAAAAAATGTCCCCTAAATTTTTTTTAGGTTAATATTAGTTGGGGTATTTGGGTTATGCAGCAGCAATTCTGGATGTGTTAACCTTAGGGCATAAAGGAATGATATGCATGGCTGGGTCACTATTTTGAAACAGGGAATAATTTCCATTCTTTTTGGGATACCAGATCAAATGAGACCAGTGAGTACATTTTGTTCCAGGAAGGTTCTACCTAAAATAATATATCTTACATATTAACTGTCTGTGAGAAATGGTGTTAAATGCTTTAGTAAAATCTTCATAATATATTCACTGTGGCCCCTTTGTCCACCTCTTCTTATAGAAAGAAAGCAGATTTATTTGACATCTGTCTTTTAAAAATCTATAAGATCCATTAATAAGATTTGCATTGTTTGAGATTAATAGATTCAACAGGGCATAATTTCAAGTTGTGCTCTATAAATTGTCCCATAAAACCGTGCTGCAGTAAGTTTATAACCATCAACCCTATTACTTCAGTCATTTTCAGGGTAGTAAAAATCTTCCATTATTACAACTGTTTAGCCCTTTCCATCTATGTAGAGAGTGGGGTCTTTTTACCTGCTCAATATTACTGGCAGCTGGGTAACGTATCCCAAAATATAATTAATTGGTATTTGTACCTATGTTGAAATGTACTCACAGTGCTTTAGCACCATTTTACTCCTAAATAAAATGTTTTTTAAAGTCTTAAGAATTAATTTTTAATTCTATTTTCCAAACAATAAAAGTGATATAAGAATCAACATCTGAAAAAAATATATTAACCTGTTGGTGATTTCATACCTAGCATTTGCTCTTTCATTGTTGAACATATTATATTCTTGCTTTGGATTCATTACCAGGGGCTTAATTCCAGGATACCTTTATGCTTCCTTCCAGATCAGTAGTTTGTTTTTCTTTCAAAATGTTATAAACTGTAGTGTATGTCTCTCTGTGGTTGTTCCTTGGTTGGTTAATTTGTTTTTTTTTTGTTTGTTTATTGATAATTTGTCCTATTTTTGTTGTGTTCTATTTTCTTGTTATGGTTATCCTCCTCCCTTGATTTTGAATTTTTTAAATGTACTGTTTTTGTTTTTAGTGTTTCATTGGCTATGGAGGTGGTGTCAGATGCTGTATTAGCAAAACCAAGCCAAATATTAGTGTCAGAAGCTGTATTAGCAAAAGCAAGCCAATTATTGGTCTCACAGTCAATTGATGGGTGTATGTATATGTAATGTTCGATTAATTTCAAGAGCTGACAATTGAGATGCCTGTCCCTTCTAAAAAATGGATTTTTGTTTTTGCACAGGATATAATTTTTCTAGATTTAAATTTTTTGCATCAACTGCTAGCTCCCAGCAGTTGACTATCCAGGCTTTGACCAGAAATGAATAATTAAGCCCCAAGAAGGACAGCAACAATGGGGCTTTTTATGAAGGTCACCAGGTCAATGTTCTCTAGTGCAGTGTTTTTCAACTTTTTTGAGCCACGGCACATTTTTTTACATTGAAAAAATCCTGCGGCACACCACAAATCAAAAATGTTACAAAATGACACTCTGTAGCTAATTCTTTTGTCTCTAAGAATGAACAAGAAAACTATGTTACCTACTGCCACCCACTGACATGGAAGAGTATTACATTACTCTGCCAGTCACTACAGCACAGACACTCGACAATGGTAATTGGATAATTTCCCACGGTACACCTAAAGATCCCTCATGGCACACTAGTGTGCCGCGGCACAGCGGTTGAAAATCACTGCTCTAGTGTAATCCCAAAATTAGCATAAGGGTTTCCTTGGGAGAACATAACCACCATCTTGAAACACTTAAGTCAAGTTCTGCCAGCATGTACTTCTTAAAATTCCTATTTCTAAAAGAAAAAGGAACGTAAGCCCCTTTAACACAGGCCCATATTAGTGCTATGTAGGATTCATTTACTGCCCTTCAAAAAGTAACAGAATGAGTACACCAGATAGCAAGTTAAACACTTAATTATTTGCTTAGACAATAGAATATACAATCTGGTAAATTATTTAAAGACAACAATGTTAAAAATATGTCAACTGAATCAACATCAGAATAGGTTATTTTCCTGAGCATTAAAGGTAGAATTCAGGAGCATCTCTGCCCTCACAGAAAATCCAACCACAATTTTCAGTAAAACTCTTAAACTCCACAACTTGCTAAAAGGACAACATTTTTTTCTCTGCTAAACACCTCTTACACACTCACACACACACACACACACACACACATATATATATATATATATATATATATAGTTTAATTCCTTTTGTTGTTCCCAAAATAAATCATCACCAACCTAAGCATTACCTTAAAGCGGACCTCTAACCAAAAAAGGTAAAAATGATCTTTTTTATTCTGTGTGTGTGTGGGGGGGATTAAAACACTTTTTTTTATTTTCATCACAGCGGCAATAAGAATAGAATAGGAAAGCACAGCCTCCTGGGATACCCACGTCACACATTCCAACGCATGCGCAGTGGGATCAGCACTGTTTTTTTCCCATTTACAGCAGGCCACACCACCCAATCATGTGCCACCATTCTTTGCCTTCTATCCAGGAAAAACATGCATACTACATGAAAATAGAAATTATTTTAGACAGCTTCTGGTGAAACACAGATTTATTAAAGTTCTCCAAGGCTGGAGAGAATACACTTTCATCAGTGAAGCTGGGTGATCCAGCAAACATGGAATGGATCTAGTCCAGGATTGAAAACATTTGCTAACAAATAGCTAATGACTTTTAGGAATTCCATTCCAGGTTTGCTGGATTACCCAACTTCACTGATCAAAGTGTATTCTCTCCAGCCTTGGCGAACATTATTAAATCAGGGCCACTAGATGTACTTTAAGGACATTGCCACCCAAAATTTAAGTATCTTGCCAGCGAAAAGTAGTTACAGAAACCATTATTAAATGAGAATAAATAAAATATAATGTATGGACATTATGCCATTCCTACCGGTTCTCTCTCTTACATCTGCATTCTCTATTCTCGTTTAATGGAAATACAGATTTGTTTTTCAATCTTCTCAGCACCATACACAGTCACTAGTTTATAACCTATATTTGGGGGCTTGGGAAAGGGACCTCTTTAGTGATGAGGCCTTGTCTATGTACCTTTGGCATGTTCTCATCATGGACTGACACAATTGAAGCTTTTAATGACTCTTTATTAAGATGCAGGTAAATAAATACAATTTAAGGCTTACTATGGACTATAGTGCCGCATGCATCCCATTTAAGTTTTGGGTTCATCACTGTAATGGAAAACTACAGCTGGAAATACCATACTACTTGCTATCAGTGCCCACCCTACCCCTTTGATACATATCATTCCCTACTCCCAATGATTGCGGGTTAGGAGAAACTGCACAGATAATAGGGATTTTGAAGAACAGGCCAAAGAGCTATACGATTGCTTAAGAATTAGAAGTTACAGTAGGAAAATATTAAAAAAGAGCGTATCAGAGAGTGAAAAAATCAGATTGGCATAGTTTATTGTATCCTAAAAATGCAACACAAGAGAAGGAAATTGTGATGTTAATCACTACATATTCGAGTGACCATGTAAAGATAAGACAGATTATATCTAAATATTGGCCGATATTGATAAGTGATTCGAAAATTAAGAAGCATGTTTCTCATAGACCTCAGATTGTCTATTGACGAGCACGTTCTTTAAGAAACAAGCTTGTAAGAAGTCACTTTCAAGAGATCTACTTGCCAATGGAGGCAAGAGTGGGCACTACAAGATGTATTTCATGTGGTCAATGCTGATGGATATACGAACCGGAGGATAGGTCTTTTAAGGGGAACCCACCTTGTACAATAACACCTAGATTAAAGAAGATTGTGAACTGCAATACATTTGGGATCATTTATTTCGCTTTTTGTACTAGCGGTAGGTACTATGTGGGTAAAACAAGATGTTTTCGGAAAAGAATATAAAAGCACATATACCTAATCACTAATGGGAAGATTACCACACCTCTTAGCCGTCACATAGCACTACAACATAATTTTGACAAAAAATCCCTTAGATTTTTGGCTCTGGAAGATATATCTTTAGATGCTAGGGGAGGGGACCTAGATAACTGGCTGTTACAAGACGAAACGAGATTGATTTTCCAGCTAAAAGCAAATTTCTATCTAGGCTTGAATGACCCCTTTAGTTTCAAATCCTTTTTATAGGATTTGTAGAAATAAGTAGGTAGAAATAAGTGTAGAATAAGAGAAGAGACACAAGTGAACGTGATTTACATTTATGATGGATCTTGTTCTATGGTGTGGTATATGTTTTTTCCGATGTCCTTCCCTTTTTTGTTGTCTCTTTCCTAAAATAGGGCTTACAATGATATATAATAAATGATGAAGGAGAAATAAAATTTGTTTATTGAATGGATGTGTCTTAGATAGGGAATGGCGGGAGAATTATGACGCCATTGAGGTGTCCCAATGTCTCCCCATTTAGCCGCATTACATCAAGCTAAAAGATCAGACATCAGCTGCTGGGGGAGTAACTGTAATGTTAACTACCAGGATTGAATAGGAGATACATTAACTTTTAAATTGAACTAGTGGAGAGCACTGGGATTTTCCTCGTCTCTGTGGGGGTTGGAGGCTCTGCCCATCCCTTTCTCTTGTACTTGCCTCTGCACTTGGTGTTTAGATATATCCTTTTAAGTTGTTGGTAAGTGATCTGTTGAGGATCTATATATATGTATGTATGCAATCTTTCAGATTGAAAGTGATACGTTATATAAAATAAATAGTAATTGTCTTTTGTGCTATGGTATAGTGCTGATGTACTATATTGAGCCATATCCCTAAACAAGTGGACATTGGCTACGAAATGTGGCGGATAAGGACAATTTCAGCACATGCAACATGTCATCTTGGTATCACTGCTTATAAGGAAAAGAAAACTTTTTTTGAAATGTTTTAAAGAAGTAGATTGTAATAAAATATTTATAAATTTTTATTAAAAAATAACTGTCGTTAAAGTCCCACTTTGTTTGTTTTTTCAATGCATACACTTTCTTTTGCTAGGTCTGTGTATTGCTCCTGGCGAAGACTACCTTGTCCCCACCCCTTTTTGACTTACAAGATGACAGTTTAGGTTGTACAAATTTGATTCAGCAATGTGTTTTGTTACCACTTGAATGAAAATATCAA
Source organism: Pyxicephalus adspersus (assembly GCF_032062135.1). Classification (NCBI taxonomy): domain Eukaryota; kingdom Metazoa; phylum Chordata; class Amphibia; order Anura; family Pyxicephalidae; genus Pyxicephalus; species Pyxicephalus adspersus. The sequence continues at coordinate 19,589,807 of NC_092869.1, forward strand.
ATGAAAAGTTTCATTATTTACTTCTAGCAGGGCCCAATTTAGACAAATGTAGGCAAAAATTTAAATTAGGTATTCCATGCTAGAAATTACATGCTCTCCTAAACAACCCTAGATAAATTGAGCAACATAATTTTATAATATGTATGTCATGTTTGAAGTTATAATACAATAGTAGTAGCACAATACCACATTATAAGCAGCACTTTAGAGGGGGGAGAATGAAGACTTTGGTACTATTTTATGCAGAAGGGAAGAAACAGAAATGGGTGTTACTGAAAAGAGATAGTGGATATGAGAAAAGCTGGGGAGAGGGGACTGGGGAAATGATGATAGCTGGAAAAGCTTTGGTCCTAGACCAGTAATACTGGCTTCCTTTTCCTCCCCCAATCTTCACATTACTTGCACACCCAGCTACCTCCATTTTATATTTTGGGAACCTTTTACCCACAAATCTAGACTGTTCACTGCTGAGGCCCACCCCTGCTATAGGACTGGGAGGGTAATGGCAAAGGTACAGGATGTAATTGGCTACATGGGTCAGATTCCCTTTCTTTAAAATTTGGCACCTACAATTGCTGGCTTGGGAAAGGAATGAAGTTTTGGCCCACCTATTTTATCCAATACACTCTGCACCTGCTTCCCAAACAAAACTCAGCGAACCTGAAGCCCAAAGTAAAACTTGGCTTTAAAATCTCACTATGCTACACTGGCTATTATAATCCAAAGGTGTAATCCAATGCTATATAAATAAAAAACTCACTATGCTCTGTGACACCAGTCTTATTTGTAAACATTACAAGTTTACTTGTAAAAGAAAAACTGTGTGTAAATAGTTTTAAAAATCATTTTATTTTACCTTTTAATTCTAAAATGACCTGAGCAGACATGCTATATTATAAAAAAGTTAAGCTTTACTTTAAATGAACGAGTAAATAATAATACTAATTATTTTCTATTTTCATTTTTTGAAGTGTTGGCATCACATAATAAATCTGTATTGCTCAAATTTAAAACTTAACAAAAATTCCCATAGCCTGTATTTTTTCAAATTTCAGCAGAAAGATCACCACTGTTAGAATAAATAAGCAGCTCCGATTTTCCTGTAAAAGAAAGTTTTCATTAATTCACATTTAAAAGTAAAAGTAAAAAACCTGGAAAGTCTTCAGATCTCAGTCTGTCGCGTTTTACACCCCTCCAGGCCTTCATTCATAGGCAGGATTGAACAGTGCAAGGTCCTGTACAATAGATGGGATCCAATTATCTAAATTCGCCTGCTTAAAATATATTAAGATACAAAGTTTAAATTACAATGAATATATTTTTTATTCACATATTATTAAAGCAGAACATCTTTTCTTTAAATTAAGTTTAGTATTTGAACCCTTTGGCGCCTATACTGTATTTTTGGAACTGTGGTAGGGTTACCCCCCTTCCCTACCAACAGTCTGTGATGCAGTGGCTAAGTTTTCAGTTCAAGTATAAAGTAGTAGTTAGTCACATTTAAATAGACTGTTACATAGTTAGTCACATTTAAATATTTAAATAGATTATTTAGATTAAATAATTTGTAATGTTAAAGGCCAACCATGTGGGTTTGTGGTGATGTTCTCCATTTTAGAGTGGCTGCAATCATGGCTGCAATCTAAAAGCCCTTTATGGAGACAGAGTGAAAAGCAACAACGAAATGCATTACCCATTGAAATTTTTTTTTATTATGTGTTGTGTTCCTGACCTGCTGATCAAATGTTATGACTAGTATATAACAAGTCTTCAATAAAGTTCCTGAGTATTCATATATCTCAGCCTCCAATATCATGTTATTATGTTATATGAAATGAATCAGCAGAAGATTGTGGAGGGAAGTAAATGTGTAAATGGGAGTCAGAAATGGAAAAGCCTCAATTTCTAAAGCTACCAAAGTACTTTCTTGTATTAAAAGAGAAATAGACTGCAGAGATGGAGACTTCTGCCCCTGAACAAATCATTGGTCAGACCACATCTGGATCATGCAGTCTAGTTTTGGGCACCAGTTCACAAAAAGGATATTGTGGAATTGGAAAGAGTGCAGAGAAGGGCAACTAAACTAATAAATAGAATGGAGGAGCTCAGCTATGAGGAGAGATTAGCTGAACTGAATCTATTCTCCCTTGAGAAGTTGCATTTAACAGGGGATATGATCACCCTGTATAAATATATACCGTATTTTTCGGACTATAAGACGCACTTTTTCTTCCCCAAAACTGGGGGGGAAAAGTGGGTGCGTCTTATACACCGAATACATGTTAAATATAATTAAAAAAAATCATACTCATCCGATCCCGCGATCCCGCGATGCTGCGTGCTTCTTCTCCTCGCTCTCCTCCCGGCTGCAGCGCGTGTCTCCTCCTCCTCTGAGCGAGGAGAAGCCGACACGCATACCCCCGCGATCCCATAAGCAGGCTGGATCAGCCTGCTTATGGGATCGCTGGGGTATGCGTGTCGGCTTCTCCTCTCTCAGAGGAGGAGACGCGCTGCAGCCAGGAGGAGAGCCAGGAGAAGCCGACACCCGTGCCCCCGCGATCTCATAAGCAGGCTGGATCAGCCTGCTTATGGGATCGCTGGGGTATGCGTGTCGGCTTCTCCTCGCTCAGAGGAGGAGGAGACACGCGCTGCAGCCAGGAGGAGAGCGAGGAGAAGAAGAAGCCCACAGCATCGCGGGATCGCGGTATCGGGTGAGTATGATTTTTTGGCACAGGGTGATCAGAAGGGGATACATTGTGTCAATGTATCCCCTTCTAATCACTCTGTGTCAATGTATCCCCTTCTGATCACTCTGTGTCAGAGTGATTAGAAGGCGATACATTGACACAGAGTGATTTTTTAGTATTTTGTTCAGAATCTTTTTTTTCTAGGTTTTTCTCCTTTAAAATTGGGTGCGTCTTATAGGCCGGAGCGTCTTATAGTCCAAAAAATACGGTAAATGGTCCATATAGAGAACTTACTTCTCAATTATTTACTATACTGTCATTGCAAAGGACAAGAAGGCAGTCTTTGCTTCTGAGGGAAAAGGAATTTATTTTCTGCATGAGGGCAGGATTCTTGACATTAAGCTCTGTGAAAATGTGAAAATGTGACTCCCTCAGATGGTAGTTTAGTACATTCTAGAAAAAGCTGAAACATTTTTTAGAAGCACAGATGAATACAGACACACATTGTTGGTCATGGAAAAAGTGTTACCCTACATAAGTGGTCAATTAAGAAGGACACTTTTACATTGCCGGTTAGTAAAGAAAATCTTTTTTCGCTAATGGTCTTTAATGTGCATGAGTACATCTGTGATCAGTGGCTTTAAGACAGAAATAGTGCACACTATGGAAAAGCTCAAACTAGTCTGACAATCAGTCTCACTCACAGGAAGAGAGGATAGGAGATAAGACACTCATGGGTGGACTTTGGCTCCAAAGTGACTTTAGGATTTAAACAATGGGACATGGGCAGGAAAATCAATCAAGTTACCACAATTTCAAATTTTGAGCATTGGTAGATGATGCTCCTCATCCCTGACACCCAAATCATGCATTATATTTACCAATATATAGAGAGCAGTAGGGGAGATACTTACTATACTTATTTTATCACTATTATAATTATTATTACTTTATCTTGCAGTTCCCAGAGATAAATCTTCTGCTACAGTACATGACCACTTGACTTTTACTGCCCCAGCCTTGTCTCCCCGTGTGTTGTATCATCCTTCTGCCTTATATTGCTTTTGACTGACAAGGTAGCTCTACTGAGCCGAGAAAACCTCAAAACTACTAACCTATGTAGAGATATCGCTATTAACAAGTCAGATCATTTTACATCGCTTGACAGCATTTTGATATTTTCAGGCTCCTTCACAAATGGAAAAATATTGCTTATTTCCTTTTAACCTTTTGTCTTGACAGAGGAAACAAAGATGTTATTTGTGGGTTTCTCCCTACTGAGACTATTTGTTTAAATAGAATGTTTTCATTGGTAGTTAAACACATTGAGCATCACTAGATGGCAGCATTGTCTCCTGCAATGTAGAGATTTCCAGTATCAGATTATAAAATAGAGAAATACAATGAATTTGGTAAATATAATGTATTTGGGTGACACATTATCCATTACAGTAAAGGCTGTTCAACCAATCATTTGCAGATCTGATTATTCTACCTTTAAGGAGAAAGGTAAATTAAAAAAGGTAAGTTTGATGCGTTTGTTTGGTAACATTCAAAGCAACCATACATCTAGCTACACCAAAAAATGCCTTGTTTTTATTAATATAACAGACATCCAACCATTATTGCTTCATAAACTTTTACTTGGGGCTGTCTGGTGGAAATAATAGGTGCTGATACCTTACTTTATCTGGGCCAGTGGACTGAGCAGGGAGCGACGTCACTTACACACATATATCTTATGCCACAAATGTGTGTTCTAGCCAAACAGATTGTGCAAAAGTCTTCCAAACCAAAATCACTTCTGTTTAGATAATTAATTAGATAATCAACTAATTAATTAGATAATTTAGTTTAGTTTAGTTTAGATAATTAACTAATTAATTAATTAGTTTAATTAAATATAAAAGTCTATAAATTTTCCTTCTCGGATATACATAAAAATCCAAAAAGATTTCATTTACAATTGGGACTATAGAGGCCAAATAAATTACGTTCACAAACATTTGCAAATTATGAAATAGTATACTTTATTAAATACTAAAAAAATCACTGACAATTAAAGCTTAATTTAAAAAAATGTGCAAACCAAAGACCATAAAAGATGTTCCTGTTAGGATCACCCTGAAAATGGGTGCCCCTGTGGCTATCGACACGTTTCACCGACTAATTCTACTTCTTCAGGAAAAGAACAGGGACATCTGATGTTTGTAGTACCTGGAATCCCACCCGCACTGGGTGGTGAGGACAGCAGCATTTGGAATATTTCTCAGTTATTGATAACTTATTTTCAACTGTCATTCTTCTGAATGTTCCGTGTGAGTTAATTTATCTATGTTTATCCACCATAAATGCAGAGCTATTTGAGTTCTATACATTAAATGCAAATAGCTTTTCTCCAATACAGTCTTTACCTAGGTTTGAATTGTGCTGACACTCTTTCTCATCATGTTTCTTCCATGCTGTCCAAACAATTCTTCAGTAGTCCATTCAATAAACCAGCACACAGCTTACAACTTTAAACTGTAAAAGGCCTAACCAGTCACAATACCACTGTTTAGGTATTAAAATAGTGATTTTCTTGGACCTGGTGGAGTGCTCAGGGAAGAGAGTTCTTTTGAGGTCTCGCTTGCAGTATCAATATATAGTAGCAATATATGTAAAACCACACTCCCATGACAAGCTATAAACTATAAAACTATAACTATAAAGCATTTGGTGCACCTGCTCTGTAAAATACATACATCAATAGATAAACTGAAAACAACTTACCTACACTAATCTCTTGTGCTTCTTAAACATCAAGCAATAAAGCAAACTTGGTGCTTAGCTCTTCATACAAGCAGTGAGCAGATTTGATCCTGTTTATGCCTTCTCTAAATACTTTCTAAAATGCAGGTTACATAGTCATTAAGAACACACATGATGTGAAGTAGGTTTATTCACAAAAAGGTAATGGGGTTATGATATACCTTCCAATAAACTTGTCAACATTTTTAAAACTATCCTTTCAATTCTTCTTAAAAATGCTTGTTCACCTCCATGTCTACTCCTATCAGCCATTTTATTAAGAAAATTTAGAAAAACTTTCAATTTTTACTGGAACAGTGAAAACATATGATAATGACTTTGCAAAGGTTGAAACTGCAGGGTTTGCAGACGTGTCATATAAAGTAACACATTTAAAGAAACATATAAGTGGTCAGTTTTAAATTAGTGTTCTTCTTGCTTTGATGATATTTAATTCACACAGTCTCCTTCTCTTGAATATTTGGTAATTTGCTCCACAGTCCCCAAATTAAGCTGATGTGAGAGCCACAAAATGACATGATGACAATTGCAACTATAATCTGCTCCTACAGCCCCTTTAAATTGGCTCTTACCCATCACATACTCTTTTGCTCCTGTGCCAACTTCTTAGTCTTTTCTAGCTATAACCACATTCTGAGTCCCAGCACACCAATCAGGCTAAGAACCAATAGGTTCCCCTTTGCTCTGTAGGATCACACATTATTTCTTGGGAATGGCCTCTTTCACATTTCGATCTCAATATTACAATTTGCAAATCTGAGTTGTTAAAATATTCAATTTTAGCTAAATAGAGTAAGGATTCATGCTTATAGGCATCGGAAGACCTAATTGCTAACACATAGCAAATTACTTTTATAAAATCCATTCCAGGTTTGCTGGATCACCCAGCTTCACTGATGAATGTGTATCCTCTCCAGACTTGGAAAGCTTTATTTAATCAGGCCCAATATCTCCAAATATCCTTGGCAAATATACATTTGTTGATAATTTTGGCCTATACTAATTATTTCTCTTGAAACAAAGCCTGCAGCAAAAATGTCCTTTCTCATATAAATGAAAAATGATGTAATGAGTAGCAAATCATTTAAACCTAAACATATTTAAAACATTTTGAATGTGGAGACAGAAAATGTTACTAGTTTTATGAAAAAATATATATTAACTTTGAATTCCAGCATCACGTTTCAAAGCATTTGGAACAGAGGCAAGAAAAATTGTGTATTGCTTAAAATAAAAGAAAAAAATGGCAACGGATCAGTAACAGGATTTGGTATAATGCAGCCTCTCAGAGCGGCTGAGAAGTAAAGATGAGAAAGGGATACAGTACTCTGTAAAGACTGTGTGGGCAAATATCAGTGAAAAATTATTATACTTTGTATGTACTATATGTAATAATAAGACGAGAATCCAGAGACTGTTCCAAAAAACTATTGGAAGCCAATATCTGTGAACAAAGTTCATTGCTGCATTCCCAAGTACAGGCTAAATATCTAACATCCAAAGCCGAAAACATGTAAACGTGGTCCAGAAACATAACCACATTCCTTGGACCCATGTTCATTTATGAGGCAAGGCAAAGTACACAGTTCAGAAGCCAGCCTCCATGACTGCACTGACTTGTATTAATGCACATGACATAGGAAGCTTACACATCTGGAAGTACACTATTATTGCAAAAAGATATATTAGTGAAAAAAAGTAGTGCACCCATATATATTAGTTTAAAGTCTATAGAGAAAGGGTGGTGCCGAGCCTTGACTATATAAACAAATAGAGTCCAAACATATGAGAAGAAAGGAAGAAAAGAGGAAGGAAGGCCCTTTTTAGGCACCAATGTAATACCTTAACTAATTTCAGATAAAAAATGCACTTTAATAAATTCAAGGTATCCTTTAAAAGGTTCAACCTTTATTAATAAGGTAGTTACATGATTCCCATACATTAAAAAAATACTTAGCGGTTGTTTGTTATTAAGAGTCCCACTTGTTTATAAATTTAGGAAAAGGAGATGTTGTAGTGTTTTATTCCCATGCTTTTCCCCCACAAAGGGCTTCATCAGGGAATTTCTTTATATAGTAAACGACAGTAGTGTGTGGTTGCTTGCTGAAGGCTACCTTTGTTCATTCCTTGAGAGCTGGTACTAAGAGGAGATCAACAGGAATACATTACCACTAACATCTGCTTTTGACTAGTCTTTTTCTTACCATATCTAATACTCGCATTGATCATGTAGCTGAGCTGTGCTTTTTTTTAGCAGCAATAACTAACAATTGCCTTCAATCTGCACCATTGGTATATTTCATCCCTTTTGAGTATCATCAACTTATACTCTTACCAGCTCTTGCTAATGCATACTCAACTTATTACCTGAGGCAGCTCCTTTTCTATCCTTACCACTATATCTGCTAATGCTGAAGGATGTTTCCTAGATTCCCAAGGGTTGTCGTTTATAAAAAATTTCCCTGATGAATCTAAGTATTTGTTTTTTTGTATGGGAATCATGTAACTACGTTATTGTTGACCCTTTTAATCGATATCTTGAATTTAATAAAGTGCATTTTTTATCTGAAATTAGTTAAGGTATTACATTGGTGTGTAAAAAGAGCCTCTCTTCCTCTTTTCTTCCTTTCTTCTGCAAAAAGATATATATAGGTTTTGAGGCAATATATGCTGCTATCTAGACATCTTTTAAGGAAAGGCCTTGGTTATCAAAAATATTTAAATATAAACAAAGGTTCATAAATTTACTTGAATAAACTGAAAAATACTTTGACTTAAGTATACATTTAGGGGGCATAAAATGCAGCTGTTACTACTAACATTTAAAATATTAATAAATAGAAATGCCAAAAAATATTAAGAGCTTGTATTTGACACCTTTGTTCTGATCTGCCAAATCAGAGACAAATGCAGTTCCAGTACAATACACTAGATGTCACCCGAGTATAAGTCGAGATCCTTTTTCTAATGGCATTTTGAGTGCAAAAAAATCTTGGGTTATACTTGAGCATTTATGATGTTTCAGTAAGACAAATTTTTGGACTAATAATAAATAAATATTGGGTTTTCAATAAATGTATATAAACACTTCTCTTTTTTATTCACATTTTTTACAGTATCCCAATGCTTTTTAGCAATGGGGTGTACATTTTTTGTCTACGCTAAAGCTTTAGATTCTGAGTTGATTGGTCATATCATATCAGGTCTCTTCTGCAAAATGCCTTTAATTTAAAATAGAAATCCAATGCTAAAGTTTTTCTGGGATAGATAAGTAGTGAAAGGCAACATGAAAAAAGTAAGTTTCTTAAAGCAAATTCTGATACAGTCTCCTTGCAGTATTGGCCATATGGCCAGTCAATATGAAAGTCAGTTCAATTGGTTACTTGACCTTTCTAAAATGGGATATTTGGACAGTGCCAATGCTGATCCTGATTTTCAGCAAAGTTTTAGGGTGATAAGGTTTTTGTGGTATCAACGGATGCAAAAAAAGCCCCCAGCATTACCTTCATGTCTCCCCATGCACAGTAGCTTAGAACATATAATGGACAAAGAGGAAGGGAAGCATGAGTAAGAAATGCTTAACCAACCCTCTCTTGGTACATTTCTTTTATGTTTTAGTCACCTGATTGTGTAATTCATAAATGATTATTATATTGTATATAATATTATTAATAATTCATAATTGCATGCATTATTGCTTACAACCTATACATCTAATTGAAAGTATTTTTTATGAACATTTGTAATCTAATGTTTAGTTGATATGTAATAAACTGATAGCTAATTTTGGATCCAGTGTTGGACTTTGTTCTTTAAAATGTGAAAGACTATATCTGTCATTGGTGGTAAACCCCTAATCCCTAATTTGATCAACTACCAATGTATAACCATTCCCATATAGCCCCAGCTGCCACTTTTCCTATAAAATTAAAGTTACCTGGATGTCATCTACTTTTCTCTGGAAAGAAGAAACAATTCCTTTTGTTAACCTTTGTACATTTTAACAAACTATTTTGCTTTATTATCCTTTGTTTATTGGATTCTTGTTCAAACTGACTGCTAAATGGGAGGGTACAGTTCATTATAACCACCCAGTACACCTTTAGTGTTCTGATGAGGAATCTTGCAAGGTCTGTATTCCTTTAAAGTGTTAACCTTTAGAATGTATCTCACTAAAGCTGAAATATATATTGTAGGGGATACCTAAAATTGATCATATATTTAAATGCAGACCATTAAGAAAATTAGTAAATCAATCACAGAAAATTACATTTGGGGGTTTTCCATACATCAATTATGATGTACCAAAAGGTTGTCCTAATACATTTAATTTTTTTGACAGTTTTTAAAAATTACTATAGTACTATAAAATGAGAAGATCATTCTATTGACATGGAATCACAGAAGTACTTTATAAGATGTATACTATATAAAGGCTTCAGAAAATGTATATATAGTGGCTTCCCGATTTACCCACAATCAGTACCCTAAAATGACCAAGTGTAAATAGAATTTTAGGCAACATTTTAAATTTACTGAAAAGCAAAAACTGAAATATCACATTTACATAAGTATTTAGTATCCTTTTACAACAACACTTGAAATTTAGCTCAGGTGCCTCCCATTTCCCTTGATCACTTCTGTGATGTTTTTGCACCTTGATTGGAGTCCATCTGTGGCAAATTAAATTAAATGGACATGATTTGGAAGATCACACATCACTGAGGCCTCATAGTTGACAATACATATCAGAGCAAAAACCAAGTTATTGGGTCAAAAGGACTGCCTGCAGAGCTCAGAGACAGGATTGTCACGAAGCACAGATCTGGGGAGGCCTACAAAAAAATGTTGCTCATTCAGGTCACTTTGACTGAGCACTAGAGATCCTGTGTGGAGATAAAACTAAGTTTCAGAAGAGAAGCCATAACTGCAGCCCTCCACCATCTGGGCTTTATGGCAGAAATACTAGACGGAAGAGGCTCCTATGTTTGGAGTTTGCAAAAAAGCACCTGAAGGATTCTCAGACTGTGAGGAACAAGTCTTTGGTCTGATGAACCCAAGATTGATTTGTTTAGCCTTAATTCTAAATGTTATACTATCCCAACAGTAACGGATGGTGGTGGCAGCATCATACCGTGGGGCTGTTTTTCATCAGCAGGGGCAGGGAGACTGGTCAGAAAAATGTTTTCCACAGTGCACAGGACCTCAGACAGGGCCAACAGTTCACCTTCCAACATAACAATGACCCAAATCACACAGGAAAGACAACTCTGTGATTGCCTAGAGTGGCCCAGCCACTGTCTTGATTTTTATCAAACATCTCCGTAGAGACCTGAAAATGGCTTTACACTGATGATTTACATCCAACCTGGCTAGACTTGAGAGAACTTGCATTGAATATGCTAAACAAGCTGTGCAAAGCATCATACACAAAAAGAGTCAAGGCAGTTATTGATGCCAAAGTTTCTTTAACTAAGTACTATGTAAAGGATCTGAATACTTACGTAAATATGATATTTCAGTTTTTTCTTTTTAATACATTTACGAAATTGTCTAAAATTTAGTCCTCACTTTGACATTATAAGGTAAGCAGGGGTGCCCACACTTTTTTTGGCTTGCTAGCTACTTTTAAAATGACCAAGTCAAAATGATCCACCAACAATTAAAATGCTAAACATATATTTATTTATATATATATACCGAATATACTTTATATTAAAATTTATATTGTTTACCTTGCATAAACATGTATGGCCCAATACAATTCTGTACATTTTTGGCCTGTTACTCCGAAGATGTCTTAAACTGAATCGAATCAGCCAAAGTTGCATAGTCTGGACAGTAGTTGGTGGTAGACAGCCTCAAACAGACTTCCAAATGATCATCAGTCATGGTGGAACGGTAGTTGGACTTCTATTGGAACTCCTGTGCGTGACTCCAGGCGGTAAATTGAGATCCACCTGTTGGTGGAAAAATATTGAAACAACTGTAGTATCAGGCTACAACAGAACAAAATAAAAAAAAGTGAGGGAAGTCTGAATACTTTCTGAAGCCACTGTACAACTGCATATACAGACACACACACACTCATTTTGTTTTTAGGGGAAATTAATTCCTTTGGTCCGTGCAAGAACGAAATAAAGCCATAGGATCAGCATTATAGCCAGGATTCAAGAAAATGTAAGCAGTGGCAGCCTGCATATTTCTGTGTGAAGGTTTGCTGTATAGTATATATAAAAAACTGAAATGTATTAGCGCTTCTGGTGTGTTGTGCCAACAGAGGGCAGTATTGTGTTTTATATATACTATAGAAGCAGACAAAAGAGCTTCTAGATAAGGAGTAAAATAGGGCAAAGAACTGCGAAACAATAAGCAATTATTATGCTGATCTTTATAAATAGGCTTCCTAATCATTATGCAGTTAAAGGTAATTTTGAATTTCCTCTGTCGGTGAAGACAACAACTTTCCACCTGTGTGATCATTATCAGTGCAATCTGTGAGTCAAAAATATGTATAATTTTCTCCCAAGTGCAGGAGAGACATTGCTGAGGAAGATATTGAAATGCAATAGAGTTAAATAGTATCATACCAAACACAATGTGACTACAGTAGATGACAGAAGCACTGTAAAGGCTTCTATCACTGTTTGGTAAGCTTTTTATCTATCCAGGTCATTATATTTTTAGTAGTAGGTAGTCACCTTCAGCTGAACAAGTTCTTATAATAATAAAAATGTTTTTCAGCTTTCATACCCTAGCATTTCTATCCACACAGCAAAAGCACCTTAATCCAATCACTTTGAATGTGGCACTGTAGATGTTGATAGTATAAGACTAGGAGATTTGACATTGTTGAACCAGCCTGTTCAATTAACTTACTGTTAACCTTGCTGTCAGGAAGTCTGCAAAGATGTTAAACTTTCCAATTACATGGCTGAACTGTTGACAAAACACTCAGATGTTGATGCATTGGTCACGTATTGGTGTCCTATTGATCAGTATTTAGGTCATGTTGCTATTAGTTCATTGATATTTATAGGTACCTAATGTGCCCAGAAATTTTACAGCTCAGTGCACCTTTTTCTACAGCATTACTGGTGAGTGTTTGGTGGGCTGAAGTGTAAGCCTAACATACATTGCATTGCCATTCTCAGCAGCTCCTGTGTAAGCAGTTTGAGGAGAGTCTCCCGCACTCCCGCTGTCACACTGACTAGCTGCAGAGCAGTGCAAGGTTTGCCACTGGTGCTCCTGCTGCCTGCACCCTTGCCTCCTGTCTTCTGTGGTCCCCTTTAACAAGATGCTAGCCAGCAGCTTCAAGTGTACCTCTCAGTTTTTGAAGAAAGGAGGACACTGTTTAGTTAAAAGTATGTAGGCAAATTATACACACCTGCCATGCCCCAATTTTATGAACCAAAAAATAAATATGGCTAAACATTATTGGTTAAACCAGCAAGTTTTTTTGACAATGATTTTTCACATACATTAGTTTTCATTATACAAATAGAATTATTTATAGGCTAGATAAAGCTTTAGTACATTTTTTTTTCTACAAGTAAATAGTACAGTTTTTAATAGTGTGTATATAAAAGTCTGTATATCCAAATAACAAGATGGATAACTAAGGCAAAAACGGACTTGGTTGTGAGAAAGGAGCATTCAAAATCAGGGATAGTTGGAATGGATGCTTCCAGTATTGAAGAAATATACCAAAGTTTTATAGCTTGTATAAAGTGGAAGATAGCACCTTAGAATAGGACCTTTATTGTGTAACCACACCATATCTAACAGGAAAAACAAAAGTATAAACCCTTCCAACAAGGTCCCCGAGGAAAAGGATATTCAAAGAAAAGAAATTGAAATGTCCCAGAGCACTTATTAGCTAACCAGCATTTACTACAGTAGAAGGTTAGAGACCGCAGAAAACTACATGACATGGCCAGGGACTTCAGACAAACTACAGGTGATGGTCAAAGACTGTGGGCATACTACAGGAAAGTGCAGACATACTTCAGGAAGTGGTTAGAAACTGTAAGCATGTTATTTTAGCAAGGGTACTGATGGATGGTTAAAAACTACAGCGGAACACTTGACCTATTGTTGGCTTTTCACAGACTATGATCAAGGCCATTCAAGAATAAAAATTCATTGGCAACCATCTGGATATACAAAAGAAAATGTTTTAGTGCCACTGTGAGTTAAAAGTCACCTGAGACCATCTTTTTTTAGACTTTGTTACTTTCATTATGAATGTATCTGATGCTTTCAAAAACAGAACAACATGCACATTCTAGGACTGCTTTTTGATTCTGTTTTTTCTGTCACAGAAAGCGAAGGAGGTGAGCCACAGGTGTGGGGGCTTGGGAAAGTTTATTAAAAAGAAAAAATAGAGGAGCCACAATACAGACTAAAAGATAAACTTCCTGCAATAAGCTAAATTCACAGATGAAAAACATATAGGCAACAACATTTACCCATCTTCATGTAGAAAAGCCCTGTCTTTCAGGGCAGAAGACATGATCTTTCTCTGCTATGCCAGAGTAACACTTACCGGCCTGTAATTAGACAGTAAAAAAGAAGCAGCAGACCGATGAGCTGATCTGTTTGTCACTTGTTGTTTCATCCTAACAGCATCATCCTTGTTAATGAATGACCACTGCAGCACAACTGATTGGCTCCCGGTACTGCTACTATTTCCCCCAATGTGATCATGGATAGGTATACCAAATATGGAAGGAGGGGCCAGCAAGATTTTATGCATAATTTCCAGAAAATATCACAGCACCCAGTCTTGACACTCCTATTAGGAGCCCTTAGCTCTGAAGAAATTAGTGGGTTGGCTTTTTGGAGGAATTACGAAAATACTAAAAAGCCTTGATGGGTAAAGACCCATGATAGTGTCCTGTTCAAGAAGCCACTGGTATACGACTATAAAGCATGCGCTAGCTGGTCCCCGTCTGTCTCCTCTTGTTGATGACATATTTTGGCCCATTCAGAAAAGCACCTAGTCCAAACCAGCCTATAGAAATTGATATTTTTCTTTTTTTACTACTATTACTAATTAGAGAGGGAGTTGTGGGAAAGGGGTTGCCATAATGGACAATTGAATGTTAGTCTGGAGGAGTGGGAATTTCTAAGCAGATTGCATCACACATACATGTGACGATGAGCCTCTATAATTAAAAAACTACTATATTGGAAGGGTTGCATCCAAATTGCTGCAACTTCTGATCCACACTGTGGGAAGCTCACGATGTGCAGAAGGATTATAGTGTATAATTTCAATACAGGAGAGGAGCCTGTACAATTGTGGAAGGCGGAAGGTAAGGCTGGAATTCAGTTAGAAAAAAAACACTTAATGTTGTATTAGTCTTTATAGAGTTGTATTCATTTATGTCTTAATTATATGCCTGGAATTCAGCTTCAACTCCTATGCATGTACTATATTAACATTCAATGATAATTTTTATAACTGTATGAGGCTGCTGGAGACCACTGCTAAATGTTCACTTTAAAGGCAGTTAATAAGGAGAACAAAAACCCTGGTATTAATAGCTTTGTAATCAGCCAAATCATTTCTTTGATCTGCATACTGTGGATGATTCTTAATAGCTAATGTTTCAAGTTAGGCACCTCTGTTGTACAGTGCAGTGGCCTTTTGAACAATACCATAGAAACTTATATGCTTGACAATAGATCCAAGCAATTTAACACAGACAGCCTTATATACACATGCCAGGAACAACTGCAGACAGACACCAAGGTTTATATATAAACCAAACACATGCACTGCAGATTTCCCTAATTAATTCTGCATCAACAGCACAGATGGCAGGTGGAAATGCATCGCACTGCACACAGTTAATAGTGAAGCATCTAATCAGCAGCCAGCCTTATAACCCACCTAAAACCGCAAGGCTTTTCTCTGGCAAATTTGTACCAAGAATCCCCCTCCCAGCCCCCTCCGGGCACACTTTCAAAATTATGTTAATCAGATAAACGCAGAAATACTCATTAGCTTAATTGACGTGATTTGAAATGCAAATGTGTGTAATGATGTAAAAATATTTGGCGACATCTATTTCAGATGCAGGAATGAGGTTGGTAACTGGGGAATAGCCCCATTAGGAGATAATCAGATGTTAACGAGTGGGTTAATTTTACCGAATACATATAACTTGTATGTTGGTATGATACCGGTACGCAGGTATGCTCCAGTGGGCATGTTGTTGGAAATGTTTTGCTATATTTCTGTATGTATTTGCCAAAAATGCTTTATGTGGTCTATATTATCTGTAATGTTATTTCTATCCCTTAATGTATGCCTTACTGTACATTGTTACGGGTGATTATGCTGTGTAATTAAAAATTACATAGTAGTGACGTAGAGGCTGGCGGAAGGAACCACTGAGCGCAGGCGGGCAGGGAGGGCAGCAGATCAATGCTCCTGAGAATGTCAATGTTTAAGCAAACTTGAGAGAAAGATTTCACTCCAGCAGAACATTTGGCAGCATGAGCAGTTATTACTTTCTATATTGTGCTTTTTTACTAACTTTTGTTTCCTTACAGGGTCACTTTAAGGCCCCTAAAATGAGCCGTCTTTCCCAGTAAACAAAGAACTCCTTTAAGTGGCACAGATATATATTTAGTAGTTTTAAAGAAACCACTTTTGTGATTGCCTAAATTTCACTGGTCCACAGGCACTGGTCATATCCAAGGGGGAATCAGAAAATCACACAGCTTCATGACTGGCTATATTTGCCTGAATCCCAGCCATTTAAGTCACCTTGGCTAATATTATGTGGCCTATATATGACACAATGCATAAAGTTCAGAAAAACCATTAGAGTGTAAACAGAGTTTGTAATCTACTTTTTGTTTTGGGTTAGTTATATGAAAAAAAATATATATTGATGTAAGTAGGATTTATTGCATGTAATATCACATCTCACTATACTGAGCACAAGTCTGCTATGCTAAGATTAAAATTACCTTTTTAAAGATGTGAATAGGGACACAAAGCTGTATGATTCAGAGGAGAGAATATGGTTCCTCACTGACGTTTTTCCAGGTCAGTGACACAAGGTATTACGTTTGTAAGTAAACCTGTAAAATAGCATTTTTCGAAGTGGTCAAGAATTACAGACTCCCTTCAATTCCACTTTGTCAGTGCTACAGAGGAACAAGGCAGGGGTAATGGCTATACAGAGACCTATAGCAGAGATCTATAGCAGCAGCCTCCGGACTACCATTTAAATTTTCTTGCAGAGAGTGAGGAAAAAACAGGTACTAATCAGTGCAAGTGCATATTAATCATACCATAGCCTGACATTTTTTTTTTTTGCTCTGTACCAACACTTTCAGAGCTCCCTCCTCTATGATCATGTTGTTCCTGTTCACAGTTGCTAGACTGGTGAAGAATTTGCTGAGTCTGCACATATTTGCCCATATTGTATGATTTGCATACTTTTAGCATGATCTATTTTTGCACCAGCGCTTAATAAAAAATGTACTAACTTTCATAAACACTGTTATTACATTAGATAACTCCATGATCTACTTTTAGAACTGCTATACTTCTATATAAATAAAAGTTTTACTATGTACATTTTTGATATAGTAATGTTTACTTGTTAGAAGTGTCATATAAGAAAAAATTGAAAGGAAAGTTTTTTCAATTTTTTTTTTCTTTGGATGATCAAAAAAGTAAAAAATTTGTTCAGGATGTATTAACGTTGTAAAAACTTTGCTTTATATATCAGGATGTATAAACGTTGTAAAAATTTTGCTTGTATAATTAAAACAATCAAACATGTTTATTATAATTGTGAAATTCCAGGGAAAAGTTCATACAGATAACTCTAAAGCCAATTTATTCTGTGAAATTGAAATAGCTTGTTCCAGCATAATAGCATAGACAGCCAAACATAATGACACAGTCTCTTATGACCCAGGGGTATACAATCCCAGGGTAAGGATTTACCACCGCCACTCCCCAGGCAGACCAAACACATGTGCTTGCTGGGCAAATGTGCTGCAGTTTCAGTGGTAGGTACCCTAGCTGTAATACAACAACTGACTCATCCAATACTTCCTGCCCAAAAAAGGCTGCACATCCCAGACAACTCCTGTGGGACTGTGAACCCGTTCCAGGTCCCTAAAACGTGCACAGACCAAAACAGGGAGGTAAATGTACCTATGTACTGCCCCCCAGTACCCATACCTGGAGGCCTGTACGAAACCCAGACACTGCTCACTGCTTTGCATTGCTACACAGTGATTGCACTTTACTTCTTTTACTGACAAAGCAGGTTTGAGCCAACTGACCCCTGTGCTTCATGTGTAAGGGAGAGAAAAATCATACACTGAAAGCTAGCAGCAAAATGACAGGATCTCTCTAAAGCTCACCCCCAATTAACTTACACTCACTTCTTGTGCACCCCCTGCACCTCTGCAATCCTAATTCTGAGAAAGCTGGTGTCAAAACTTACATGTGTTTTATAATGCTGTATTAGTGTTTAGGGGTTGTATTTGCCTGCTCAGGGCTGAGTACTGCATTATAGGAGGATGTAAGGTGTTCCCTCAAACCTGTACACACTGGGTAGCACTGCAAAGGTGAGTAGATTAGTGGATTCTGATTGTCCTAAATGTGTAAAATAACAAAGTCTCATTATTTAATTGATTAGATACTTGTGGCTTATTACTATTGCTATGAACACTTTTGCTAAATGGAGCTGCCTCTAAGTTTCCACTAACTTTGGCCAAATCATAATTGCTATTTTTTTGCATAGAGTTTAAAACAACTCCTATGTTCCATACCTTTATTTTTTTTAAAGATCGGGACCTATAAAATTAAGCCAATATATGTTGGTTTGGTCTTTTAGTACATTCTATTCAGTTATGCAAATATCTGCAAAAAATATTTGAAAACATACACAAAATCATATTTACCTTAATGGAGATACCAGGGATCTAAATAGAGCATTGATGTCTCCCCATTTATTACAGACAGGGAACAGGAGCAAAGTCCCCAACATGAATTGAGAAAAGCACCAAAATGTTTGTAATACCTTCAGCCACTCTTGAGTTAGGCACCAACAGCATAGTCCCAGGCCACACTCTGGAATGTGGACAATAATCATTTTTCATTTGTCAGCTTAGCCTGCTCATTCTTTTTGAAAGTTAGAAACATGGAGCCTACAATAGTGCACAGTGCAAAAATGCCTGAGCTTTGCAGTGCAGCAGATTATAGTAAAGGCAAATTAGCTATGTAAGCTGTATTTACAAAAAAATTTACTGAATATTAGCAAGTGTAGCACTTCCTCCTTCAGGAGGGGCTGGATATTTCTTGTTCCCCTGACTTTGCCACTGATCTGGCTTAATATGTGATATTGTGGAAAATATTTAGTGTGATATGGTAGAAAATATTAAATCCAGATCTCCCATTTAAAATTAACAAACCGTCTTCCTGTGTAAGGTCTTTACACAGGGTCTTTGTGTAAGGTGCAGTTGCCTATCTGGACGATATAGCAGTGTTCAGTAACACCTGGGAAGAACACCTTGATCATCTGTCCCAGGTGCTGGACAAGATCACATCTGCCAATCTGAGAGTGAAACCCAGCAAATGTCAGATTTTCATGACTGAAGTTCAATACCTGGGACATCGGGTAGGAGGTGGCACCCTGAGACCAGAGACAGGAAAAGTTGAGGCCATAATGACCTGGCCTACCCTCAAAACTAAGAAACAAGTTATGCAATTTTAGGGAACTGCTGGTTACTACCAAAAGTTTGTACCCCATTATAGCACCCTGGCCAAGCCCCTGACTGATCTAACCCAGAACAAAATGCCTAGAACTGTGGAATGGACCCCAGAGTGTCAGGAAGCTTTTCAAAGTTTGAAGAAAGCACTAACGAGTGCTCCTGTTCTTCAAGCCCCAGATTTTACCTGCCGGTTTTTAGTACAAACTGTTGCATCCTCTTATGGCTTAGGTGCAGTACTAAGCCAGGTGGATCAAGCGGAAGAGGAGCATCCAATTTTGTACCTTAGTAGGAAGTTGCTTCCTAGGGAGGTGGCATGCCACTATTAAAAAAGAATGCCTTGCAATTGTGTGGGCCCTACAGAAGCTGCAGCCATACTTGTATGGCCAGAGCTTCACAGTCATCACTGATCACAACCCACTAAGTTGGCTGAACTGTACTGCCGGAGACAACGGGAAGTTGCTCCGTTTGAGCCTGATTCTTCAGCAGTATGACTTCAGGATCTAACAAAAAAAAGGCAGCACGCATGCTAACGGGGATGGTCTGTCTTGCCGAGCCAGTGAAGGACAGTTGCGCTGGGAATATTAAGTCCGGATCTCCCCTTTAAAATTAACAAAGGGTCTTAAGTTGTAATAGCTTGCTGTTAATTAATTCTCTGTAGACAGTGTGTCTTCAGTTTTGTAAAAGTTGGAGCCTTGTGTCCTAGGTGTCAAAAAACCTCAGATAAGGCCAGACAGAGTGTCTCTGATATGATTCTTCATACAACAGGCAGTACTTATCTGAAGGTCCACAGCCACCTGTTCCACTTTGAAGGGTTGCTCACAGTAGATGCACTAGACTCCTTGTTTCTGCTACCTGAATCAATGGCTTCCCTCTTGCTGCTCTCTTAATCAATGTGCCCAGGCTGGGCTGGTTCTCCACTAGAAAGTCTCTCACCTCTCTCCTTTCTCCCTCAGAAAAACCTGTCCTCCCAACCAACGTTCCCCCAGCCCTCTCTCTCCTCCTTTCGTTTGTTCCATGCTCCCATCTAGGTTTAGGCACAGTGTCTTCATACAATATAATGACATTGCTAACAGCATTAACCTTAAAGTCTTTAAAGTACATAAACACATCTCCTCCCTTACAGGGGCTAAACACTCCCCCCACTGAGAGTCCTTGGTCCCCAAATGAAAATAACAATCTATAGCAACATAGCAAATTAGCAGGGAACTAAATTGACTTGAGAACAAGTTTCAGTAAATTAAGGAGGCAAAGGAAACTTCCACCAAGGTGTATCAGGCCAAGAACCAGGGAAGTCATCCTTTTTTCAGGCACAGACTTCACTGTGGCTTGTACATTCCTGTGAGCAGTCACAGTAACTATTTTTGTTCTACTTCCAGGTAGGTCATAAGTTAATCTTGTCGGGGCTTGCACCGGACACTTCTCTCTTGGTTCTACAGTTCCAAGTGGTTCTTGGTCAGCAACCTCAACTCTTACTTCAGGAGCGTGGTGACAGAGGATATTCTACTGTAGCAAGAGGGCCCATCACAGTTCCCTCTTGTAACTCAGAAGAAATGTCTCTAATCACAGATTCAGCTGTAACCTGAGGCACAAACTCAGTTGCCTCCACCCTCAATGAGCTAGGGTAGGGCTCGTCGACACAACAATTGTTGTCTTCAGTTGCCTGTTCCCAAAGCCAATTTTTCTCAGTTTTCTCTTCCCAGTCATTATGCTTCTCCTCTGGCTCACTTTGGTTAGATTCTGGAAGAGATAATCTTGACCATGTTACAGGGACCTGTCTCTGAGGCATTCTCTCCATCAGTGGGGGCACGCCTACTGCTTCACTTAGGGGCAAGAGATGGTTCCTATGCCATGTCTTCAGTGGTCCCATTTTTCTCTCAGGATGAATCTGGTATACAGGAAGATCTGGTAGTTGAGCACAAATGATGTAGAGAATTTCATCGATCTGCAACTTTCTGTTGACCACGTTGATTCAAATTTTTTAGGAGTACTCTGTCACCAGGCTCAAGATCATGAATTCTGACCTTCAAATCGTATTGCCTCTTGTTCTGTGACCCCCGACTCTCAAAAGCTGCTTGGGCCTTTTCATAAGCCACTTTCAAATCCTTACGGAGTCCCTTAACAAAATTCTTGTGTGTGGCAGCAGAAGTTCCATCCAACGACATGCCAAAGGCTAAGTCAATGGGCAGCCTAGCTTTTTTCCCCAAACATGAGGCGATAGGGAGAATACCCAGTCACATCATGCTTGGTGCTGCTATGCATGAACTAGCGCAGAAACAAACTGACTCCAATGCTGCTTTTTGTCTGTTGTCAGAGTCACCAGCATGTCCAGCAGGTTGAGGGTCCCCCTGAGGGTGATATGGGGTAGTCCTCGACTTCCTCACCCCCAACATATCCACTAGCTCTCTGACTAGTTTACTCTCAAATCTCTCCCGTGATCCGAGTGGATTCTCTGTGGTAGACCATAATGAACAAAGTACTTCTCCACCAGGACTTTGGCTACAGTGGAGGCTTTCTGGTCTTTTGTGGGGAATGCTTCAGCATAACGAGTGAAATGATCTGTGACCACCAGGATGTTCCCCTGTCCACTTTTGTCTGATTCAGGCCGGATCACATTTGGGTACAACATCCCTGCTTTCCCACATGCGCAAGAACCACAAACCAAAGTGGGAGCAGTACTTGCGTTCTCTTGAAGAAGGTGCAACCAGGTCATCGCCTCTACTTCCACCTCAATTCACCTCAATTAACTGCTTCTCCACCTCCAACTCTCATTGGTTCTACGTCTCAGGAGTTGGTGCCAGCCAGAATTCTAGCGGCGAGGAAGTATCAGCTTCTACCAGCAGGTTTTGTGGCGTCAGACGATGTTTGTCACTGCAAGATGGGTACTCCAGTGACCCCTTCAGCTCCCCTAGCTCCCACTCCCTTTAGCCCACTCCACCAGAGTTCTGCACAAAGCATCAGGCTATGGGCCCAACCAACAAAAGAGCAATTAAACTCAATTCACATCTAGCCAAACTATTGGCCTTGCAGCTACTGACGTACAGCCTTGTGGACTTGGCTCCCTTCCGTGACCTGATGGCGTGTGCCAAGCGGCGGTGGAATATACCAAGCCGGCAATACTTCTCCCGCACAGCTGTACCCAGTTTACATGGACATGTAATGGATAACATCTCCCAGGCATTGGCATTCTTGATGTCTGGCCAAATCCACGTCACCACGGACAGCGGGACAACCAGGCACGGAGTGGGACGCTACCTGTTCTTCACCACTCACTGGGCAGCCCTGCATAGCTCAGTGGGTGGTAGTCTGCAAGAGGCATTACAACAACTGGTACCCCCGCGAAGGGGTGTGGTGGGAAAGCAAGGGCCACCCCAGTCTTCTCCCTCCTCCTCCTGCATTCCTTCTACTGTCAACACCTCTCTTTTTTGGAAGGCCAGCAGCGGAGGACACTGTGGTTAAGTGGGCACGCCACTACAGCTCCCTCAAGCACACGTGTTGCCAGGCAGTACTGAAACTGGTCTCCTTGGGGGAGAAAAGTCACATCCCCAGAGAACTCTTTTCCACTTTGCACAGAGAGGTTGAGGCTTGGCTGACGCCCTCCCAGCTCACAACAGGCAACGTAGTGTGCGGCAACGGGGCCAACCTTGTGGCCGCGCTGTGCATTGGCCGCATAACACATGTGCCTTGCTTTGCGCACGTACTGAACCTGGTGGTGCAGAAGTTCCTCGGCACGTACCCAGAACTGGAGGACTTACTGAGACAGGCTCGCCTCATCTGCAGCCATGTCCGCCAATCTCCTACTGCCACCGTGGTGGTGGGAGAGGAGGGGAAGAAAGGAGGGAGGAGGATGAGGGTGACAATACACTCCATACCGCACAGCCAGCATCAGGAGGAGCAAGAAGGGACACTGACCAGCATCAGGAGTTCCCAGAGGAGGAAGGTTATGATGATGATGATGAGGGAGATCATGTTGGGGCTGCAGGACAGGACCCGTCCAACCAGCATTTGTGCCGTCACACCACAGGCATTGTGCGTGTGATGGAACAACAGGAACTGCTGCAGCTTGAAGAGAAGGAGGTGGGTGATGAGGAGGAAGATATTTTGGCGCCTACTAAGGGACAGGAGGGGGATGAGCCCAGGGAACCCCTCTTTCATATGTGTGTCCACAAGTTGCGATGCCTATGGAGGGACCTCCGCATTTGCAGCATCAAAAACGGGGGTCACAGTTTTTACCAAACCCATCGCAAGAGAAAGAAAATGTGACCCGCCTGAGCAGACCACTATGCGACCGGCTGTGTGAGGAGTTCCACGCACCACATTCTGCACAGGAAACTCAGGCAGACACTGCCTCCACCGTATCCTCCTGTAGCAGCTGCAGTAGTGGCAGCAGGCTTTTGCGCTAGTTATCGCACCGTTCAGGGGTGGCATTCATCGCCAATGACATGCTTGCCATTGTGACAGCTAGCAATATACTTTACATTTCTGCTGCTTCTGGGAGGCCAACAAACTGCAGATGAAAACCCCCAGTACTGCTAAACTGATAGGTACCATTGCCTTTGCCTAATTATTCAGCTAAGTATTTTAAGATTGAGGGTTGGCATTCATGTCATCCACTTCATGATGCAAACTAGCAATATTAGATATTTGTATTACACACTTCTGGGTGGCATTGACAATGGACTGCACCCAGCTCTAGATGCCAGTTACCAATGTGGTCCCCACTCCTTCTCAGGGCCCACCATCACCTCCTCCTGCTGTTGCTGCTGCTGTCGCCTGTCAGTACTTCATTCACTAAAGTTCTATTACACACTTCTGGGTGGCGTTGAGGTTGCACTACACCCACTTCTAGATGCCAGTTACCAATGGGGTCCACGCTCCATGACACTTACCAATGTGGTCTCCCTGGCGATAGCTGACCAGAGGCCACACACTGCTACTGCTCTCGCTGACCCACGCTCCGTCCCTGGTCCTCCATCTTTTGCCTAATGTCACCGCGCTACTTCTCCACAACTTTATGGGTGGCATTTTTAACACATGTCATGATGCCAGCTAGCAATTCGGTCTTCTGCTGTTCTGATGGGACATACTGCTGCTAGTGGGTTGAGTTTACACGTAGCGCCACCCTTTCTCAATGTCCTAATGTTTACCCTGCCTTCTGTACACTGTTCATCACGCAAAAACCCTATTTGCCTGCTGTCACTTTACCTGCCATTTTATGAAAAAGCTCAAGGGCTTTTGGAATTTTGTATTTTTCCCTTGTTGCCACTGTTCTCCTATACATACCTAGCAAATTTGGTGGTTCTAACATGTATAGGGGCTTTGCTATTAATGTTTAAATTCGGCCTATTGACTTTAATGGAATTCACAAAATCGGTTTGCCGATATTTCGCAGACCCATCGGAAGTTCGTGGAAATTTGCGCGAGACTGTCAGAGGCCTTTTCGCTTTTCCATACTGGCAAGTTTCAAAATTCAAAATAAGTATCTATAAAATTACATAAATTGAGTGGGGTATATGTTTTTAAATATTTATTTGAATATTACTATATTGATATTATGATCTTTAATAAGAGATGTTATGGTAACAATGATTGCGCAGGGTGGTGGACGATGAGATCTGCTTAATATCTGCTACATCACTGCATATATAATCAGAACAATGAAAGGCTTCATTGAAAATCACTTCATCACTCACTCCAAACACTGCACTTATCAAAAGATTTGCTTTCTTAAAGGCTCAAGAATAATATTATAAGAATAAATCTTTCTTCTATAAGACAAATAACACTTCTGTGATGGCCCACATATATATACCTTTGCTATCATTTTTTATTTAATATTAAACAGTGTGAATCCTAATGCAATATGTAAATGCAAGTGATTTCTAATGCAATATGTATGGAGTCCGGATTCAGTACGGGCTCCGTACAGAGCCTGTACATGGTGTTGTGATGTGGGCGCAGTTTGTGCAGGTCCTGCGCAAGCCGCGCCCCATCCAGTGACCTTAGGGATTCCCTCTGCAGGCAGAGGGACACCAGTCTCGTCGGCGGCGCCTGCATCTCAATCGGGCTGATACCTGACTGGAGTATAAGCCGAGGGTGACTTTTTCAGCACATTTTGGGTACCGGAAAAGTCGGCTTATACTCCAGTATATACGGTAATTAAGAAAATAAAAAATCTGCTATTTATTTGTGTTTAATGACAGATAAGTATTACATGAACAGTTGACTTTATTTTGTACTGTAAGTAAATGCACTGACAGCTAGCAAATATTGTGCCTAGACAACCAAATCAGTTCACCTTGTGTATACAGGGATGTTTTCACAGGGATGATGATGTCACAGTTAGGATTGGCAGCAAAACTATATTAGACCCAGCTAACCTGGCCCTTTCCCCTTCCAGAACTAGAGATTGGTAATCCAGTTCTGAAATGGGCAAGGGATCAAAGTAGTAGACACCAGTGAGTCAATAGTTAGGTTAGAGTAGATGGGTAAGGCTACAGATTTTCCCTCCCAAGCTGTACTTTTTTATTAGGCCCCAAAAAGCCTGCAACAAGGGAGATAGGCAAGGGGCAAGCATGACTGAGGGGGGTAGGCCAATAGGTTTTGTGATAAAGGAGGTGTGAGTGGTCTGATCAGACAGAGAGGTCAGGATAGGTTAATAATAAAAACAAAGGGAGGATAAAAGGAAAGGGTGGAGATTAGAAATCTGCCAATTTTTGAAGGTGAAGAGATCATTCACTGTACTCACAATGGCTTCTGGTAATGCTCTATGGGCCCAGCTGCGGGCTGCTGCTGTTTTCCAGGGCCCTGGATGGCTGGAAGATCAATTGTCTTCGATGATTAAGGGGACTTCATTGCCATCGGGTGGTCAGGATCCCGTTTTGTCACATCCCGTCTGGCCTACAGACAGAGCGGGAGGTTTTTTTCAGGTAGGCCCTGTAGGGACAAGAGGAGATTGGAGGGGGTGTGGGGGGGGAGGGCTTAGTAGGATGTTGGTCAGTTGGGGGGCTGGGGGGGGGGGGGGGGTGGTGGGAGGGGTTAGTGATGTGCCCTAAGTATTGGAGGGGGTTAGGGCTTTGTTACAGGACTTGCTGCAGGCTGGGGCAGAACAAGGGGGCACTGGGCTGGGGGGGATAGGGGGCAGGCCAGGAGTGCATGCTAGGGCAAAAGGGGGCTCTGGCAGTAGACCGGGGTCGGTTTGCGAAAGGGTGGGGGGCAATGCTTTTGATGCTGCCAGTTCCAAAAAATTTGCTCTCGGCATTGGAAAACCCGGAGTTAGTGCGGTCAAAATTGTACAAGGAGGTAAGTTAAGGGCGTATGGTGGGGCCGTTTGTAGAACCCCTGGTCAGAGGTTTGGTGGTGTCCCCATTGGCCTTGGTGCCCAAAAGGGAGCCTACTAAGGATGTGACTAAATCCTTTATTGTGCGTCAGGCGCTGAAAAGTTATCAGAAGGGGCGGGTGTCTGTTGACACTCATCGACCGGTGTCTTTTCCACAGCTGACAGCATTGTTAGGGCATTTGGGAAGGGTATGCGTGTCAGAGTATGAAGTTGTGCTGTTTAGGACTGTGTTTATCCTGGCATTTTATGATGTATTCCCGATTGGGGAGCTGGTGAGTATGTCCCAGTCAGGCTGGGACATACTCTTTCCTGGTATTGTGTTTTTCCATTTCGTTTAGGTGCTGTTCCGTGTTTATTATGGATTGTGGGACATTCCTATGTCTGCTGGGGTGCTAGGTGAGCAGCAGTTTGGCCTGAAGGACGGCAGCTGGGGATCTCTCGTGAGGAGGGGGTGCTCCAGTGGATTGGGGTCCCAGGGATGTTATGGAGCAGAGTTTTACCAGAGATTAATACGTTTTCCAGGTTGGATAGACCACGCATCATGCAGGCGGGAATTATTTGGGGGTCAGGTCAATGCAGGAACTCATTAAGGATATTAAGTGGGTTTTCCTGCGTCTACGGACTGCCTTCCCAAAGCCTATAGCTTGTGTGGCCAAGTCACGTATATATAGTATAGTGGCCAGGACAAGTTGGCGGCAGGCGAGGTCAGTAGTTCTGTTAAATAAGGCCAGGGCGAAGGTGAACAGGGAGGTGGGGAGGTTCATTACCAGAAATGGAGGGATCGTGGTGAGACACAGGGAGGTGGAGGCAGATTTTCCACTGCATTTGAGGAGTGATGGAGTTCACTTGAATGTGGTTGGGATTAACTTGGTCAGTGGTCAGTGGGGTTGCAGGAGGGAATAGAGAGGGCCCTGCAGGTGTGGAGGGGCATGCAAGTGTAAGGTGTCACACTTGTGGTGGTGTGAGGTCCTCAAGGACAGGGGTTTTGTGTACATGGGTAAAATTTATGAAGTGTGGAGATCCATCTTTTGTATGGGGTTTTCAAAAAATTAGTTAACTATGGGTTAAGTGATTAACTTTGGTGTGGAGTGGTTGGTTGGTTTGGTTTTGGGATGATATCGTTCCCGAGGCTGTAGAGTGGTGCCTGGGAGCATGACAGGTATATCAATGGTAAATTCAGATCCAGTGTTAATGTGGTTAAAATGGAGTCAATACCTGTCAAGGACCTGCCACCTGAGAGGGTTAATGTTAGTGAATAAAATTTAAAGGGTTACTTATTTGATGTTGTAATGTGTTGAATTATTTAAAGTAATATGTTAACAGCCTTAGGGCCAATTTTACCATACCCGCAGGTGTCAGTGTGTTATTATAGGGGGAAAAAGGGAGGGGAGAAAGTGGTACAGGTAAGTGGAAAAGGTTCTAGCATACCTCAGTCATGTGCTCCCTGTCAATGGAAACATGTAAGGCTATATACACAGGTCTCACGTCAGGCCCACACTGATTAAATCTGGAAGAGTGGGTGCGTCCGGTCTCAGAACTGCCTGCTTGCCCTGGAGAGAGGCGCCTTCACTTTAGCAAGGAAGAGGAAAGTGTGACATCTGAAGAGCTGAAAGTTTTTTCAAGGCTTCCCTCATGTTAAAAAGGTGAAGAACATTGGTCTAAGGGCATACATTCTATGGTAATCTCTTTCTTGGAAAAACTAAAATGCATGTTCAGTCTTATGTCATGTTGCTCACTGGATTTAATGTAAATTAAAAAATAAAAATCTCACAGACTATTGCCCTTTCTTCAAAGAAATAGGAATTGACCACAGTAAGAAAAGTCACAGTGGATCTTGATTGTCTATGGTTTATACAAAAGCCGTCCTCTTGTATGATGTCAGAGATTTGCCTGTTTATGGCAGCCAAAACACTGCTTGGTATCTAAATCAACATTGTACTGCCAAATCAGCTCTGATCACTTTACAGGATTTTTTTTCCCTGGACACACATCAGATGGGAAAAGAAAGCAGTCATTAACCCCCTGAGCGGTAACCCCAAGTGTGACTCGTGGTAGAAAAAAGATGCTGGAAGCGGTAACCCTGAGTCACACTCGGGGTAGCAAAACCTATAGAAAATGATAGTAAATCGAGACTTACCTGATCCGCCGGCATTCTTCTCCGCGATGCCCGTCTTCTTTCTTCCTCCGGCCGTTGTTCTCAGCACTCCCCGATGAGTCACTGGGGAGTTCCTGGTGATGACGGTGCGTGCGGACGTTCTGTTTGGGTCGGGGTGGGAAATTCAAATCTTTTTGTATTGCATTCATTACAAAATACCTGTATTAAATTCAATACAGTAGATTTATATGTGTAAAAGCAGTACTTTTTTTCATGAACATTTGTTTTACAGTATATTTAATAGTATGAGTATAATATTTATTTAAAAAAATATATATATATATATATTTTTTAAATGTATTATTTTGACATGATTTTGTGTTTCAAACTTTATTATACTCATACCATTATAATATACTGTAAAATAAATTTTCATGAAAAACAATGCACCGCTTTTAGACATATAAAACCGGACAGAAATAAACCGCCCAGAAGGTTAATGGTTTAAAATGTTCAAGCCTTCTTCTTGAGACTGATGCCAAGTTGTTTCATTGCTCTTGCACACTCGTTCATTAACATCTACACTACCGATCATTAAACCTTGAAGGGCAAATCATTGGACAGATACATCTTTTGATTTTTTTTTCTTCTGTGTAGCCAGATTAAAAAAAATTAAAGAGTACCTAAATCAAAAGGCCTAATAGACTGGGGCTCAGGGGGATTATTTAAGGGAAACTACATTGTAATTTCAGAACAATTTTATGATACTTTGAGTTTTTCTTGTAATTCTTTCTTTTAATGTGACATTTATATTTTTACATGCTTGCTGAATCATATTTCTGTTATTGAATTACACACAATTATGCATGGTTTTTACTTGTAGTGGTTATCTGTATTCACTGCTATCTTTCAGATGCCCTACTGAACAACTGCTTAGGTTAATCACCGAACCTAGCTGTTAAGTTTGCATTTAAGAAAATTTGCAGAAGGCAACAACCACAATACAGCACTACTAAACAGCATACCATGTAGTGGGGAAATATGGTTGTACCCATTTACATAAAGTAAGGAAGTAAGGTTTAAAAAATACTTTTTTTTATCTATTAAAGATAGTTCATTCTATAATTAGCCTTTACAATATTTAATCATATAACTAGTAATAAAGTAATAGATCATAATATATAGTTGAAAATTGGTATTGTTAATTTTTTTTAGCTAGTCAGATTCATAGAAAATATAGAACTGACTGTGCCCAGTGAAGGCATACACCACCTTAAAGAGTTAATTTATTAAAAGAAGATGGTAGATTAAAGGTGTTAACATTGACATTACCTTTTCAGATGCTCTGATCACAGGTCCTTGGATGTTGTAAGTTTAAATCCAAACCACGTCTTTCCATTTGAGCCTTTTCTTTTACTATCTATTGATTTGATGAATGTCAAACAAAACAAGATAGAAATTCTCGCCATAGCAGATGTGGGCACATCTACATGAATGGAAAAAGAGAGATGTGCTACCTCTTTTAAAAACTCTGACACCAGCTGTGGGGCACTGCTGGAATCTGGGAGGTAAACATTATTAACAGCAACCCTACTTGTCCTCCAATGGAAGCAGGTAGGTGCTGCATAAGGCCATCCTTGCCAATAGTCTTTTCTTTGCACTGGGGGTGCTGAAGAACCTGTTGCTGGTCAGTATAAGGCACCAGTTCTTTAGAAGGGGAATTCCTCTCAAAGCAAAAGTAAAAGTGAGTGAGTTTATTTTTTTTAATTCATTAAAAATTAAGTACCACTTCAAATTCTGGTGTGCAGACCATTCCTTTGGAATTTATCTTTAGAATGTTGCCAAGCATGCCACTGTTAGACAGTTTTGAGGATATTAAGATACCCTTCCCAATGTGACACAGATAGGGCTAACCATTCTAGGATAGTTCACACCTGTGCTGACGGTAGAGACATGACCAGGGTAGCTTAAAATTGCCTCCTTTCACCTTTCTTACTATTCCTTTGCAGTTGCCCAGCCCCTCCCTTCAACCCGAACCCGAAAAGTAAACTCAAACCCCCAGTTAGAGGTTAAATGGCTGTAGCAGCTGTTTATTTCAAAACACAATAGCCCATAAAAAGATAAAAACTTTCATTGAATATTACCATAAAACTCAACAATTTGTTACCACAATAACCAGCACAAATTGACCTAATAAAATTCCCACATTTTCTTACAAACAGTTTGATTGCAGGTCCTCGAATCTATTACCACAGATATTTAGGACCCCTAGCCGCCTAGCAGCAGCTCAGAGGCCATACACACACATATATATATAGGGGTT
Source organism: Pyxicephalus adspersus (assembly GCF_032062135.1). Lineage (NCBI taxonomy): Eukaryota > Metazoa > Chordata > Amphibia > Anura > Pyxicephalidae > Pyxicephalus > Pyxicephalus adspersus. The sequence continues at coordinate 19,620,817 of NC_092869.1, forward strand.
GGGGGTTCATTTTTCTGCTCCCACAAACTGCTTTCTGGTAGCTTCTAACTCCCATATTTGACCTAACACCCTCCAGCACCACCCCCTTTTCTCCTCTTCACCCAATACCACTGCTGCCCCTACCTCACCCCACATTTTTGTTTACAAAACACTATTAAGGCCTGCCTTCACTTTCCACCATACTATTAGGACCTGCCTCCTCTTTCCACCATCATGATACCCTTTCCTTTTTTTTTTCTTTGGGATTACCTTTACACCATGCAATGCTTAGTTCTGATCAACAGGCAAATGTAAATTGGCACACTTGAAATTGTATATAAGTCATCATTGAAAATGCATAAGCATTGTGATTTTACACAGTCACTATTGGAATAGGTCACTTCTACCAGAAATAAAATGTGATGCTGTTTTAACTGTGAAACAACATTTTATATAAATAAAAATATATATTTTAAATTGGTAAATATATTTCTGCTGTGTACATAGCCTTATACATGTGGTTTTTGCAGCTGTGTTTAGCAATCTGCTTATGCATTTTCTAGAAAAGTTGACCATCTAGTCATTTCACTAGCACATCCCAATCCTTCTTTGTCACATAGTTTTATAAGTGGCAGAACAGGAAGGAGCAAAAGGAATAATGGAGACTAGCCATTTTTAACTGGGGTTCCTCTAAAGATTGCTATGGGTACCTTTAACTGTGGCATATTGTCCTCATACTTGAAGATGCCTTGTGGATCTGGCTTGTCTGGAGTTTAAATATCTACTGCGCATTTGAGCCCTCCAATCATAATGCGTGCAGTTCCAGCTTCCCTATCTCCCCCCTCCCCTGCTACCCCCTCCCACCAACTCCCCACCCCCCAGAAAATCAAGACTCCTCAACACCAACTCCCAACCTCCAGAAACACAATCGCGTACCCACATAGTACACATCCTGGTCTCTAGGGAGAGCAGATCCCTGTGTGTACACTAACACGACAACTCACATTTAGTGGCTGCCGTGTGGAGGAGAAGGTGGTCAAGTCACATGGCTTGACATTGCAAAAGGCTACCCATTAAAATGCGGCACTAGGTCCCCCACATGTTTCTATAGTGGGAACGAGAGGAGGCAGGTGGCGGAGTGAACAGGGAGAGAGAGGGAGGAGGAGACCAGGGAGAAGACTGACAAGGAACCACAACATAGGGGAAACATTTTGTCAAACATATCAAGTATATAAAATTGATAAACTATTAAAACATATTGTATACATTATTATTATTACACAGTATTTATATAGCGCCAACATATTACTCAGCACTGTACAAAGTCTATAGTCATGTCACTAGCTTTCCCTCAATGGGGCTCACAATCTTATGTCCCTACCATAGTCATTTGTCATTACCACAGCCTAAAAACACTTTTGGGAGAAGCCAATTAACCTAACTGCATGTTTTTGGAACATGACAATAAGATATTTAATTAAGCCTTTCCAAACAGTCAAAACGATCCAAACAATTGAATTGAAGCTAAGAAATTTATCTCCAGATAATATATATATATATATATATATATATATATATATATATATATATTTATAAATAATAATGTGAAACAATACATGTAAAAATATATGTATTGGAAAGAATCACATAAAACAATATTCATTTATTTAGATATATTTTAACTCTTCCGAGCCAACTCTTTATAAAGCTCTAATATGAATTTTAGTTACCTGCAATGGTGTAAAAAAACAGGTTTTCATATAAAATACTCAAATAAATTATGGGAAAGCTCATAACAAGGGTTTGAAGCTAATTTCATCATTTAGACTTGGAATACTAACATGGAATTTAACATCACAATCCAGTTTCACTCTGAAGAGAGCGTTTGTTTAAAAAAAAACCCTCCTTTTTTATAGGGATAAATGCGCTCTAAGGTTATGAATGATAGCACATTTGCATCAAAATTATGAAATGTGCCAATTTGATGGGCAATTGGGTTAGTAATTTTACCATTTGATATAATAGAATTTATCCATTTTTTTTACTTGATATGTTTGGCACAAGGTTTCCCCTATGTTGTGGTTCCTTAGTCTTGTCAGTCTTCTCCCTGGTCTCCTCCTTGTCTCCCCTCCCTCTATGAGGACTCCCCCACCTGCCTCCTCCCATCCCTTTCAAGCTGAGAGATTGTTGATATAAAGCAATGTTTATACTTATAGTACTGTGTGTTGTGTGTAGTGATGGTCTATGTATGACATTAATTTATATCCTAACCTTTTGAGTTCCACTAATGTGAATAGTATTGGCTGTAAACTTGGCTGTCGGGACTAACAAAATGGAACATTTTTTTGAGAGCATCTTACTTTATGGTGTAAAATATGTGATGTTTGAGGCCATTCTCTGAGCCCAAGTTTTATCAATTTGCTTGTAGTGTTTATTTTTGTTATTGTATATGAAATAAATATGCTTTTTAATATATTTATTTGCCAGCAATTCCCTGCTAAGGTATACTAGTACTTTGTTTTTGTTTGTAGCTGTTTGGGATATGGCATTCCTTTGACAATTAGGATACAAAATACTGTCTGGGGAAAACCCCTATTGTGTTAGAACTGCTGACATCCCATCCAAGATGGTGGCACCCAGAAGCAGTTTTTAGATGTCTATAACAGGGAGACGTTTACAAGGTATTAATATACATAAAGCATGCTAAACGCTCATGTATTCATATGGGAAGATTTTTGTTTCAAAGAACAGTAAAGGTCTCTTTAAATGATATTATTTTAAACCACTTCTCTCATTAAAACAGAAGACCTCTATACTCCTATATTATCATCGCATTTTGAATGTAAACTGGTGGTGCATTCTGTAAAAGATTACCATGGCAACCAAAGGTCAAAGTGCAAATATCAAGTCAATATTTTCATCAGTTTGCAAGAGTATATGCAGAAATTTGCATGCAATTTACTAAGCTGCATTCAGTACCAAATAGGAATTGTATTGATAATGAAATATAAATCCATCAGCAGAGGCAAAAAAAAAACTGGGACCGCAATAAGTCAGGTGCCCTCCTGACAGCCTGCCTGCCTGCTAAATCTAAGGGGTTTGGAAAATTAACCTTAGACTGCTTAAATAATATAGTTTTGAAACCATTTGTTAAGATGAGCAACAATATGTTTTGTAGATTAATTAAATTACAACTGAAATGTTTTTCTGCTTATGTATTGTTTTCCCTGGTTCCTGTTTTTGAACTTTTTAAATAAAGCTTTCTGTTTTCATTACATACGTAAACTTAGATTCTGTGATGTCATCACTAAGTATCTGTGCTTCACTATGTGGTGTACAGTAGGCAGATCATGGCTAGAAACGCAGAGCACCACAGTGCCTCAGAACCCCTCTCAATCCCCATCAGTCCACAAGGAAGTGGTGGGGTAACTTTAGAGAGAAGTTATGTAAATATACAAATATCTGGTTTTGTCAATATTCCTTGAAAGGCTACATTTGCATACATGGTGACCTTAAATAGTACCCAAATGTGATGCAATGGGCCTGATTTATTAAAGCTCTCCAAGGCTTGAGAAGATACACCTTCATCAGTAAACCTGGGTGATCCAGCAAATCTGGAATGGATTTTCTAAAAGTCATTTGCTATTTGTTATGAAATATTTTCAATCCTGGGGAAAAGCTATTAATCTTTTTAAATCTGTCGATAAATCAGATATTATATCATAAAAATAAAATCTGATAACCCTGGCAGGCACTTCCTGTTATAGAGTGTTAGTTGTTTCCCATTTGTGCATTTGCAATTACAACTTGTTCCTGGTGGAGACTACAAGAGTCCAGGCCGGTCACACTTTGGACAGACTTGATTCACTGTTGGCACTAGCAGGTAAGCCAGTTCATAGGAATAATGTGTAGCTGACACTCTACTGGGGGAGATTAGCAGAGCTGAGATGCGTAAAGAATAAAAGAAATGAAATAGTTACAGAGTAGGTCAAATTAAAAAAAGTAATAAATCCATCAAGTTCAACCACTAGGAAAATAAACATATTCCAGATATAAAACCTTATAGACATAGTTGGTCCAGAGGAAGGCAAAAAAAACCTGGTACAATTTGCTCCAACAGGGGGAAAAAATTCCTTCCTGATTCCATGAGGCAATTAGATGTTCCCTGGATCAACGGCCATTGTTATTTACTTTAAAGCCTTAATATCCAATTATTTCTGTGCTTCTAGAAAAACATCCAGCTTTTTCTTAAAGCAATATATAGTAGTTGCTGAAACTACTTCCTGAGGGAGCCGATTCTACATTTTCACAGACTTTACAGTGAAGAATCCCTTCCTTATCATGAGCTTAAACTTTTTTTCCTCCAGATGCAAAGAGTGCCCTCTTGTTCTTTGTAATTATCTCAAAGTGAATAATTGGGAAGAGTTCTCTATTTGGACCATTTATATATTTATACAGGGCGATCATATCCCCCCTTTAACGTCTCTTCTCAAGGGAGAATAGATTCAGTTCAGCTAATCTCTCCTCATAGCTGAGCTCCTCCATTCCTTTTATTAGTTTAGTTGCCCTTCTCTGCACTCTTTCCAATTCCACAATGTCCTTTTTGTAAACTGGTGCCCAAAACTGGACTGCATATTCCAGATGTGGTCTGACCAATGCTTTGTACAGGGGCAGGATAATGTATCCATGTCTGCAGTATATTCATTTTTAATACAAGAAAGTACTTTGCTAGCTTTAGATATTGCAGCTTGGCTTCGCCTGCTGTTATTAAGTCTATGATCTACCAGAACCCCCAGATCCTTTTCCATTTCTGACCCCCCCCCAACTGTATCCCCCTAAACAGTATGAAGAATGCATGTTGCTAGACCCCAAGTGCATAACTTTACATTTATCTAGATTAAATGTAATTTGGCCACCCAATTAAACAGCACTTCCAAGTCTGCCTGTAGATTATAGAGATCCTGTATTGACCTAATTCCATTACATAGTTTAGAATCATCTGCAAACACAGAAATTGTACTTTTAATCCCAAACTCTGTGTCATTTATAAAGATGTTAAAAAGTAAAGGTCCCAACACTGAACTCTGGGGTACAACACTAATAACCTTAGTCCATTAAGAGAAAGAATCATTTATTACAACTCTCTGGATGCGGTCCCTAAGCCAGTTCTCTATCCATTTACAGATTGACTTTTCCAAACCTATTAACCCTAACTTGCATAATAATCATCTGTGGGGTACTGTGTCATATGTTTTAGCAAAGTTCACTATATCAACTGCTATTCTACTGTCTACCTGTTTACTTACTTCCTCATAAAAAGAGAGTAAATTTGTTTGACAACTTCGTTTTTTCTTAAAGCCATGCTGACTATCACTTATAATATTATTTTCTAGCAGAAACTCCTCTTTGTGGTTCTTTATCAAACTCTCTATGACCTTTCCAACTTTGGACGTTAAACTAACCGGACTGTAGTTACCTGGTAATGACTTTGCTCCCTTGTTGAAGATAGGAACCACTTTCGCCTTACGCCAATCCATTGGTACCATGCCAGTGATTAAAGAGTCTCTAAAAATTAGAACTAATGTCTTTGAAATAACTGAGTTTAGATCTTTGAGGACACGTGGATGTAGTCCATTGGGTCCTGGTGCTGTGTCAACCTTAATTTTGCCCAACTGTTTTTCAGTTATATCAATTTTGAACCATTTAAGGCAGTGTCATTGCTAATATGAATTTGGACTTAAGCTCTGCCATTTTCCTTTGTGTACACAGAGCTAAAGAAAGTGTTTAGTAAATCAGCCTTTTCTTAATCCCCAGTTACCAACCCAGAGACATCCTTTAAGGGGTCTACATGCTCAGATCTGATCTTTTTGCTTTTAATATATTTATAATAACAATCCTGCTTGGAAGGCTGCCGGCTTGCTCGCCCTGACCACTATACTACAACGTATTTAAATAGTTGTAAGAGCCCTGAAAGTGAAATTTTTCTCGTGCATACAAGACTATACACAAATGCTGGAACGTACTAATTTATTTGAGAGCGTATATTAATATCATGGAAGAGCATATGACAGCGCAATCGTGAATACATAAGAATACAGTGCAGATTTAACATAAATACCGTAATGCTCAAACGGGAATTTTAAGCAGTAACAATCATAAGGGACAATTTGTCTCGGTATAGTGAAGTCTCTCAAATAAAAGTGGTATAACCTAGGAAGCGTTCAACAACATTCAATAAACTGGCAATTTACGGTTAGGACACAAAACGATCAAACTATCTAACCAGACAATTTTCATTTACTGCAAGCAGAGGTTACCTATTATGTTATCTCTGGTTATGCATCAGCAAATACAAAGTCTCCCAAACCACTGAGGAAGCCCTATTGGGCGAAATGCATCGGGACTTGAGACTTTGCTGATACCAACACAACATGCTATTTAAACAATTATCTAACTTAAGTGTAGTGTAACTGTGCTAGCGTCAGGTCTAGTGCAGTAGGACTCTGTTTAGTTTTAGTATTACAAAGATTTAATAAAGTACAAAGATTTTTAATCAAACACATGTCCTGCCTGTAGAAACCTGTCTTTTCTCTATCTCTCCTCTATACTATACTGAATGTACCCCTTTAGGCTAGGCACCATGTATCCCCATTCAATTTGGTAGATCTTTCTCTTGGTGAACCCTTATTCTAATATTAATATATTTAAAAACAATTGGGTTTGCCTTACTTTCCCTTTCAATCTGTCTTTCATTTTGAAGTTTTGCACATTTTATCTCCTTTTTACATATTTTGTTATATTCTTTATAGTTTTCAAACGATAAAGGTGGTGATCCTTCATTTTTATATTTTTGGAATGCCCTTTTCTTGTCATAGGTTTTGCCACATAGGTTTTAATTTTAACTTCTGAAACTTATTACCCATTGGAATATATTTTTCAGTGTGCTTGTGTAGAACAGACTTGAAACATTCCCATTTCTGTTCTGTGTTCTTTGAGGGCAATATTGTCTTCCAGTCCATATCACAGAGAGCTGCCCTTAATAATGCAAAATTTGTTCTCTTAAAATTAAATGTTTTTATCTTTCCTGTTTTTGCTTCCTTACATTAAATGAAATCATATTATGCTGCTACCCAGATTCTCTTTTATATGCACATTGGTTAAAAATTGAAATGGTGACAACATCTAGTTTATGAAACACACAGCAATTGTACCATATATCATATATCATACAGTTCTTTCGTAAAATATATGGTATACAGTTTGTCTAGATTTACATTTACTATTGTGCCTTATTTACTGAGAGAATTTGCAGGTAACACAATGAAGGATGAGTATTGCATTATTACCAATATAAAATATACTTAAAATCCTAATTAAATAAATCTCTAGAACAAAATATATACACTAGAATATACAATAAAATATATTCTATTTCTTTTTTATTATGATTCAGAATAAAAATAAAGTGTTTTTTTATTATTTTTTTATTGTCAGGTAAATATGACATTAATCTTTTGTAATTTTTATGTGCAGCCAGTAGGTGGTGCTCTCTACTCTGCTTCATGTTTTTCAAAATTTTCTTATCTTCTTTGTTTCCAAAAAATATCATATTCTTTATGGAGCAGCTCATAATTTAAATTGAATAATAAATCCTACCTATTGATGTGTCCTTTTTAGAACATTTCATCCCATCATCATGTTTGTCCTTTTGCAGACTTCAGGAAGAAATGTCACATTTTTATGATATTTTATGTAATCATTTGACACTGTTTGATCTTTTTTCGCTTGTGAAGTCTTTCACAAACACTGTTGTAGAAGTGGGCAGAAGGATGCTCCATTGAGAACCCATCAGCAGGTAAAATAGAGGGCGATCCTATTGGCTTTAGGAGGCAACCCATGGTGAGATTTTCTAGAAGAGTGGGAAAAATAGCAAAGTTGCAATGCAGGTAGTCCCCTGATTCAAGTTTTTTTCTTCCTGAAAAAAACTTGAATCCCCTCCTATAGACTTTAATGGTGTTCGAATATGGCGTTCGATCACCCGAAAAATATCAGGCTATTCGATCGAATAGCTGCCGAATTGAACACTCAGCTGTTCGACTAACACTAGTTCGACCAAGGGGGCCAACTAGTATTTAAGCTCGATATAAGCATACCCTTGGCACCAGTGTTCCCAAAACATGATGTATTACCATCGGCAATGGAACTTCCCCCTTGGAGAGGCTGAACCGGGGGGGAGAGTTAGGGAAAACAAATGCTTGGTCCTAGAGTGAGGACAGAAAAAGAAGAACTGCAGGGAAGAGGGAGGTTAGTTTTATAGCTTTGGTAAGGTGGTCCTATGGAGATCAAGGGCCGGAACTAACCCATTTGTACATGCTGTCAGGAGGAATGACAGGAAACAAGGCTGAAGAGCAAGTTAAGGCCTCCTTCAGCACTGATTTAAGTTGCAGCACTTTGCCACAGACTCAACCACACTCCCAACTGCTCCTGTTCAACCATTGTGCATGTGTTTGTATTTGTGTTGCATCTGTAGAAGTTTGTAGTGCTGTTTCTGAACGTGTAGCTTCTGACTGTCCTTGAGTGGCCAGCTGCTTCCATGGACTTGAAAAGGGATGCTTTCCAAATTCAATGAGCTGCAGCTGAATTCAGTTGCTGTGTAGTTGTTGCTAGGGAGCTATAGATAGACTACTCCTTGCAGTGCAGTCAACCACACATACAAAAGATGTTATCAAACTTGACTTGACTTCCATGCGCATGTAGAGGGGGTTCCCAGGTGCAGCTAAGGAGTCTTACACAAGATTTATATAACAAACTCTTGTGTTTGGTCAGAGGAAACCAGTAAATATCCCTGCACGAATGTGTTAATTGGCACAGGGCAGGTTTTAAAGGAAGCAAACTGAGTAATTGCCCAAGTCCCCCACCTTCTTCAGGGCTCAAATTGACAAAACAACATAGAGGTGGAACACTGTGTACTTGGGGCCTCTACTTCATATTTGCCAAAAGCTGTGTTTTGTCTAAACCCATCTCTGGCTAATATGGTTCACCATTATTTTTGGATTTTATACCCTGTGCTGAATGTGTATTTATTAAACTATGTTTATATTAAACATAGGTACAAACAAAAGCTCCAAAACATAAAATTGAAATAAAAATGTATAATAAAAATGCTCAATGCCAAGATATTTTGAATTAAGTTGTGGATGACAGGAGTCAGTTATTTTAAAAATAATGAGATTTAAATCAGAGAAAAGAATCAAATATTACCCCTAAGCAACAAGCTGAAAGTTTTGGGGTGTTATTGACAGTAACTGCTATTTCAGGCAGTAGAGCAGATGGTGGAAAGACTACAAGTTCTGTTTTATCCATATTAAGTTTAAGGAAACAAGAGGACAGGAAAGACGAGACAGCTGTTAAGCCATCAGAAGCACAATATAAAAAATGGATGCAAAATATATTACGGAAGCTAGACAGAGCATGGAGAGATAAATTTGAGTATCATCTGCATATAACTGATAATATTATTAAACTTCCTGCCTCCAATAAAAATATTTAAATTTATCTATAAAATCAGCTGCAGTTGTCATGTTGCCTGTAGCAGTCAGATTTCTGAGTCCTATTGGTAATGGCTGTGAGAAAAAAAAAGAGATTGGATGAATTCTACAGTCAACACATATTTTTTATGTTCAAAAGTTTGCAATGAGCTTTGTTATAATATTCTTTCCTATTCAAGTGGCAGGGTTGGTCTGGAGCTTCAGCTAAATCTTCCCAACATAGCTTTACTGGTAATTTAAAAGAAACATTTCACTGTTGATTTAAAATGAGGTCAGGGCACAATAACTTTTATTGAATTATGTTCCCAATTGCTAGAAAAGGTACACATTCACTTTGCATAAAATGCCTTTGCAAACAAAGATATTACCTTGTCAAAGTGATAGTAACACAATCATTGGGATGCTCTTATGTTCTCATCCCAGAAATGTAGGAACAGCCAGGATCACCAGGTAAAAAAAATCAAAACAAGAAAAGACAAATTACAATACTTAAATTAATTGCAGGCCATCTACCTTTATATTACTATTACCATTTTGGGGGTTAAGCTACACTTGAGATAACATAAAGTGGTTTTGCACATACTTTATCTTTTATATAGTCAGTAATGAAAAAAATATGAATTATTTTTAATAATACATTGCAGTCTTCTATTGAACCAGCAGGGTAGGCTCTATTCCTCTTTTGGTTGCTGGTTTCCAATAAATTTTTGGGACTGATCATGTGATTGTATTAAGAAGACTGTGAAATTTAGTAATATCTTTAAAGAAGAGAACATAATAGTTTTATTTTCTTAGCTTTTACAGAAAAGAAACAGGAGAATCCACAATAAATTTTACTGAAATGATTGCAATGTAGTGAGATAGTGTATTCGACCAGGGAGAGTGACCCAATATTGAAAGAGAGACGACTCAAAATTGCCCAGCCTGAGAGAAATCAATGGAGGCAGTTTGTCAGAATGAGAGAGAAAAAGACAGGCTTTTGTGGGGCAAGATTATTTCTTAAAAACTAAATTTTATTCAAATTGTACATTTAAAAATGATGTCTAGTTCTTAGTATGTACAATTTGAATAAAATTTAGTTTTTAAGAAATAATGTTGCCCCACAAAAGTCTGTCTTTTTCCCTCTCTCTTGATTACAATGTATAGAAATAATAGTCTTTTTGTAAACAAAAAGGTCATTCTATTTAAAGGTGTATATATTGTATAGTTTACTTGACTTAAAAATTGGAGTGGGATTTGATCTACCTATGTTTTAAATCCTGACATGGAAACTATTTCAAACCAATTCAGTAAACCTTTTATTCTTCTAGGTGTACCAGAAAATGCCTAAAAGAACATAAGATAATGCGTTAAACCGAGGGTGAGATTGGGGCATCCATGGCCATCCTTTCTATAATGTGAACAGCTAAATAGTATTTATTCCTTCACAACACACTAGCATACATAGTAACACTTTTCAGAGGCCATTTCATGGATATATACAACATACATATACTATATATAACATTTTCAAATAAACACACCATGGTCATTTTAGGTGAACATCAAAAAGTAATCTGGGGAGAGCATGAGACTGCTAGGGACCCAGTTATTGCAAAAGATAAATAGAAACCAGAAGGTCACAAAACTGTTATATAAATTACTGGGTATATAGATATTCAGAAAGTGTTGCCATTTAAGATAAGACCTACTGAAGCTGGCAATAGAGACAAGGAAGGCATTCAAATTCTGAACTGGTTTTGATAATCTCACTACAGGGAGCATTCATAAAGCATGGATGATGTGAAAAATCTTGCTAGCTATAAAATGTAGATTCCTAAGGTTAAAATGTACAAGGACAAAACGTCCCCTTGCCTCTATTTTGCTTGAGCTACTACATTCTATCAGGTCATTTAAGGTAAGGGCTACAATTATGAACTTTTTTCAATAGTAAAGAACATAACCATTAAAGGAAAACTTTTCTGTATTTTTTTAACAAGAGCAGTTTAGACCTTCAATAGCACACAAAAACTCTAGCTCTAAATGATCCAAACCTTCCACCTAGTTGATTTCTGGCAGCCATTCCAGAATTAAAATCCTTTCTGTTCATGCTGCTTTTAAAATGGAACTAAATTCCCACTTTGCAAATTCGTAATTCAGGCAGATGGTTTTGCAGAAAGGCACAATGACCCTTCTGCAAATACTGTTCTCACCTGTCTGATTACTGCCCACATGTCAAATTTTGCTGAGCTGTGCATGTGCAGCTCAGCATTTGTTATCAGGGATACCTGGTATTCCAGGATTCCATGGCGGATGATGGGAATAAATGAACTCCCAAGCACCTGCTTGGGAATTACAAGAAAAAAAGGGAAGATGGTACCGCCCTGTGATAGAACAGGGATAAGTGAAAAGTGCTGGTTTAGTTTTGCTTTAGGCACCTAGATAATGAAACAATCTTGGTCCTTCTTTTAAATGATTTCAATTTCTATATCAATATATTTATTGAGCTTGTAGAATATTTAAATAAAAAAAATATCTAGCTGAACATATTTTACCAATATTGCACATAAAAAAAAAGAATACTTTGTAGAAATGGTCACTCTTCCTCAAAAAGTATACAAGAAAATTTAAATGGTACTGTATGTTTATGAGTTTCCTTAATTATTAGCATAAAAGACAAGGAGGCCCAAAAAAGTAATACACATGTATATAGATTTAAGTGGTAGTCTTTCATAATTGCTGTAAATTACTTTGTATTTTTGTTGCATGATAATAATAAACAGTAAACAGTATCACCTAATAATCATGTTTATTAAAATGGAAGGTTAGTCTAGATGTTTTGTGTGGTGGATGTGATGGAATGTGGATGTTTTTGTGACTAACTTACTGTACATGCCATTGGTGCCACAGTCAATTACTGTATATGAATAAGGTCAAGAATGGGCTTGATGGAATGTCTTATGTTGGGCAATTGTCCTTCACCAATATAACTTTCATCCAAGTGGGACAAGCAGTTAATAACAAATTCTGGGGATTATATATTTATCTTCTATCTGTTCAGATCAAAGTTCAGAGTCTAGCAGTGGAAAGATTTTGAGTACCAAATTTGTAACTTTGACATGTCCTGTGAATAAATCACTAAGTAAGTTGATGGCAGATTGTGTGAAGAGGTATGTCAGAAAACAAGAAATGGGCTTGAAGTCCTGGTAAAGGTGTTTTCCAGTGCATTGACTGTGGTTTTGTTTTAGTATCATACTGGAAAATCCAGGTTTCGTCAGAATGTCAGCGCAGATTTCCTTTTTTCTTTGCTCTGGTGCGAATTTTTACTAAAAAATTCAAATTGATGCATTGTTAAATTGTTAAAGTTATGCTTTTTGGCATGAAAGGAAACACAGCTGCATTAAACAAGTTAAGTTCTAACTGCTTTTTCAAAAAAATGGGACAGTGACTGTGAATTGTCGCCTTATGGCAGAGAATAACAGACTAAAGACTAAAACTAATGATCACAACATCTAGGGACTACTAATCTGCACTATTTATATTTTGGTATTTCACCTCCTGGGTGTTTCACTGTTGTCTGGATTGTGGACCTTTAACTTACAGAAATATGTCCAAACAAGGGTCTAGTAGATATCCTGAATATAATAAAGTTTGAAACACACAATCATGTAAAAAAAAAATATTAACTTTATTAATAAAATTAAATAAAAAACACCAAAATCAGCTTAACCTCCTGGGCGTTACACTGATGTCTAGATTTCTGTACCAAAAGCGTTACACTGTTTTTCAGGAAATTTTTTTTTACATTTTAGACCTGTAAGTTACAGAAATATGTCCGAACAAGGGTCTAGTAGATATCATGAATATAAAAAAAGTTTGAAACACACAATCATGTAAAAAAAAAATGTACTTTTAATAAAATCCTATCCTATTTTTTTTTGCATATAAATAATAATTTTAAACAATAATGAAATAATAGACAACAATGTTATCTAAAAGTAAAATTAAAAATGTACTTTTATTTTTATTTCATGTTGTGTGGTGTTTTTGTACTGTAAAAACCATTTAAAAGCAGATTACATTGTAATCTGCTTTTAAATTTCCCTCCCTGACACACTCCCATCCATCACCAATCACATCACCCGGAAGATGACTCATCCTCCGAGTGATGTGAGGGGGGGATTTCCCTGCCCAGCTCACACAGACACAGACAGAGACGATGGACGCTGGAAGCTGCTGGCATCTCCGGAGAGATGCACAGCACAATGCAGGATTTCTGCATTGTGCTTGACATCTCACTGCAGATGCCAGCAGCAAATAGCAAATCTTTTATTTCTGCTAGAGGAGCTGCGGACAAGGGGTGAGTATTTCCTTTCAGTTGTAAACAGATTGTCATACAATGTATGACAATCGGATTGCAATATAACATTTGTTTACATTTAACCACCTGGTGAGAAAAACTCGGGGTTAACGAAAATTGCAAAAGTTTTTACCCCGAGCATGCTCGGGCTTAACGGCCAGGTGGTTAAACAAGAATACATAAATAAATAAAAAATACTAAAAATGCAATAATTCGGTATACTGTATAGTACTATATTTTTCTTAAAAACCTCCCTAGTGTGGTAAATTTTAAAACAGAGTCCAACGTCACATACCTATAGACAAAACCACATAAATATATTTTGTAATAATTTGTATTGGATTGGTTACACGACTTTGTGTTGAATCCAATACAAAATATTTGAATTTCCAGCTACGACCCCCGTCGACACTGGCATCATCAGGAATCGCCGAGGGACGATTACATTTTTTCCGTGGAAATTATTTTTAGAATGTAGGCTATAATTCTCACCGAAATATGTCGGAATGTAGGCATAACTCACCGAAATATGTCCAAAATTTAAAAATCAACTTAAAATAAAAAAATTTATAAAATATTTTAAAAAATATAAAAAAATCTTTAAAAAAAAAGAAATAGTGTGTAATTTAACTGTACAGTAGCTTATATATAATATATATATAATAAAATTATATATATATTATATGAAGATTTCTTTGTATTGGACTCAGTACAGCTTTTTTGTATTGAATCCAATACAAAGTGATTTGAATTTCCTGCCCGCACCGACGCATTTAGCGACGTCACTGGGAAACCCCGGAGATCGTCACTGCACACGCTGGGAGAAGACGGAAGAGAGAAGACGTCTCCGGAGGAACTGCGGGTACAAGGTGTTTTTTTTCAGTTGTAATCCGATTGTCATACAATGTTGTATGAGAATCAGATTGCACTGTAACGCTTGTGTCTATTTTTAGACACTAGCGAACTAGGTTCGGGGTAAACACTTTTAGCAAGTTTTCTTACCCCGAACCAGGTTCGGGGTAACCGCCCAGGTGGGTAAATACACTTAAATTTAACATAAATAGTGGTTGTTATGTTATACCGGTATATTGTTGCATAATGCTTCAAAACACCAAATATAAATTCAGCTAGGGTTTTCTGTTACACAGAAGAATAGATGGAACCCTATTCCATTTTAAAACATATGCAAACTAAAAACAAAATACAAATTTTGTAGGCTACAGCTTGCCAATCCTCACATGAAATGTTTACATTAGCTGTGCTGCCCCAGCAGCCTGGTTTTTATTGTACTGTATTTGGTATGTTCCTTTCTTACCCCCCGCCTCACCTGTTTGGGACAAATTAGTACAGTCCTAGTTAGACACTCCCTGTGTCTTCATGTTAGTCCATTTTCAGTCAGTCATTTTACAGACCATAGCAAACAGACCATACAGATCATAGCAAACCAGTGTCTTATTAGAATTCTGCAGATACAGGTAGTCCCTGACTTAGAGACATCCAACATACGGAGGACACCGGGATATGACTGGTGCTTCCCTGCTCATTTGTGTGCAGGACAAAGGCTTCATGGGGGAAGGGGGCGGTTCCCATGACTTGCAGAAGCAGTTAGAGCTGTTCTCTAACCTCTTGTCACTCTTTAATTTAAACCAAGACAAATTCTGCAGTTGTTTCTTTTTGCATATCAAAGCACAGCTTGCTCCAGAAGATAATGAATATCTAGGCTCCATACATTTTTTTTTTTTGCCTTGTTTGTGAATAACTCACAGTGAGGATTTTGTACAGTAACTGACACCACACTGCCTAATATTATGTTGAGACAAACATCTGTCTTAATTGCATTTATTAAAATAATGTACATGTTCCAACTTACAAATTCAACTTAAGAACAAACCTACAGCCCCTATGTAACCTGGGACTACCTGTACTTAAAAGACTTTATTGTATTTAATGTACTGTACTTCTTGGAGGTAAATTTGTGTTGGATCTGTCTTCTGTGTCTTTGGAAGAGTTAAACTGGCTGAGGATAGTACCTATTTAGCATGTGGTCAGTCTTTATCATCTGCTAAAACTGGGTCTAGGGGGTATGTCAATGCATAAAGTGTGAAACAGCATGTTGGCCCTTCTTTACTTGGTATATATGAAAATAACACACTTTCCCTGGGTGGCAACACACACACTCATTCCTCTACATCTGTGTAGAAGGGCCCACTTTTCTTAACTGATTTGAACTACAAACACTTCCTCTTTTTCATCTTTATTTTATGGTAGATTTTGTAGTTAATGGAAGATAGCTTGGAAGAAGAATACAATTGTTGATGCTTTCAGTTTAACTCACTGAAAGTGACAAGGAAACTCCATTTCTGGTAGGGTAAAAGAATATTTCCTACATTTACTGAAAATGTTCTTATCTTGAAAAATGAATAATAATGCTGCCCCTACAAATAAGGATGGGAAATCTGTGAAATAGCATTTTGCTGTTCTTGGGTTTAGATATTTTTTAGTGTCGTGTATCGTTTTGATCCAATATAATCCAACAAAATTAAAGTTAAAAAGTGAAAATGTTCCTATAATATGAGAAGAAAAGTAAACACAAAACATTATCCAAACAAATGTAGATTTTTATGTTTGCTATTTATTTGTTTGTGCCACCTGGTATAGAGTAACATGTTAACATCATTTTTTTTAGCTGTTTAATTTAACTGACAGGCAAGGAATAGAACACAATATCAGACTATCAGCTGGATATGTCTCTTGTTGGATTTGGAGTAATACCAATGTACAGTAAATGTTTTAGATGGATAATAACAAAACAACAGCACATAATAAATCATGCAGCAAAACTTAATGCACTCTTGTGGTTAAACTTGATTTCCTTTGTGGTTAAAATCTGTGCACTTTTTTAAACTTCACCATAAATTTCATAATAGAAGATAACATGATAAAGTATAATATAAAAAATTTAAAAAATAGTACAAGAAAATATAACTAAAGAAACTTGTTCGTCACTTAACTGTGTCCCTGATCAAAGCAAAAATAAAATTCTGCTTTAAAAATTAATGTCATGTTCTGAAAAAAAAAATCAGGCATGCAGAGCTTAGAGTAGGATTACCCAGTACATCCCATCATCCCTTGGGACTGAACAAACTCCTTTTCGCCTGTGCGGGAGTTACATTATTCTGACCAGCCACTCAAGTTTGCCCAAAGATTGAAACCAGGAAGGGGAGAAAAAAGTGCAATCTGGCAGGTAAGGTTGTTTTATTGCAGAAGGGATATCACCCGATTCTGCAATAAAGGACCTGCCTGGTCACATTTTTTTTTCTAGTGTTTAGTTCTGCTTTTATCCTATTTGGGGGATAGGGAGATACTTATCAAAAAAGGGGTGCCAGGCAGGGCATCTTTTTGATTTGTCAAGTTGACAATTAAGTTCTCACAGGGATCATTTCACAATGTCCCCCTTGATTACTTATATTTGGACAGCAGAATATATACTATAACGTAATGCAAGTTTTTTGCTATAATTTTCTTCTAGAATAGCACAAAATGTTAAAAAATAATATTGAAGCTTTGATGTTATTAGGTGTTTTTATTTATTTTTTTACACTCTGGATAACTAGATGCATTATTTCAGTATTGTACATACTTTCAATTACCATTAGTCAGGGACATTTCAATGTTTAATATAAAGAAATATGTACATGGGCTTTGCTTTTAAGCATTAATAGGGATTTTGAAAAGATATTTAGACATTTTTATAGGACAAATAAAATCCCTGTTGCTTGAAATAATTCATCACGTTCTCATACTGTCATCTGGTCTTGAGGGAATTAATTGTTTACTAAACATCCTGGATGGTGGAAATAGGTATGTAAATGTTCATGTCATGGAAGCCCTCTACCTACTTGATGGCTCTTTAAAGCACCAGTCGCCAAGCAGTGGGCAATGCATTTTGGGGGCTGGACACTTTCCTCTTCAATAGAGCACAAATAGAATGCATTTATTTTAAAATACTCAAAGTGATATACTAACCAGTTTGTGGTGATGAATGTCCATCTGCAGCAAACACTGATTAAATAGCAGTTGTCATGAATTCGTGATGGTTTGGTGCTCTATATGCAAATACATATCCAGTGGACTTTTTATGTAGTCATCCTAATTAGGGGATACCTTGTCAGGCAAGAACAGCCTCACCAGGACCTGAATAATGTGGAGAATAACGTATCCCACTGTTTGGGGTAGATTTCAGACCATTACTGGTCCAGGAGCATCCTTGAGTTTTTTGATCCAGCTTTAAAATGTTCATGCAATGGTCAATGCTCCGAAAAGATTAGATGCTGGATTTCCTATGCAAACTTACAGTATGTAAATCTTTTAAAATCCAGGACATTTCAAATAGATGTTTGAATACTACAAGGATGGAACACTGATTGGGAATGCTTGTTTTTTGGCTTCTAGTTGTTAGGGGGGGTCTCCTCACAATACTTGATCAAGCTGATAATTGGGTGTATGGGGTTATGCTGGTAAAACAATTGATATTAAGGAAGTATTAATCATTTACTAGGTTATGAACTTATTACCCAGTGTATGGTCACCTTAAGGGACATGACAGTGCCAAAACCCCACAGTATGGCCTCATCTCTTATTTTTGCTTGTACAGGAGCAAAGTGGGAATGACAACACAAAAGTAAAGGATAAGTTCCTGTCTGTAGAATTACATACAATATTCCTGATGAAAACTATCTTTTAATGAGAATATACCATAATGCTTCAGTAGTGACATTTTTTGTGGAACATCAACTGCATCCACATACTAGGGAGGTAATGTACACAAATTGTGGATTTTACTTGAGCACTGTTTTTTAGATTGATGATAAAAAAGTTTATCATGTGTGTGTATATTATAAGGGATAAATATTACTTTCTTAAAAGTTACTAAAAATGTTAACTCCAAACCCTTAGTAGTAGAGATATGCAACTAATATCTTAGTTTGACAAGGAATAAGGTAGGGTTAAACCCCCTTCATTTATGTGCCTGTTTTATTGGGAAAATTACTATTCCTTTTTATTTCTTACTAGTGTCTTTCCTACACTTCCTACATCATAATAATGGGATAGAACTCATTTCACTTCCAGTGTGAATTAATCCCATGAGTATCACAACTAATGTAGTCTTTGAAGGTGCATGGTACAAAAAAGAGAAAAAAATGATAATTGGAACTCTTGGGATACTGATACTAATGACAATTTGTTAACATGAAACGTTAATGATAAAATTAGTGGTAATATATAAAGTGACTGAGGAAGTTTAAAACTGATACACACTCAGCAGTGACAATTTTAAGATTGGCTAGTCAATGGCATAAATAGTTGGAAAGGTTCATAAAGAATGCAAACACAGTCAAAGAAATCAGTTGATGTTCAACATAATATTAGAATGTGCAAAGATAACCTAAATACATTTTACAGTGGGATGATTCTATTTTGTGCCAAATGTAGTGTATTGCAGTTGCAGTATCTCCAAAAGTATTTTCATGTACTACCCAACAGATTTGCTTTTTACAAATTCCCCAGTCACAGGGTGGAGGTGGAAAGTATTCTCCACATTATAAAAGTGAAACAGCAGCAAATCAGAGCTGTAATGTGTGGTAAATCTCATGGTCAGGATAATCACATCTCATATCTGTTTTACCTATGTATATAATTGTTTGTTTGGAGCTTTTTCATAACATATTGTTGATTTAAGTTTTTGCCTTTATTTTTTAAGGCATAGTCTGTCTTCCATTACTTATTTTTGAGTAGAGAACTCACTTGAGTAGAGTTATAGGGAGTAACAGGTAATCACAAACATTTTCCTATGAAAGCTAGTCTGCATCTCTATGAGAAATATATTTATTTTTATTATATGTGGACAGACATCCAAATAAATATCTTAGAGTACATCAATCAAAATACCTTTGTCATTTTGGTTCATTACTTCAATTTAAAGGTATAGGTGCATAGTCTATAATGCTGAAAATATCTTCAAATACCTTTGCTATTGGTTTAATTGCATTTCAAAATTAAACCTGCTTTGACCTGAGTATAATCCTTGGGCACTAAATGTATTTATCACTGCTAATATTCAAAACAATAATTAATACTAATGCCAATAACATTACCATGGGTGAATACATTCAGGCTGTGTTATTTTTAAGTAAAGAGAGCACAAAAACAGAAAACTTATATTTAGCATATTATTAATTTGTACATCAGTTCACAGATCTCATAGACACATTTCATTGCATTTGCCATACAGAACAGTTTGATCATAAACACATGTAAAGTACAGTAAATACAAAAAAAAGATTTGTACAGTGTCAAGGTATCATTCAATATCCTTAACTAGTTTGATATTGGACAACAAAATCTTTTTTGAGGGTCCTCAAAGTACTATTATAGATGAAAAACCAAGTATTACCCATAGGAGATCACACTCGATATGAGATTCACTGGTTACAAGCCACTTTATGGCACAACCAACTAAGTCAGAACATACTAAGGTTTATGGAACCTTCGAATGTGGTTCTTGTAACCAGTGTGATTGGATTTTAGAAAACCAAACTCCTAAACTACCTAATGGTGATATACACAAAATTTACTATAACGTGAACTGTCAATCACCTGGGATTATTTTCTTAATTACTTGCTCCTGCTGGAGGTTCTATGTAGGAAAAACTAAAAGACCTTTTCGTAAACGCATATTTGAACATCTGTATTTGATTAAAAATGGCAAAATTACTACTTCTGTCAGTTATCATGTTGGTACGGTACATCAATTTGATGCACACTGTATCACATTCGCTGCACTAGAGCAAATACAATCCAATCCCAGGGGAGGTGATTTTGCCAAAAAACTTTTGCAATCAGAGACCAAATGGATTTTCCTTTTAAAAGCTAACTACTTTCCTGGACTTAATGACACTTTCAGTTTTAAACCATTTCTATAATCCACTAAGTAAATATATCAAAGCTGCAATTGATGAATATAGTGTATCCTTTCAAATCTATTGCATACTAATATCAATGTTTACAAATTTATGATTTACTCTCATTGCATATGTTTTGTTATGGAGTACTACTTTATTGGGTGATCCCTTAAAGACTTGTACCTATTATATGTTTAATTATTATCTTCATATAACCTGAGGATAAGAATACACATTAACAGCATTATATAAATTGGCCCCAACCATTTCTGGCAACATGTACACTTTGGGGAGAGAAGAGAGGGCGAAGGATGTGGTTCCCCCCCCATCATCCACCCGACTTGCGGGACAGGGGCGCCCACTTTTTTGTGGACGCCGCTATATTCTGCCCCATACCGATTCTGGGTGGGGGAGATATTTCCCCGCAATTCCCCGTCTTTTTAGATGGGGATTCCACGCTGCTCCTGTCACTTTGACAGGTTGCAGCGCTGAGGCGGGATGGATGGGCGGTAGTTTCGCCCTCCTCCCCTCCCTTCCCAGTGATGTGGACTGTATGAGGCAGCACAACGGCGCCGCCCAGGCAGTCCCACATCACTCAGCCGACGTCTGGGGTTTCCACAGACATGGGCTGCATTCACGTGTGCTGAGGGGGAAGTCTTTGAGAACGCTGTTCTTTATATGAAGCGGCCTTCTCTTAGATCTCCCTGCTCCTCTGCACATGCACTTGCAGATACCACCGTGTCTCTGCCTGTTGAACTTTTGCCAGTAATCGGATCCCAAGTTGATGAATTCCTTGACACTAAGGTAATACCTTTTATTTCTAAAGATAGACATATTTATATTTTATAGAAAGCTGTAATACTTGCAATGTTTACTCAAAGTTATAAATGCCCTTTATATTTATCTCCTAGGTATTTAATCCCTGCATATACTTGTCATTACATCATTCTCAATGTTGAGGAGAGGATTACCAGTTTAAAATATTTGCAGTAAACATATTGTGCTATCCAACAGAAATTATGTGAGTTATTTTCCATATTAGCTAACTATGTTTCCAATAAAGTGCGACTAATTAGACATTATAATATGAATGCAAATAATTATTCCATATACTGAATATCCCATATTATATATACTATATACTATAATAAATATTTGACTACACACCTGCAATGTAACTAACACTTATCTTTATTGGCCTAGATATTAACACTACAAATGCCAAAACACATGTAGCAAAGCTACTACCCCTGAGGAAGCCTAACTAGGCGAAACGGGTTGGGTGCAATTACCAACATGATTAAAGCATTATCAATATATGGCATCAATATTGTATATATGTTGTGTTGAGTTGGAATATGTCTAGGGCCTTATAAGGCCAATTCAAGAGTTTGAGGACCCTCAAAAAAGATTTTGTGGTCCAATATCAAACAAGTTAAGGATATTGAATGATAGCTTGACACTGTGCAATTTTTTTTTTTTTGTATTTACTGTATACATGTGTATGATCAAACTGTTCTGTATGGCAAATGCAATGAAATTTGTCTATGAGATCTGTGAACTGATGTACAGTTAATGATATACTAAATATAAGTTTTCTGTTTTTGTGCAAAAACCCTGCTCTCTTTACTTTTACTCTTATTGATTTGTTCTAGAATATTTAGGGTTAGCACATAGTCTGTTGAAGAATCTATGTATATTTAGGTCTCCACCAAGTACCTCTTGACTAATTTTGTGTTATTTTTAAAACATTTATTTAAAAAAGAATAAAGATAATCACATGACCTCAGTAAGTCTTATACCCTTTTCCCCATCCTTTTTACAGGTTACAGTATTTTGTACCTTGCGTTTGGTTATGATGAGTCACTGCTCCTAGATGATTCTTTGTGCATAGTTTTTGGTCATCACTAGATGGCACTGTGTCCTCATTTATAGTGTGTAACAAACTTTAATAACTGCACTTGTCTGTGACAGATCTGTGAAACACCCTGCGCCAGATAGAAGTGCATTTATTACCGGTGTGTTCTGTTACAAGTTATGTGTATATATCTCATGTATTTCACATCTGTGTTTGGCATTGGATAAAGGAGTGATGTTAGGGCCCCAATATTTATTGTAGCTTCACAAAACTGACATTTTATACATCTGTTGGGGGGGTGCGGGTGGGTAGGCATCATCATCTTAAATTGTAAATGCTCACTGGTAAATTTCCGTTTCTTGGGATAAGTTTGGATGATTGAAAAGTATGAAGAATAGGTAAAATACTAGTAATTTAGGTGACTTCACTTAAAATTTCATTTCACGTACATACTCAAGTATAAATCATGTCTTTTTTCCCCTCCTCAAATGTAAAAGAAAAAGAATACAAGTGACACCCAGTGGCATCACCTGGAACTACTTATGCCTCTGGTTTGGCGGGAGAGAAGATAAAACAAATACTTTATGAGACACAGCACCATCTGGGGACCAATAGGAATGAGCGAGAATGCCTCTTACATTCTCGCAAAAATTTCCCTGAACTTCCGATGGGTCCATGAAATTTCAGCAAACTGATTTTGCGAATTCCATTGAAGTGCAGGTTCCCACGCTCCCTGGGCTGTACTTATCATTGATAAGTACAACCCAGGGAGCGTGGGGTCCTGCGGTCACAGCTGATTGGAGACACTGCAGGTGAACTCCAGATGAGTTTCTCCATTGAGAATTCATCTGAGTTCAGTTCCCACGGTCACCAGGCTGTATTTATCATTAGTTAGTACAGACCAGTGACCGCGCAAACCTGCGCGGGTGCCTCCAATCAGCTGTGACCGCAGGCGAACTCCAGATGAACTCTCAATGGAGATTCTCTGTTGAGAGATCATCTAAGTTTGACGATAACAAAACCTCATGGCCAATCACAAGGCCGTTCTTGCTTACATGTTCTGTAAGCGAGAAAGGCCCAATTCGCCGCAAGATCGAAATTAAAAATTTTGCTCCCTCATCCCTAGTGACCAACAACCACGCACAAAGAATTATATAGAAACAAATGCCGCAATATTACCAATTCAAAAGTACAAAATAAAAGATATAGAGGCTGAGCCTATGTGATTTTTTTGACCTTTCAAAAAATTTTTTAAAATAACACACCATTTGGCACCTATTGATTACTGTTTTGAAAATTAGCAGTCACAGCTACAGTTTTTGCTGTAGGTTTATTCTTGAGTCAGTGCCCCTGATTCATCAATGAAATCCGCGATCGCTGGAAGCAATGATTTTTTAGGGGAACAGTGACTTTTAATGCAAGATCGCCAGTAAAAAGCTGTCGGATAAGCACGGCTCCGTGCGCTAGCTTTTTCCGTTGCTGAATAGCGCGACCGCGTACGATTCCGGATCGCTAATACGAATGCGCGACCGATAATCCGATTCTGCTTGATGAATCAGGGGCAGTGTGTTTTTCCTGTTTTTTTTTTTCCTAAATGTAGGTATCTATGGTTTTAAATCAAGTATATACAATATTTTTTAATAAAATAATGAAAATGAAAAAATATAGTTTGCCTTATATTAGGCAAGAGGATAGATGGGACAAAATCTCCCATTATTTTACCAAGCAACAGTAAAACATATATTTTGCTATTGTTTAAAACATTTCCAGACACCAGATTTCTTTAAAACAGTGAAATATCTGAACATAAAATGTTATTTTAGCATATTTTAGGTAATACAGGATTACAAACCATTCAAAAAAATTGGTTTTGTATTATTTTAAAGTATGGATGCTCATCTTTTCATAATGTCTACCACATTTTCTTTAATGGGAGATCAATGTGCATTATAGTTTTTCCTTTAAAGTGCATTGCTGAATCTAAAACTATCTCTCAGAGTATGTTTTCTGGGAATATATGCAAGATAATCAAACTGTGTTTCTCAATTTCTTTGCATACCAGTTTTATTCCTTTATTGTTTTTTCATATTTTTTACAGTTTTTTTATGTGTCCCATTCTGCCCTGTTCTGCGGGCAGTTCTCTGTTACTTTGTGACATAGCACGAATGTTGTAGGGTCTGAAACATAAAGCTTTTGTGCACTATTTAAAAATATATTTATATTTACTAAACAAATGGCTGAATCTAAATTTATTTTACAATGCTAGTACTAAACCATTTTTTTTTTGTTTATAAAAAACTGCCAACAGATAGTTTAGTGAGAAATGAATTCTCACTTTGTACTTTGCTATAATTATATATTTTTTCAGTAAATATGTCTTTGGCTATCCACTTTTCCATTTAACCACTGTGTCCTCTCTTCCCTTTGCCTTGTCCTGGCAGTTCACAGTGTGCCAGCAGGCAGAGTTTGGGCTACATGTTTTATTCATCAGACAGTGATATCATTTCTGACAATAAATCATCTAGGTGTGAGAGGAAAGAAGCTGCCTAAAAAGAACATTGATTTCTCAGCCCCTGGCTGGGGCCATGAACCTAATAGAAGGACAATCCAAGTCTCCATTATGTATATATGAATAAGCCATTCTGTGCATTATACAATAGATCAGGAGGAAACTTGCATGTAGATGAATGCATTTGTAAATAGTAGAAAAATTAAATAAATGGAATAATATACAGTATATTTCAGAGGCATCAAAATCTGGTCCCTAAGGGCTACCTACAGGGCATGAGTTTATTAAATTATCCAATTGTAAACCATACCTTACTACTTTTATTTTATTTACTGCTGTCAATGAAATACTACAAAGGTGGGCAAGTCTTTGCTCCTAAAACAGAATTAAAATAAAAATCTCCACGTTTTATTGCGGGTGCTGATATCTTCACCCGGCCAGAATAATATAAATCCCAACACCCAACTTTGCTGCACAGCTCAGTGTATATTCAACAGGAGATTGCAAACAAAGTTTGTTTTATTGAAGAAGGGACAGTGTGTCCTGCTTTAGGAAACACATGCATTTGTGAAATATAATATACATGTATATTAAATCTTTAGTCACAAAACTGTGAACTGTAAAGTTCAGGTCCATACCGAACTTTACGATTTAGAGTACGCGGACCTAGAACCCAAACTTTGAGATGAAGTTCGGCCGAACCCGGGGAACCCGAACTTCCAGGTGTTCACTCATCCCTATCTACAACATTTTTATAGAATAGTACAGGAATTTTTGGACTTATCTAAGTGCCTATGTAGTTTCATTTATCCATGTCATCCATTACATCCAAGTGTCCTCATAGAGCTGAGCTCAGTTATTTCAAAGCCATTATTTCTAATATTTAGAGACTCTTTATTCACTGGCAAGGTACCGATCATTGGTGTAAGCCAATGTGGTTCCTAACTTCAAAAAGGGAGCAAAGTCATTACTAGGTAACTACATATCGGTTAGTTCAACGTCCATAGTTGGAAAGGTCCTAGAGAGTTTGATAAAGAACCACATAGAGGAGTTTCTGCTAGAAAATAATATTATAAGTGATAATCAGTATGGCTTCAAGAAAGACAGAAGTTGACAAATTTACTCTCTTTTTATGAGGAAGTAAGTAAACAGGTAGACAGTGGAATAGCAGTTGATATAGTGTACTTGGACTTTGCTAAAGCATTTGACACTGTACCCCACAGATGGGTAATATGCAAGTTAGGGTTGATTGGTTTAGAAAAGTCAATCTGTAAATGGATAGAGAACTGGCTTAAAGATTGCATCCAGAGAGTTGTAATTAATGAGTCATACTCTGAATGGTCTAAGGTTATTAGTGGTGTACCCCTGCGTTCAGTGTTGGGACCTTTACTGTTTAACATCTTTATAAATGATATAGAGTTTGGGATTAAAAGTACCATTTCTGTGTTTGCAGATGACGCCAAACTATGTAATGGAACTAGGTCCATACAGGATGTCTATAATCTACAAGCAGACCTGGGTGTACTGTTTGACTGAAGTGGCAAAATACATTTAATATGGATAAATATAAAATTATGCACTTGGGAGCTAACAACATACATGCTTCATACTGTCTAGGGGGAATATATTTGGGGGAGTCAAAAAGGAAAAAAGATCTGGGGGTTCTGGTAGATCATAGACTTAATACAAGCATGCAATGCCAAGCATTGCATGATATGATATGATCACCCTGTGTAAATATATAAACGGTCCATATAGAGAACTCTCTTCCCCATTATTTACTTTGAGATCATTACAAAGAACAAGAGGGCACTCTTTGCGTCAGGAGAAAAAGAAGTTTAAGGTCCAGATAAGGAAGGGATTCTTCACTGTAAGGTCTGAAAATGTGGAATCAGCTCCCTCAGCATGTAGTTTCAGCGACTACTATAGATTGCTTTAAGAAAAAGCTGGATGTTTTTCTAGAAGCTCAGATTTTAACTGGGTATTAAGGCTTTAAAGTAAAAAAAACAGTGACTGTTAATCCAGGGAACATTCAATTGCCCCATGGAATCAGGAAGGGCTTTTTTGCCTTCCTCTGGACCACCTATGTCTTATAGGGTTTTATATGCGGCATATGTTTATTTCCCCAGTGGTTGAACTTGATGGACCTATGTCTTTTTTCAACGTAACCTACTATGTAACTATGTAATAAAATTTAAAAGGTGAACTCCACCCTTACCTTTAATTTTGCACAGTTTAATCTTCACTCTATCAAAAGTCTTTACTTGCAAAAAGGTTCTAAAAATCTTAAAAGGCCACAAGTAGTTCTAACAAGCCCTTGTTAGTCAGAATGGATACAAGCATTTTTGTATTTTAAGGCGATGCCCAAGTTGCGTCCCCCATACATGCAAAGGATAGCAATTACTGACTGTGTAGAACCAAGGCACAGTACAAGAGGGAATAGGCAAATGCATAGTCGGGCAGGCTGAGGTTTGGGCAGGTGGTAATCTAGGAAAGTCTGGACATAGGCGGGGTCAGTATACCAAGAATCAATATACAGGGTCAAGGTGAAGTCAGAAAAGCCACACATGGGGTGTGGGAGTGCAGTCCAGAGACTGTAAAAACCCAGACACATCCTACCACCAGAGGTAGTGCCAAATCTGAGGCAACTCAAAAAATGTGCTTCCGCTTCCACTAGCACATAGAGCACCGCTGCGGAAGATTCTAATCCGCAGAGGCAAAGAACCACTTCTCAAGGAGTCACAGTTTAGACCGGGGGTCGGCAACCTGCGGCTCCCAAGCCGCATGCGGCTCTTTGGATGGGAAGCTGCGGCTCTTTCTCTCATCCTATGTGAAACTACCGTA
>NC_092869.1:19650138-19654451 GCF_032062135.1 Pyxicephalus adspersus
TCTAATAATGCCATATATATCTAATTTGTTGTGAAAAACACTACTTATATATGAATAAATAGATATTTTTTCTTATGAATAAATAGATTAGTTTTTTTATCAAAAAACTTTATTTATGCGAGTACTATTTATTGTTGGCAAGAAAAAATTTTGCGACTCTTTAAAAACTTCGAAATTTTGTAAATTGTAATTTTTGGCTCTTCCGACTCCAAAGGTTGCAGACCCCTGGTTTAGACCAAATAGTAAACACAGCATGGGATTGCTCAGGAAAGATGCTGCTGGCTGGAGAGGAGAGCAAGGTAAATGGAGCTAACGAGGGCACAATCCTGTGGGCATCTGTGTCATAGGTGTCCGCAACAGTGCGGAAAAGTGAATACCATACAAACCAATTCAAAATTGAAACACTGCATTATAGATCTTAAAACGAGCTTCTTAAAACATATTCCAGGAGCAAAACATGCCAATGTATGAAAATCCTAAAGCTTTTTAGCACTAAGGACACCAACCAATCCTAGCACTGCAAAATAATTATTTTTCTGCTTACAAATACTCTCCTCTTTTGGTGGATGTTTCCTTTTAATTTTCTAAAGATTATTTCCTTTACTTTTATGTTGTAAAGGAAAAAAAGAGCTATCAAGAATGAAGGATGAAAAATGACACAAATGACTGACGCTCTGACCTTCTGCAGATCTCTTCCATATTTATCCAGAGGAAGGCAAACAAACAGCCTTCACTATGCCACTCTTACTTAAGAAATAAATCCTTGGGTACACAGACAAGTACAAAGTAAAGCAAGATATATAGACAAACAGACTGGCAGAGAGATACATTACAAATACTGACAAGTACAGTAGATATGTAGAGAAAATGACACAAACAAATTTATAGACAAAAGCCAACATGCAGGTTTTGCTTGGGCTGGAGAGTTAGAATTGAAGTAGAACCACACTTTGTAAATATATAAAAGTCCTAAATGTAATGTGTAGTGGATTCATACGTTATTTTTTACTGATTATGTACAGGACAAAAAAAATAGTTCAATGCATTTTTTCTTTCTGTTACCATCAGGTAAAAAGAAAATATTGCATGAAATAACTGTATTTTTTTCTTGCCAGCACTTTCAAGCCATTTACATCTTTCTACAAGTTACACGCTTTCTACAAGTTTCCTATAATTAGTGTTGTAAAAAAAGCTGTTGTATTTTATTTTTATACATTTACAAGATTATATAAATTTTTTTATTTAGATTTATTTTTTTTATATTAGATTAGTTAAATATTTATGTTTTCACCAGGGTAGCTCTGACCTTTAGTCCTTTGTACCTCCCCCACTCAAAAACACCTTCTCCCCCCAGCTTACCAGCCCTCTCCCCAAAAACACACTGAAACCTCACTGGACTTTAAAATGGATAGCAAGCAGCCATTTATTTACGAAAATAAATAACCATTTAACAATAATAAACATAAATTAACATAAAAATGTGCGTAGAATTTAGGATACACATTTACATACCACATTAACATACAACATTACTATACAACTTCCTCAACAATTTACCCTAATAAAACACCCATATTATCCAACAGTGCCCAATTGTACTACACCCACCAATCTGATATAAACTTAAAAAAACAGCCTGCAGGCCCAGGAAAGTCTGTACCCAACAATGTATTAATTCCATATACACCACACCGGCCCCTAGCCACCCAGTATCGCTTCGGGGGCCCCACACCATAAACCCTTAAAGGGGCACCCTACCGCTGAGTTGCCCTTCCAAAAATTACCACCAGGACTCTTACCTTCCCAGACCCCAGCCGCCACAGCACACAGGTGGGATACCTCATGCTTGTGTGACCCTCCACACATGAAGAGCTCTTTGCAAACCATGCTGTAACCCAGGGGTCGGCAAACTCCAGCCTTTAGGTCAGATAGGGCCTAGCCGTTAGTTCCGGCCTAACGCTCCCCTGGTCGATTGGCCTAATCCTGGGTGGCAGGGGTCTGCAACCCCCAGCTCCGGAGCCGCATGTGACTCTTGAGCCTCCTTGTTATGCCTCCCTTCCCTATTTCCCGTGGCCGGCGTTAACACTTCCACCGCCAGGGTAAGACTTTGCACTGCATACGGAGGAGAGGGAAACCATCAGCGAGAGAGAGAGTCCGGCCTAGTGTGCCTTCTTGACCTCCTAAAATGGCCTAGTAGCCAAAAAAGTTTGCTGACCCCTGCTGTAACCCAAGGCACCACAGATCCGTGCCTTTGGCATTAAGGTGCACACCATCTCAGGGCAAATATCTCCAAGTCTCCTTCCCCAATTCCTGGTGATCAAAAAATCCCGCAATTTTGTGCCACAAATCTACCAACCTCCTTATTCACCTTAATTCTTGCCTTATTGATCTTCTATACTGACCAAGCCTCCCTCCAACTAGTCCTGGCCATGATATTCGACCAGACCATCACCATCCCAGGGAATTCCATCCTTAACCACAGAAAATCCAATCTCACACCCCTAATTAACTCCCTCATAGATCAGCACCACATATCATTACTTTCAGCATGGATCACCACTACATCCGGAGGTCAGTCCAGCGCTGCAAATTTCATTATCTCTGGGATTACCCTGCTCCATAACATACCCAGAACACAATGATCCACCGCACTGTTGCCTCCATCCTGGACAAACCCAGCTGATATCCATCTGGCTTCACTTCTGCCCTCCTTGCACCCAACCAGACTTATGAGTTCCCGACAATTCACACGAGACAGCAAGGACCACTTAAGAAAAAACAAACATAAATAACAACCCCAAAACCACCCCATGCCCCCTTACCTTTTAAAAAAACCTTTCAATTTACAACAATTGGGGGCGTATATAGAGTTAAAACCTCCTAGATTCCCACCTGCCAATCTATCTAATGACTCTCTCATCTAAACCCCACCTGGCCATTTCCGTAGCCGCCCCAATTCTACAGGAGTGTGAAGAATAACCCTGGCCTTCCATACCCATTAGCCACATACACCACTTAAATACTGCTCTAAACTGAAAAACGGTACAAAAAGGACCATCAAGAATGGGACCCCTAGCTGCGGCCTACACCTCTGCAACTCCACCACCGCTCTGACTCGACGAACCAGAGACCCCACCATCTTGAATAGCTGCACCTAAAACCCTTCGCTATTTGATCAGTTTTAGACCGATGAATCACCAAACTCACCTTATCCGCCAAAGACAACATCCTGCACCCATATGCCCCCAGACAGTTTTTGACATACTAACCATCTCACTAATGCGCAATGCCCCAAAAACGCCATTACAAATGCTGCCCTAAACAGAATAATCTCATAGACCCCAGAACATACTTCCTCGAACTTCCCCACCAACCCCTGCAACAATTCAAACGACACCAGCCTCCTGGTGTCCTGCACCTTCCTACGTCTCCGGTACCCTTTCACCGCCTGCCGTACCACAAAGTCCTTGGTGACATTCCGCAAATGCCTCAAAAAACAAAACCTTAACCAAAAAGCCATCTTTGCCTATTTTTTTTTAATAACCGATGTGACAGACACCGTCTAGTAAAATCCCTTGCCAACCAATACAACACTTTTCTCCCCTGACCTCCATCCTCGTAATTGCTTGCACAACCTGCTCCACTCCTGCCACACTGCCCCATATTCCTCCCAGGTCCTTTCACTCAATTACCGCGGAATCACACCTCTGATAAGCCCAGTGCAATGCTCCACAACTTCCCTGAACAAGAGTAACCAATACACCTCTGGCGCCAACACATAAAACCTGTCCCGCTGGAAACGATGTGACAAGCAAACAGAAAGATATTGTGTTGCAAACATTTTAAAACTAAATGCCACAACAAATGCACCACTGGCACAAACAATCATTGATGGCCTGCACCAACCCCAGGATGTCACAATAAAACTGCACCTTCTTATTAGCCAACGCCGCTCCCCACAGTTCTACTGCCACCACAATAGGAAACAAGTCCAAAATATCCAAATTCCCCACTAGCTCAGCTTCCACCCATTACTTAGGCCACCCTCCAGTGCACCACTTACCTACAAAATACACACCAAAACTAGTCGTGCCTGCTGCATCCATATAGGATTTCAAATCCATTGCCCCTGATTCATCAAGCAGAATCGGATTATCGGTCGCGCATTCGTATTAGCGATCCGGAATCGTACACAGTCGCGCTATTCAGCAACGGAAAAAGCTCGCGCACGGAGCCGCGCTTATCCGACAGCTTTTTACTGGCGATCTTGCAATAAAAGTCACTGTTCCCCTAAAAAATCATTCTTTCTAATG
>NC_092869.1:19657569-19747966 GCF_032062135.1 Pyxicephalus adspersus
CAGCTGAAATCTAATCGCCTTAATTGGCAGATTCGCGCTCCCTATTGTGAAGGCTGGAATCCGGCTGGTAGTGAGGCGAGTGTACGCGCATACTCGAGTCCGGACCGCGGTAATCCGCAATCGATGGCCGCGCGTATGTTTGCGCTTCCAGCGAGCGCGGATTTCATTGATGAATCAGGGGCATTGTGTCAATTGGCCCCTGTAACCATAGCTCTCTGCCATTAAACGAGTCTAGAAAAATCTGCCACACCTCCAAATCCACCCTTACTTTCTTTGACAAATGAACAAAGTGAGACAGCGTTTTCACCCCTGCTGTTGCTGCTGCCATTCGCCTGCAAAATAACCTATCCATCCTTACCACGCCTAAAAAAGTCATCCCAAGCCCTCTGTTTTGTCTGCCACTAATAGAACCCCAAATCATTCCGCTACATGCTGAAACGTTGCGGGAACCTAAACTGCCCACTCATCCTACCAAGACTCACCTCCTTGGCCAATTGTTCCATCACAACCCCCATCACCACGGCAATACTGATCCTAAATTCTTTGGATCCAGTGGAACCACCCCCAACACACAAGGAATCCAGAACCCGACTGAAAACCCTCCCCCAGCTCCCTCGTGGCCTGGATACTTACTTAAAAAGGGGTGCATCCTTTTGATGTTCATTATTCCCCTTTCCACCGATGCCACTGCCTCTATCTGATCCTTGTTTGCACTCTTGTCCTCTTGACCTTCCAAACTATATTTTTTTCCTGCAGAAATGTCCCCAATTTCCGTTTTACTCCCTATTTACCCCTCAATTCTCCTCCCCTTTTACTTCCCACCTGACCCCTAGCTAACCCCTCCCAAAACCTCTCCTCACTAATGTTAACCCTTTATCACCAACGTGGGCTGTCCTTACACCCTGTCATGCAGGTCCTACGTCTGGTTCCCTGCTGCGGGCCTCACTTTATGCAGTACTGTTTAGTAGTGTAATTTATTAAGAAAACAATTGTACAAACAACAGGCAACATAACAAAATTGAAAAAAGTGAAGGGGTCTGAATACTTTCTGAAGCCACTCTATATTTCACATATGCATGTACCTTCTAAAGCAGGGGCAAGCTGTTCTGTCGAGCAGCTCAGTGAACAATCCCAGCATACCTAGGTGCTGGGAGTTACTATAAAATTGAATGAAAATGAAGAGGGTCTGAATACTTTCTGCAGTATATAATATAGTGTATATATTTAGGATATAAAACATCAGTTTTAAAACTAAATGTTTTGCCTAACTCCACTGAACATCCCCAGGAGAGAAAAAAAACTTCCAAAACAGAAGTCAAATTCTTCATATTCAAGGGCGAAACCTCCCATCCTTCTTTGGTAGCAGCTGTCTTTCTTCTTCCAGATTGAATGATACTTGGCACCATTCTGGTCCCTTTCTGCCTCCTCCTGTGTCACTGTCTGTATATGTCTGTCATTTGCAACCCCTATTTAATGTACAGCACTGTGTAATGTGTTGGTGCTATATAAATCCTGTTTATTAATATTAATAATAATAATAATAATAATAACTCAGAACATTAACAACAGTGAAATTAAACCACCCTGGGCTCACCTAGAGAACTCTGGAATATCACCACCACAAAAGGAGCTCCAAAACGTATGTATGCAAAATAAGCGAAAAGAAAAGCCTGAAGGTGCTCTGAGGGGATGTCAGGGCTAAAATGAAAAAATAAAAAATCAAATAAATAAAAAATCATTAACATTTACATTTTTTTTTCCAATACATTTTTATTAAGATTTTACAAAGAAAGGTGTACAAAAACAATTTTTGCATTCCAATGTTGTATTCTAATGAATATAGTAACGACTTTTTACGTCAAGGACAAATTTCAATGTTATGCAAATATTGTAGCAAATCACGCATCCAGTTGTGGTGATGAAAAAAAAAAAGAAATACAAGTAGAGCAAACGATCACCCTTGATCAGGATCGTCCATAATTGTCCAGTCTGGAGATACATTACTTCTTCATTATGAGTTTTGTCCACAACCAGAAGGCATTAGTTTTCCCCCAATGATTTATTTAGAAGGGGAAGGTATCCCCTTACAGGGACCAAGTCTCTCCCACTTTTAAAGGATTAACCATTTCTAACATCCCTGAGTGCACAAAGGAATGCTTCCAAGTTTGATTTACTAGCCTAAAGAAAGAAAATGAAGGAGGAAAGAGAATAGGAAGAGAGAAAAAAAGAAAGAAGAAAAGGGTAGGGGCGGAGGAGGGGGATGACAAGTCATCTTACATCATGATGAGCATATACCCACATATTTAGCTTCTTCATTTTGAACAAAACTTCACAGTGTTAAATTGGTAAGATACCACCCCATTGGCATAAATTATTCAATCCAAGGCGCCCATACTTTGCAGAAATGAGACATGGAGTCAGTAAGTATAGCTCTCATTTTTTCATTGACCAGGAACCAGGACATCTTTTGCTTGACTTGGGTTATAGTGGTAGTGGCTGGCCACTATGCTTTTGCTATCACCATCTTTACTGCCATAAACAGATGTGTTAACAGACAGAATTGTACTGAGGTGCACATGTCAGGTTTCAGGTTAAGCAGAGCCTCCCCTGGTCTTTTGGGAAAAGACCTACCCACTAATGTATATGCTATTTGGTATACATGTGTCAGTACCCAAGGAACTTGGGGCATTCCCACCAGATATGATAAAGAGTGCCAGGTGAGTTACAACCACCAAAGCAACAATGACTTTGATCCCTCTTTATCTTAGCTAGTTGCACTGGAAGCAACGCATAAGCAGCTTGTAGTTCACTTCAAGCACAGAAGTGTTGATACTGCAGTGGGCTGCAGTATCCCACACTTGTTCCCATTCCTCCCATTCCAAAGACACCATCAAATCTCCCTCCCAGTGACTCACATAGGGCAGTGGTGCATAACATTTTCATTTAAAGAAAATATGCCAGTTTGTTTCTGCAATATGACTAAAATATATTGGAATTGATTGAAATGAAATCTGCCTACTGTGAGGTGGCCCCTCCCTTATTGTTTTTTCTCTCTATGTTTCTACCAATGTATGGATTGTTGGGTGTTTTTATACTTTATGTATGTATTTGCCTGTATTGCTGGACATTCCTACGATATGGGTATGAACTGTTAAATATATTGTTACCTACTAATGAATTTACTGTACTGTGTATTTCTCTACAGAAGATGATGATGATGCTAAAAAAATTAAAAAGAAAATGAAAAAAAAAAATAATATTGTTAGAGAATAATCATAAGTGCATGTAGGGACCACAAGCTGCTTTATTTTGGCAGTAATGGTAATTTGTACATGCCGACTAAAAGGTAATTAATTTGTATATTCATAATCATTTTGCCTTGATTTTTCTAATGAAGATTTAGTGAAATTGGAACAAAACACAAACAAATTTCGTAATGGGGTTGTTTTAAGAACACTGGTGCACAAGAAGAACTGTTGCCTTAGCAACTAGATACCTTGTTTTCTTATTCAATACTTAACAAATCGCGAAAGTTATACAACTTTCTTACTGGAATGAGACAAAGAACAAAAATAGAGCTAGTACTGTTTTTCTTTTAGTTTTAGAAAAGCTGTTCATGAACATGGCAAAGATAACTTTGTCATGTATCAACCAGGGGCTGAGAATAAGGAATGTGCCTAAAGTGACTATGTCACATAACTATAAAACAAAATTGCTAGTTACCAGCATAAATTGCATACACATAACTTAGAGGAGCTTTCCATATGCTTGCAGTGGCATTTAGTGCATCTAATCAGACTAGCCCAAAGATGGTCTGATCATTCAAAACTTTGGCACACAAACTTGACCAGAATCAGTCCTCTCCTGCCACAAACACAGTTTTTGTGGTATAAAGTCTGAGGTTAAAGAAAGACTTAAAATGCATTTCGGAAATCAGAAATGAAAATATGTTTTAAGTGATCTAACAGACAGGTATGAAGTGCCATAGATATGCGTAAAGCATCATTTAGTGATTCTAATCAGGCCAGCCCAAATCTTGATGGTATCACATGGTCATGTACCTGGTGGATGCCTGATATGCTAAGGGTATCTTTCCTTGAGCCCAAATAAACCATAATCATAAATGTGGTGATAGATGACTTGCCAGCCCTAAAAGGGTACAAGAGTTGGCAGCTGTAATGTGGTTTGAACTGCAGGACTGGTACAAGCTTGCAGGAGCCTCTGCAGGCAGGTGACCAATGGAGATCGTCAATAAAATGCAGAATAAACTTTTTTGCAAAAGCCATGCAAATGTCATACAAATTGCACTGACCTCAAACTGGGGCAATCAAACTGTGCAATGCATAGAATGAGTTTCCAATTATTTATATTTGCAAGAAATTGCATTAAAGTGGGACTTTCCTTATCCCATGGAAGTAAGCCGATAGCAGATGCATGGGAACAAAAGTGGTCAGGAACACCTTCCAGGGACAGGTCAGGTTAGAAGCAGACGGCCAGCACAGCAGATGGAGCAAGTGGATCGCTGGGGTTGGTAACATTCAAACAATGAGATACAAAGAGTAAGGCAGGCTGATTTTAGCAACAGAATATCAGAGATCCAGGGGTCAAGCTAGGGATAATCTAAACGGCAGGTAAGGATTATATAAACCAGGCCAAATACAAGGCATCAGAGATCACAGTTCATGTCAGGCAAGGAAATAGCTGAAGTCCAATCAGCAAGAAAATAGTAGGGTGCAGAAGCATAAACAGCCCACTTGGCACCAGTACAGGTAAAGAACGTTTTTGTCCGCATGAGTGTGCACCATGGAACAGGTATGG
This sequence comes from Pyxicephalus adspersus, assembly GCF_032062135.1. Lineage (NCBI taxonomy): Eukaryota > Metazoa > Chordata > Amphibia > Anura > Pyxicephalidae > Pyxicephalus > Pyxicephalus adspersus. Next base: position 19,662,388 of record NC_092869.1, read on the forward strand.
GAATGAGTGCACCCTTGCATTGATTATGAGCACATATTTAGGAATTCTGGCTCTGACAGATCAAGACATCAGCCTTCCACATACATTTTATGGGGTTACAAAAGGGGGCAAGATCCAACACTACAAGGAAGTGTGTAAGCATTGCTGATTAGAACTTTCTAGTATTTGCACAGACTGGGGTTAATTGAAAGCTGCTGAAGGAAGGTATCTGTGCTTTTTGCAGTTTAAATCTTCAGGTTTCAAACTAAAATATAATACATTTCCTGGCAGATGGAGTTAAGCTTAAGGTGACAAAATCATTTAAAGATGTTTAAAAGCATTTAGGGCTCAAGACGGGAGGTGAGGGTATTCAATACCAAAATAAGTATAGGAAGGTCCTGTGTGCTTTGTCATTTTTTTAGCCATAATAGGAAAATGAAATCTCTGCTCATGAGCTGTTCATTTAGCAGATGTGAAAAAATACTACAAATCCAAATCTGCAATCTGTCTGAAAATAGAGTCTGTATGGCTGTCATGCTTACCATATACTGTAGCTACAGTATCGTCTGTTACAGACCATGGATCAGAAGTTCCGAGTTTACTTTCTGCATTATTGTTCTAGTTTAGTTACTGTTATGGATTTTGTAATGAGATAAATGCGGGATGCTTGTTCTTAAGGAGAAAGCTTGTTACCAACCTATTAAATATAAGGGCAGTTTGAATACTTACTTGCAGCATTGCAGTATATTTTTGATTGACCTAAAATGTTCCCCTGATTGCAATTAAAATTACTTCAGAAAAAATCAGTACCTTAGCACAACCCCCCTCTCTTGCATATCATATACCTCTCCTCCTCCTGAAATGTTTAATTATTGTGTGTGTGATGGTCCAGCTTCTCCTACACTCCTCCTCAAATTTCAATAACCTATAGCAGTGTTTCTTGAGCTTTTTAACATGGGGGAATCCCTTGAAATTCTTTTCAGGTCCTCATTGAACCCCCTGGAACCACTTCATCCACAACTCGTAGTAAATTAATGTGTCAGTAGGAAGAATCAGTGTCTGTTTGTAAAGCATGAAGGGTTTCCCTAACAGTCATTCTCAACCAGAGTTCCATGGAACCCCATTGTTTCTCCAGAGATTGCTTGTTTCATGAACTGTAACTGTTTGCTATTTGTTGATGCCTGCATGGCTCTGGGACCAAAACCACTTGGTAGAGCCTGCATGATGCTGTTGGGGTCAGTTTAGGTGTCTATAAACCTGTTATTTTAGCCATCATTGTAGAGAGAGGGCTTTTTTCACCAATTTAGAATTCTTTTTCCTATTGACCCCCACAATTTGGTTTTAGTAAAGGTTCTCTTAAGAGACAATAAAATATTTTAAGGCTTCATCACAGGTAAAAAGGTTGAGAAAAGATGCCTTTACATTTGTGATCATCTTGACTAGGTATGTTCAATAAATCTATATATTTTTCTTTTGTTATCCTTTCATTTCAATCATGACCACCACAATTCGTTTTATCCTCTGCACTGTCTAATGTAGCCAAAAGCAGCTAGGTAACTTTTCATATAATTTAAATTCTAATAGTTTTTTTTGTTTAATATAAAGCTGCCATATCATTAAAAATGTACAAAATAAATATGACCCCTAAGAAGTATTAGTAGCTAGAAAAAAATATTTTAAACCTTTCAAATTATGTTAAATAACAGAAAATTACTTTACATCTCTGTAATTTAGCCTGCAGTTTTTAATAAAGTTGGTAAATTAACTAATTTGATACCTCTAAATTTAACAAGAACACCTCCTTCATCATTAATTAGCACCTACCTTACCTGAAGGATTCTTTATAATTGTCAGGGCTTCTTGAAGTTGTTTACTGGTAAGAAATGTAATAAATTACAGTGAACTGGATATTGGGCTTAAAATATTTGGAAACTCCAGGTTTTGTTTTCTAACTTGCACCAGGGAGCAGACAGAAGCACCTGCCCACACTGAGGCATGCAGATGCATTACAGTGTGGTGCCCCAATCCCAGATACCCTAGTTACAAGCATGTTACCCAAGTGCTAGGTTAAAACATGGCATCAACATTACATTATGAATATATATTCAAAAAGTGTGGAAAAACGCAACAATCCCAAAAATTGGCCCACTCCGAAGGGGAACGCAAGCCCCTAAGCACAATTTTTGCACTTATTCTAAATGAGGTTTTGAGTGGGTTTTGCATTCCTAGTATGTATACAGACATACAGGACTATAGGAATGCAAAGCCCAGGTGAAGCAGATGAAATAGAGGTTGCCAACTGCAAGTTAAGAGCAGAAAGTTAAGAAAAACCATTTAGTAAATACAAACAAATTTACATACTGTCTGAATTTAGAAACAAACTATTATTACATTCATGATAAAAAAGAAAGTTCTCTCTTTGAATTCTAAGGTTTTATGTATCAGGACATAAAAAAAAATCATCTGGTACTTAGCAGATCTTAAAATTAGGTAAGTACAACCTCATATGATTAAAAGCACATGGCATATTACAACATGTCATCATTTATTTCATAAAGACTAAGAAATAATGCAGAAGCAGTGTGTTTAAAATTAAGTACAGCTTTATCACTCCCACTCCCATAGATATTTGGAGGGTAAAAAGCAGCCAGGCGTTGCTAATGAAAATCCAGTTGATTTATTTATCATCAGGAAGTAGCTATAAAAGTTTTTGCAGTTTTCTTGTCTGGAGCATTCAGGTGTGTGCTAACACAATGCTAAGCTGGAAAAATATCTGCAATGAAAGTAAAGAAGCAGTTGTTGCTTCCCATTTTTCTGGAAAGGGTTATAAGGCCCTTCCCAAACAATATAAAGCTCATCATTCTTCAGTAAATCAGGGTATTCACAGTGGAATTACTTTCAGTACTTCAAGTTATTGCTTTTCTACTGGGGTCAAAAGCTATTGAATCATGAGGTGTACTTAGATTTTCACAAGGTGTTGCGTGATGTTTTGCAACTGAAGTTAGTTCTAAATGTTTAGAACCTGCAAAGGACTGATATGTAAAAACTGAGAACTGAAAGTGGGTGTACATTTTTTTCTCTCATGTATATATGTATATACTTGTATAACAAAGGAAAATGGCAGAGCTCAAGTCCAGTTTCATAATAGCAATGTCACTGCCTTAAATGAGTCACAATGGCCCAAAATATTTACGACTGAGAAACAGCTGGGCAAAATTAAGGTTGACAAAGCACCAGGACCCGATGGATTACAACCATGTGTCCTCAAAGAGCTGAACTCAGTTATTTCAAAGCCATTATTTCTAGTTTTTTGAGACTCTGTAGTCACTGGCATGGCACTGATGGATTGGCGTTAGGCCAATGTGGTTCCTATCTTCAAAAAGGGAGCAAAGTCATTACCAGGTAACTACAGACCCGTTCGTTTAACGTCCACAGTTGGAAAGGTCTTAGAGAGTTTCATAAAGAGCCACAAAGAGGAGTTACTGCTAGAGAAAAATATTTTAAGTGATAGTCAGTATGGCTTCAGGAAAAACAGAAGTTGACACACAAATTTACTCTCTTTTTATGAGGTAGGCAGTGAAAAAGCAATTAATATAGTGCACTTGGACTTTGCTAAAGCATTTGACACCGTGCCCCACAGGCGGTTAATATGCGAATTAGAGTCAAAAGGTTTAGAAAAGTCAATCTGTAAATGGATAGAGAACTGGCTTAAAGACCACATCCAGAGAGTTGTAATTAATGATTCATACTCTGAAAGGTCTAAGGTTATTAGTGGTGTACCCCAAGGTTCAGTGTTGGGACCTTTACTGTTTAACATCTTTATAAATGATATAGAGTTTGGGATTAAAAGTACCATTTCTATGTTTGCAGATGACACCAAACTATGTAATGGAATTAGGCCATACAGGATGTCTATAATCTACAAGCAGACTTGGATGTACTGTTTGATTGGGAAGCCAAGTGGCAAATGAGTGGGGAATACATTTGGGGAGTCAGAAATGGAAAAGGGGGGTTCTGGTAGATCATAGACTTAATACCAGCATGCAATGCCAAGCTGCAATATCTAAAACTAGTAAAGTACTTTCTTGTATTAAAGAGGAATAGACTGCAGAGATGGATACATTATCCTGGCCCTGTACAAAGCATTGGTCAGACCACATCTGGAAAATGGCACCAGTTCGCAAAAAGGACTTTGTGGAATTGGAGAGAGTGCAGAGAAGGGCAACTAAACTAATAAAAGGAATGGAGGAGCTCAGCTATGAGGAGAGACTAGCTGAACTGAAACTATACTCCCTTGAGAAGAGACGTTTAAGGGGAAAAAAAGATCACCGTGTATAAAAATATATACCGTATTTTTCGCCGGAATATAAGACGCACCCAATTTTAAAGGAGGAAAATCTAGAAAAAAAAGATTCTGAAAGATTATTCCCCTTCTGATCACTCATGTGCCATTCAAATTCCCTTTCTGATCACTCTATGCCTTTCAAATTCCCTTTCTGATCACTCTGTGTCATTCAAAATTCCTTTCTGATCACTCTGTCATTCAAATTCCCCTTCTGATCACTCTGTGCTTTTTTTCCACTGTACGGCAGTTAGGACAGGGAACAGCAGGTGGCGCTGTGCCGGCTTCTTTCGCTCTGCTTTACAGACAGGAGAAGACACGTGCTGCTGCCAGAGAGAAGAGGAGACAGACGCTGCTGCAGCCAGAAACACACGCAGGATCGGGTATCGGGTGAGTATATTATTTTAGTTATTTTATCACACCTTTGTCGTATAGGACGCACTAACTTTTCCCCCCCAGTTTTGGGGAAGAAAAAGTGCGTCTTATACTGCAAAAAATACGGTAAATGGTCCATCTAGAGAACTCTCTTCCTAATTATTGACTTACAAAGAACAAAAGGGCACTCTTTGTGTCTGGAGGAAAAGATGTTTAAGCTCCGGATAAGGAAGGGATTCTTCCCTTTAAGGTCTGTGAAAATGTGCAATCGTCTCCCTCAGAAAGTAGTTTCAGCAACTTCTTTAGATTGCTTGAAGAAAAAGTTGGATGCTTTTCTAGAAGCACATAATATAACTAGGTATTAAAGATTTAACCACCTTGGCGTTTAACTGATGTCTGGATTTCTGTACCAAAAGCGGTACACTGTTTTTCATGAAATTTTTTTTTTTAAATTGTAGACCTGTAACTTACAGAAATATGTCCGAACAAGGGTCTAGTAGTCTAGTGGATACAGGACTTTGTACTGAATCCAATACAAAATATTTGAATTTTCCGCTACGACCCCCGTCGATGGACATATGCACTGACATCATCAGCAATCGCAGAGGGACGCATACACAAACGCCGGGTGTTCTAATTCTTTCCATACTTCCATGCAAAAAGGAAAAAAAAAAACAAAAAACATTTTTTGCATGGAAATTTGTTTTAGATTGTAAGCTATAATTCTTAGGCATAACTCACCGAAATCTGTCCAAAATTTAATAAATTTAATAAACTTTAAAAAAAAAAAATTATAAACCATTGTAAAAAAAAATCTTTAAAAAAAAAAGTTTATAATGTAACTGTACAGTAGCTTATATAATATATATAATACAATTATATATAATATATATAAAGATTTCTTTGTATTGGACTCAATACAGCTTTTTTGTATTGAGTTCAATACAAAGTTATTTGAATTTCCCACCCCGCCTCCTGCCCGCACCGACGCTTGCAGCGACGTCACCGGGAAACCCCGGAGATCGTCACGGCACACGCCGAATGAAGACAGAAGAGGACAGACGTCTCCGGAGAAGCTGCGGGTACAAGGTAAGTGTTTTTTTTTCAGTTGTAAACCGATTGTCATACAATGTTGTATGACAATCGGATTGCACTGCAACGCATGTTTATATTTTTAGCTACCCCGCGCCTGGTTCGGGGTAACCGATAGTAGCAAGTTTTCTTACCCCGAACCAGGCTTGGGCTAAACCAAAGTTTCCCCTGTTGAAGCAAATTGTACCAGGGTTTTTTGCCTTCTTCTAAACCAACTATGTCCATAGGGTTTTATATCTGGGATTTGTTTATTTCCCTAGTGGATGAACTTGATGGACCTACTATGTAACTATGTAACTATATATAATTAGGAAAACAGCAGGTATATGCACAAGGAAGTACTCCAGAATGTGAGCCACAAACCAGTGATAGTAGAAGGTCCTCTCACTAGCCAAATGAAGCATAATAGAAAATATTTTAACTGTATCTCATTACTAAAACCCCCAAAGGAGGAAAAAAGTACAGCACAACCTTTAGCTACAGTAATTGTCACCGGGGGGCAAACCATGGGATCTTGTTGGACAGGCAGTTGGTGTTGCAATGTCATTTCCATCTGTAGTTTAGGAATGCTTCCATGCACCCTCACTATTGTTTGTGTCTATGTATGATGTTCAATTTGGGATGTGGAATATTGGGAGATATTTATAGAATGGAGATTTACCCTCCATTTACAAAATGGGGTATGTGTTGTACTATTATAACATGTACTAGTATATGTAGTTGTCATTCTGTTATTGACAAAGTCTAGTATATGTCTAGTATATGATATGTACAGGAATCCAGGGATAGGTTCTGGATGGGTGATATACTTCTGCCATTGTTGGCTTTCAGTTGCCCAAGACCAGGGGTCAGCAAGCTTTTTTGATTACTAGGCCATTTCAGGAGGTCAAGAAGGCACACTAGGCCAGACTCTCTCTCTCGTCCCGAGCTGATGGCTCCAACCCCACCAGGAATGCCTCTGAAGTGAAATCCCTCTTCTCCGCAATGCATACGGAGGAGAGGGAATGTCCCCTTACCCCAGCGGCAGAAGTGTTAACGCTGGCCGCAGTAAATAGGGATGGGAGGCATAACAAGGAGGCTAACAAGCCGCATGCGGCTCCAGGGCTGTGGGTTGCTGACCCCTGCCGGCCGGGATTAGGCCGATCGACCAGGGGGGGCGTTAGGCCAGAACGGACTACTGGCTAGGCCGTATCTGGCCTAAAGGCTGGAGTTTGTTGACCTCTGCCCCAGACAGATGAACAGGGTACTGGGAAAGGAGCCCAGGGTAGATCACTAATTGATAGTTGTTAGAATCTGTTTAAGTGTCCAGGGCTCTGGAATTATACAGTTTATTACTATTTTACAGCGCCAACATATTACACAGCACTGTACAAAGTCTATAGTCATGTCACTAGCTGTCCCTCAAAAGGGCTCACAATCTAATGTCCCTACCTCAGTCACATGTCTTTAATACCGTCTAAAGGTCAATTTTGGGGGAAGTACCCAAAGGGAACCCCACGCAAACAAGGGGAGAACCTGCAAACTCCATGCAGGTAATGTCCTGGCCGAGATTCAAACCTGGGACCGAGCGCTGCCTCTTGAGCCACTGTGCTGCCCATATGAAAGGGAAGTTTGGGTGGGCTTTTTCTTTTCACAATTTATTTGTAATATTCCACTCCCTACACTTCCAATGGTACAGCACTTTGAGATCAAAAAAACATCCCGCTAATTTGGCCAATATGGAAGATGTGCGCTAGACTTCTACACAGACATTACCTCTTTCCTGCTCTCAATTGGCAATGTTTGAAATGGGAACAATAATCATGGTAATGGGATCATTGTAACGTGTTTCTTGTGACCAAACAAGGAAAATGCACCTTTTCCCTCATCTTTGAGGATCAGATCTCGATTTGGATATCAAGGGTAGAGAGGTCAAGTCGAAAACCCAGGACAGATCCCCAGAAACGAGCGTTCCTAAATGTTTAAGTATCTGCCTTTTTGAACAAATAGGGTTGATCAAAAAGGTGAAACATTCTTAGACCAAAAATCCCTCAGTACCTTGAGAGGGTTGATTGGAGTGGAGATTTAGTTGGAGCTCACGAAGATCAAATAATCCGTGAACAGTGTTATTTTCTTATAAGTGCTTCCCACTGCTAAACCAAACATGTCCTGGTTGAGTCTCGTGGATCAATATTAGGGAAAAAAGTGAAGGATCAAAGGACAACCCATGAGTGATAGCATTTGAAAATGTTGTGCCCTGCATAAATGAAGGAACAATAGTCTGTTGAATCCTGAAACCTCCAACTATGGAGGAAAGCAGGATGGGCAATAATGGGTAGCAAGGGAAACTGAACAGGATAGAGAGTATGTGCAGAACTATAGCATATATTTTCTAAGTTTGCCCCATAGCAAGATGCTGTTTGATCTTATGGTGCTGTACCCTGGAGAAGCGCAATATTACAGAAAATGTGTCTCAGGGTCACCCATTGCTTGCAAAATCTTGGTTGCACCAAGTGTTCACTCTGGGCATTCCACCACAGAACCTGTCCAAGAGGAAACCTTTAGCCAGACAGTCAGGAAAAAGAAGATCATATTTTTTCAGTGAAAGTAAGTGCTCAGATGTGGTAATTTTATGGAAAGTTTATAAAACCACCCCTCTAGCAGAAGTTACAAAATTCAGAGTTATGGGACTGACATGTGAGTGTCCTTTGCCATTTTGGGACATTAAGTTTGCTGCCTGAAGTTTGTGATTCTGTTACCATTCTGCTGACGGGAAGCAAAGTTTTACTTTCTGTATGCTGGTGGTAGGTTATTTTGAGATTAATTAGACAATTGGAGTTGTGTTGGATTATATAGCTATGTACTGTATGCTGTAGTGACCCCAGCCCCCCCCCTATATCTAGGTAAATTATAAATATAGTATTATTTGTTGGTAAACCAAGATTGTGTTTTTAGATTGTGTATGTAGTTTTGCTTTGTTTTAAATTGTGGGCTGTGAGCTTTACAATATTCTAATTGTATAGTTGAGTTTATTAGAAGGCAACAAATGTTTATTGCTTTTATTTTTTTTAAGTGGCTGTATAATTAGGACCATTGCAGACTTGCAATAACTGCAAGGCACAACAACATTCCCATTCAACTGAATTGTGCAAGCGTTTGCACGTGGCTACTGCTGCTGCCATGGATTGTGTCACTGTTACTGAAAATTTGTTCTGAAAAGTTTCTTCTGTCTGTGCAGTTACTTTTCCTCCAATGGAGGAAGAGCCACTGCTCAACTTCACATCAAAGCAGTTGCCCCATTTCTGTAGTTGACAACATAGTAGTTGAAGAGGGCTGGCTGGGAATGGCTAACAGTGCTGTTTTCAATTGCAAACCTTAAGGGTGCCTTACTGTAATTTTAAATTTGAAAATTTAATGAGAAGTGCTTTTTTCTCTCTTGTGTGTATGTGACCACCAAAAAAAGAATTTTTTCTGTGGCTCAGCATGTTAAAAAAAACTCTGCTTTCACTAAAAGAATAAAGCATTTAAAATAGATACACAGGCAATTTTGTAATTTAAAGTTGATAAAAATGATCTTTTTTATACCTAAATATTCCCTGCTTCTGTGAATGGCGAATGATTTTCAAAAGGATCACCTAGAAAGATTTTTTTTTCTCAACAAGTATAGTTACCCTTATAGTATATAGTATAGGTATGCATACCATATATAAAATAAAATTAGGAATACACAAGACATAACACAGAGAAAAAATATATTTGTGACTACTGTAGTTGCAATGCTGACAATTGTGTGTATGTTTTTAAAAGTCCCTGTTTCCTGGTTTATGTTGTAAAAACAATTAGGAGGGTCCAAAAACACAGCAGGGCAAGGGATTGGATCACAACAAACCATTTGTACTACACTTTGTGGAGAATGACCATCAAATTCATTAGCTAAGGGCAATGGGCAATGAATATATTGGTAGACGGGAGGCCTGGAACAAGGGAACAGAGTGAGGGCTAGTGGAAGGCTTACATGACTGGGAGGGGTAGGGAGCAGGCAGTGCAGGGGTTAGATGCTGAAAGATTGGAGGGGAGGACGTTAGATGAGAGCAGGAGATGACGTATGTGCAGGGATGGGTAGGAAGTGTGAAAAAGGGGGGGAAACGGAAGGGGTGGATCATTTTGCAGCAGAAAAGGGACAGTGGAGAAACTTTGGCAAGTTCCCTGGCAAGACTGTGCACATGGCAGATATCGATAGCTTATTGGCCCAGCTGAGGGCTGCAGCGGCGGACAAAGGGTCTGGCTGGCTGAAGGAGCAGGTAAATTCTGCTTTGCAGGGGTTTGCTCCGGGAGCTGAAAGCGCTGCGGCCTCAGAGGTCCAGGCCTCTAGTGCGCTTAAGTCCTGAACCCCCTAGGGCTCATCACCATATTAGGAGCCCCTGTAGGGACCCTCCAGGGACTCCAGCCCGACAGGATGCTGCTGCTGAGTCTGGGACAGCAGAGCTCTAGGGTGGGTGGGGGGGACATGGGCAGAGGCCTACCCGTCCTGTAAAGTAGATGATCTCTGTGCCTGCTGGGCACAGAAATGAGAGCAGGGGCGTGCACGGGCACTTGGCTGGTGGGCGCTCCCACAGGGGGCTGCCCTTAAGTGGCTTACCTGAGCTGGGTAGTCTGAGGGAGCCACAGGGCGGCCTTTAGATTGCTACCAGTGCACCCAGTCAGAGGTTTTTGGGGTGGACGTGGGAAGGTGCCTTTTATGGGAATCGTTGTTTACCAATGAGGTGCTCTTTGTCCTTTGCGTTGTTCGAAATGTTCAGTTCGTTTCTGGAATGGTGGCATTGGTCATTCATTGATCATTCATTACTTGGATGACTTCTTTGGTGGTGTCTTTTGAATTTTTGACAAAGAAATTTGGGGTCCCTTTGGCAAAGGAAAAATCAGAGGGGTCGACTAATTGAATTAGTTTTCTTGAGCATAACTATCGATACCATGGCCATGGAATGTCGGTTGCCAGCGGATAAATTGGAGGCGCTGCGGACGGAGGTTGTTAAGGCCTGTGAGCATCGGAAGGTAACCCTAAAGGAACTTCTGTGGCTCCTAGGTAAGTTGAATTTCGCTTGTCGGATCATGCCTATGGGGCATTTTTTTGCACTGAGATTAGCCAGGGCTGGGTACGTAGCACTGGCCACGTTATTCGTTTGAATAAAGGGCTCCGGGAAGATTTGGAGGTTTGGAAATGGTTTTTGGAGGAGTACAATGGGCGGTCAGTTTGGATGGATGGTACTGTGTCTAATGAGGATTTGGAATTGTTCACCGATGTAGTGGGATCAGAGTACGGAGCCTTTTGGCGGCGAAAATGGCGTGGGAGTGCGGAGGCGTGGCCTGAGTCTTAGAAGGAGGCGGGTTTGGGGGTGAATTTGGCAGCATTAGAACTGTTTCCCATTGTGTTGGCGCTGGTATTGTGGGGGAAGGAGCTGGCTAATCGGAGGATTCGTATGTGCTGTGATAATTTGGGGGTTGTTCAGGTGAATGCTTATTCATCTTCCTCGCTGCTGGTGATTCGGTTATTGCGTTAATTGTTTTTTCTTTGCGTTGGAACATTGTTGTGTATGCTGTACATATTCTGGGAATTGTTAACACAATTGCCGGTTGTTTATTTTGGTCTCAGTGGGAACGGTTCCAGCGGTTAGTCCCGGAGGCGGAGTGTCACGGTGTCCTATGCCCGCAGGAACTGTGCAAGTTTCCCTTGGACCTGTAGCAGGTATGATATGGTGTTCTGTTAGTCAGGCGACGTGGAGGGCTTACTCGGCAGTGTGGAAGGAATGGTGGCAGATTTGTACAGAGTGTGGGGGGCTAGGAAGGAGGATGATTTATTTTTTGTGCAGGTGTTTTGAGCGAGAGGTGTCAGTGGCGGTGCTGAATAGAAACTTGGCAGGTTTGGCGTTTTTGTTTGTTAATGGGTCTGGGAGATTTGACAAAGGAGTTTTTGATTAGACAGGCGGTAAAGGGTTTTAGAAGAGAGAAGAGGGTGCTGAATGGAAGGCGGCCGGTGTCGTTCACGTGTTTGGTGGTGGTTGTCCGCAGGTTAGAGGGGATTTGCAGATCTAGGTATGAGGTGTTGTTGTTTAGGGTGACATTTGTTCTAGCCTTCTTTGGAGCTTTTAGAGTTGGGGAGTTGGTTAGTCGGTCGGCTTTGAGACTGGGGGTATTCAAGTGGGGGATGGGGTTTGTGGTGATGGTCGGGTGAAGATTCAATTGGCTCGGTCCAAAACGGATCAGGCAGGAAATGGTGTTCACATTGTGCTGGATGGATTTGGGGAGGTTTGGTTTGTCCTGTTAAGGCTGTGGGCGAATTTTTGGCAATTAGGCCAGGTGGGGGTGACCCCCTGTTGATACATTAAGACGGCTTGGTGTTGTGAGCAGCGTTAAGGCCCGCCAGTAGGCAGTTTGGCATCCCAAGGTCCTCGGGAGGTCCTCGAGGGAGGTGTTTGGTTTTATTGTTTCAGTGGGGGTGAGAGACCCATCTACAGTATGGGAGTCTCCAGAATTGTTGTGGTTATGGGAAGGTTCTATTGTTTGGTTGGATAAGGGCTGTGAGTACTGATAGTATCATTCCTGAGCTGGTGGTTGTTGCTGGGAGCAAAAATATCACAACGGTGCAGACCCTATAAAATTGGGGGATGTAGTGGGGGCCTTCGAGGACCAGTAACCTGTGGGGGAGTGTTTTGGTTAGTCAAGTTGGTTAAAAAGGAAGTATTTAATTAATGTTTGGTTTTTGTTTTTTAGATTAAATATTTTGATGTTTCATGTTATGTTACTTATTGTTATTTATGATTATTTATAATTATTTAATGTTAATTAAGTTTTGTTCATTTAATAAAGGGCCTGTAAGACCATTTACCAAGGTAATGTGTGGTGTTGTTTGGTCTTGTGGGCAGGTTGGGATGGGGGTGGGTACTGAATGCGGGGGCTCTACCATGTCACAGTCATGCATAGGGGCAGGGACTTTGATAACCTAATGCTCAGAAGGGAGGCCTTTTAGATATACACTGTAAACAAAGTGACAACCAGGGCCTCAGTACTGCATTTTCATTTACTTGTTTCCATGATGAGAGAGATAACTTGATTTTCCCTGACCAATCTTTGCTGTTTCCCTGTTCTCTGGGGACAAAGGCATAATGTTTTGTAAATGATGTTGCATTTATTTGTTGTTTCCACAATGTGTATTGATCCCCATGCACTTAGTGGTATATGTAATCACCAATGCAAGAAGTCTGCAACATCTATTTGTCTGGTTACTGCTGGATGGAAACTGCCCTGTTTTGTGGCCAGGCATGCGCATTAGTGTATCACCTAGTAACCCCGCCTGCAGTGGTGTGTGACCTGCACAGCTGATTGCCTGGCCATCCACATTGCATATGACATGGGGCCAGTCAGATGTGCCTGCTTTATCTTTTGGAGGATTTCTAGATGTAATGATTTTTCCATTTACTATCAGAGCCCCTTAATTCCTACAGCTTGTAGATGTGCTCCTTTTATATTTACTTTTACTAATTGCCACATCTGGGTAATTGGTCATGTCTGGATGGAATTATCAGGTTACCCGGGGATTATGGGTGGTATTGTTTTTTTCTATTGCTATAAAAGTGTTATGTATGCTTTACCTTTTATCTCTATGTTGCCTTTGAAGAAGGCCTGTGTGGCCCCAAAACATTGGCTTTTTTTTAACATGTGACGGCCCTTTTATAAAAAAAAAAACAAAATCCTGTATTTTGGAGTGATGGTGTCCATGCTTTTTCCATGAGTTCCATGCTGCACTCTCCACGGTGGTAATTTCAAGGACCCTTTTTGTTCTTCAAGGTATGTTTGCTGTAAAGAGTGGATTTCTCTCATGGACATTGCTTGCAAAGAGCTTCTGTCACCTACTTACTTTAACAAGCTCTTTAAGCATCACTAACTGCTCTTTTTTTAGTTCTGTTTACACAAGTCACACTTAAATCTTGTTTAGTTCTATAACATTTCTGACTATTGCCCCCAAGAGCAATGTCAGAAAGGCAATTCTTCATTCGGCAATAGATCAACATTGGATGAATCACTAAAAGGAGATGCGATTTGCCCTATGAATTTTTTTCCCTCACTTACCCTGAATGCTGAAAAATCTCAAAATTTTACAGGACCAGCTAGCAATGGAGCGACTTCATGGAGAACATTTAGTGACAGCTCACCAACATGATAGCTCAGCCTTAGCATAGCTTCAACATAGACAAAATTTGACCAAAGTGCTGAAGGATAATAGAAGTGCTTAGCTGCATCTACAGGTAATAGAAATGGTTAACAAGGTTTAGGGATAATAGAGGTACTAACCCTAGCCTGAGGGCAATCACCATAGACAGGAAGCATTGCTGACGCCACATGACGTTAGATAGAAGTTGGCAATTGATCGTTTTGTCACCTTTAGATCCCCTCAGGAGCTACAAATTGACTTTGATGTATCTTACATATATTGTTTCTGTTGCTGTTGTGACCTGTTTATTTTTTCATATGAATAATAAATGTGATTTTTCTTATTACAGCTAGTGATCTCTGACTTTAAGACCTTCGATTTGTGAGCTGTGTACATAGGAAATGCTTTCTGTTTAATAGATTTCCTCATATTCTTGTATATCTTAATTACCAACATGGTTTCCTTGCCCTTTCAGCCCACACATTGAAATACAGAAGCAGAACGATTTACATTTTGACAAAATACAATGTCAACAACATAAAAATATCATGCACAGAAATAAACAGAAAAAAAATGAGGGCCTTAGGCTTAATTTCATTGTATATTTACTTTATTTTCATAAATATTTGTTGGGGTAATTAAAGGAAATTTACTATTAAACACTTGGTATTCATCATTATTAATGCTTTTATTAAAAAGGTGTACTCATATTCAAGCTAAATCCAATGAGTTTATTTACATGTATTCAATACTTTTTACCTATCCATTACTTTATACCCTTTGAAACCATGTTCCTATTTGAGGATGCATTAAGGTTTTTTCTAAGTGTATTGTTCTTAATGGATTCTGTTTCTCACTAAATCATTGCAACTAAATACATTACCTACAATGTATTAGCTTAAACATTGAAAATATGTTATGTCACTCATTTCTAAGGTACCGAACTCTCCACATCCCCTGAGGAAGCCCATAGGGGCTAAAAGCGTCGGGAAAGGTGAAATATTCTATATGTAACTACACATCCATACAGTGTACTACTAAAAATAAATTTTTAAGGATGAATCACCAAATTTTGTAAAAAACAAATTGTTGTTAAAACATATTTGGCATTGTTACTACTAAATTTGTTTGTTTTAGTTTATTATCAAAATTAATCTTAATTTTATCAGTTTACAATTGAATGCCTTCAAGAAGCCTTCTTTATTTTCCCTCTCTTCTATAAATTTTAAAAAGGAAATGAAAGCCTTTTCTAAATAAAAAAAATAGAACTTGAAAAACTTGCACATAGAAGCACAAGAGTTACTGTGTGCTCCTTGTATGTTATGAAAGTATACTAAATTTGAGGACCTGGTATAAGTTACAAAATAGGTCTGATTTATTAAAGCTATCAAGGGAGAACCTAGGAGAGCCAGCAAACCTGGAATGGATTTCTTAAAAATCATTTGCTATTAGTTGGAAAATGTTTTGAATCTTGGACCAGATCCATTTCTAACTTTCTAACATCGATCCTGGAGAGCTTTGATAAATCAGACCCTTTGTATCTGATACCCACAGTTTCAGCCAAATTTGTGGTAGATTAAAAAACAATATCTTCTGAAGATATTATTTTTTAGGATCTTACCCACAACAAATTTATAACTAATAATCTTAATTTTGCTCACAGTCAAATCTATGATCGCTAAGTACTTGTAATTATCTATGTTAAACACATTCAAGATTAAAGGCAAAATTTGTTACTAATACACCATGCAGCTGGCACCTTTCCAGCTACTTAACCACCCCCAACAATTAAAGAACCAGCAATTGAACACTTTAATCTTGGAGGAAATGGTCAGTACTGAACTGCTCATTGCGCCCTCATTCATTATTTATATTGTATCTGCCATTGGTGTAGTTCATGGTTGTGAGGAAGTGGTAATCACACCGCAACTGCACTGCCAATCTAAACACAGTCTTGTAATTTATATCTTTCATGGTTAAGTCATCCTTTGTTCCTATTATATTATTGTTTCGATATAAAACATATGTTTTTTTCAATATATTCAATGAACTTCACTAAGGTTGGCACTACATACAGTATATGGGTTGGATTTCCCTCCCCACCACCAACAGAAACACACGCATATCCTCTTTTTAAATAGTTTTATTCTTTTTGTAATTTATTAATATTATTTGTGTAAT
The DNA here is from genome assembly GCF_032062135.1 of Pyxicephalus adspersus. Lineage (NCBI taxonomy): Eukaryota > Metazoa > Chordata > Amphibia > Anura > Pyxicephalidae > Pyxicephalus > Pyxicephalus adspersus. Next base: position 19,678,542 of record NC_092869.1, read on the forward strand.
TACAAATCCACCACTGGTCCATTAAAAGGATAGAAAAATGTTATTTTATTTTCAAATTATTGTGTATGTAAAAAAGTATGTATTGTAAAAATCCATGGTGCTTTGATGCTTTAGCAAACAAACTAATCACCTGGTTAGATTTACTTAGGTTACTATAGGTTCACTTTTACCACCTGAATACTACATTTGTTTAACCGTTACAGACCTAGCTGGTTATATGTCAGAAATGTGTCTACTGATTTACAGTTAAACTGTTGTTATTTATGAAAACAAACTTAACTTTTTTATTGCTATTGTCTTCCAAAAATGTTAATTGCATTTTTAATGATTTTACAGTTAATGGTCTTGTAGTTGTTGATTTTTTTTCCCCTTTAGCTTGTCTAAGTTGATCACAACAATAAAATTGTGCTGCTGGCACAATACTCTGCAAAATTACTTACAAATGAAATAGAATAGTTATTTTTTTTCTTTTAGTCATGTAAAAAATCTTTTACTGTATTGAAATAGTAAAACAAAAATAAGCAGAAATAAAAGCTAAGACAAGAATGGGGAGACAGGGAGTTCAGTCTCATAAACTTCCACTGGCTATTCATCTACCAGTCCCCTAAAAGTCTATGAGGATGAATTATGTGTGTGTGAATATCAGATCAGAACAGAAACTGTAGCAAAGTAAACAAGGTTTGAGTCTCTGAGCAAGACCTAGTACAGTGTTCTTCCCTGCCCATTCTAGCCCACGACTGTATTGCGCCTGGGCACATAAATCACAACCAACTCCAGGAAGCATTTTCAACAACCTTTATTGCGTAATACAGGTGCAGGCCAAGGTAAATTGAGGTACAGAAGGATGGGGCAGAAGGCATAGTCAGGGGCAATACGAAGTCAGGGTAGGCAGACTTCATGCAATAGTCAATAACCAGACCGGGTTGCTGTGGGTAATAAGTCGGAGCTGGTAGGGATGAGTAGGGATGAGCAGGAAGGCCTCTGACAGTCTCGCGAAAATTTCCTCGAACTTCTGGTGGGTTCGCGAAATTTCGGCAAATCAATTAAACGAATTCCAATAAAGTCAATGAGCCCACTTTAAACATTAATATCAAAGCCCCTATACATGTTAGAACCACCAATTTTGCTAGGTAAGTGTAGAAGAACAGTGGCAACAAGGAAAAACCAAAGTTTCAAAAGACCTGGTTTTTAAGAAAATGGCAGGCAAAGTGACAGCAGGCAAATAAGATTTTTGCATGATGGACAGCTTGAGAAAGGGTGAACTCAACCCACTAGCAACAGTCTCTGCCATCAAAACAGCAGGAAAAAGCATTGCTATTTATTGTAGGCACCCCTATTGAATTTACATAGCAGCATAATATCTTAAAGCTATATAAATCCTGTTTATTAATAATAAAATAAATAATAATAATAATAATAATAATAATAATAATTGCTGGCTGGCATCAAGACCTGGAGGACATGTGTTAGGAATGCCACCCATAAAGTTGTGGACCAGTAGTGCGATGACATTACGCGAAAGGATGGAGGACCACAGAGGCAGTGTGGGTCAGCGAGAGCAGTAGCAGTGTGTTTCCTCTTGTCAGCTATCGCCAGGTAGACTGCATTGGTAAGAGTCATGGAGAGCTGGGTGTAGTGCATCGTCAATGCCACCCAGAAGTGTTCAATTTTAGTGAATAGAGTACTGAGCAAGCGGCAGCAGCAACAGCAGGGGAGGAGGCAGAGGGCCCTGAAACGGAGCGTGGATGGCATTGATAATTGGCATCTAGAGCTGGGTGTAGTGCATCATATAAAACATGTAATCATGTAAATCATGTAATAATAAAACCCAGAAGTGTGTAATACAATTTTTGTGAATGGATTATTGGGCAGGCGCCAGCGGCAACAGCAGGAGGAGGAGGCGGTGGGCCCTGAGAGGGAGCGTGGACTACATTGGTAATTGGTATTTAGAGCTGGGTGTAGTGCATCGTCAGTGACACCCAGAAGTGTGTAATAAAATTTTTCTGCATAGAGCACTGGGTAGGCAGCGGCAGCAACAGCAGGAGAAGGAGGCCATGGGCCCTGAGAAGGAGCGTGGACTGCATTGGTAACTGGCATGTAGAGCTGGGTGTAGTGCATCGTCAATGACACCCAGAAGTGTGTAATACAATTTTTGTGAATGAAGTACTGACAGGCCGCAGCAACAGCAGGAGGCGGAGGTGGTGGGCCCTTAGAAGGATCGTGGACCGCATTGGTAACTTACATCTAGAACTGGGTGTAGTGTATCGTCAATTCCAACCCAAAGTGTGTAATACAATTTTTGTGAATGGAGTACTGACAGGCGGCAGTAGCAGGGAGAGGCGGTGGGCCCTGAAAAGGAGCGTGGACCACATTGGTAACTGACATCTAGAGCTGGGTGTAGTGCATCCTCAATGACACCCAGAAGTGTGTAATACAATTTTTGTGAATGGAGCACTGACAGGCGGCAGCAGCAACAGCAGCAGGAGGAGGCGGTGGGCCCTGACAAGGAGTGTGGACTGCATTGGTAACTGGCATCTAGAGCTGGGTGTAATGCATCGTAAATGACACCCAGAAGTGTGTTATACAATTTTTGTGAATGGAGTACTAAACAGGGGGCAGCCGCAACATCATGAGGAGGAGGCAGTGGGCCCTGAGACGGAGTGTGGAGCGCATTTGTAACTGGCATCTAGAGCTGGGTGTAGTGCATCATCAATAAAACCCAGAAGTGTGTAATTCTTGCTGCCCTGCTGTCTCCATGCACCAAACTGACCAAGTAATGGCGGATGGCTAGCTTTTGCTCATGTACAGGGGGGAGTTCCATCTAGTTACAGTGTCACAAATGAGTCTATGCGGTGGCAGCCTCTGTTGTCGGTGGAGGGGATTGGCGGACATGGCTGCAGATGGAGCGAACCTGTCTCGGTAAGTCCTGCAGTCCTGGGTATGTGCGGAGGAACTTCTGCACCACCAGGTTCAGTAGGTAAGCAAAGCAGGGCACATGTGTTATGCGGCCAATGGCGTTAGCCAAGTCTCAACCTCTCTGTGCAAAGCGGACAAGATTTCTCTGGCGGTGTGACTTTTCTCCCCTAAGGACACCAGTTTCAGCACTGCCTGGCAACGCATGTGTTTTAGGGAGCCACAGTGGCGTGCCCGTTTAACCACAGTGTCCTCTGTTGCTGGCCTTTCAGAAGGAGTGTCGAAAAGAGAGGGGTTGGTGGTAGAAGGCATGAAAAAGGAGGATGGGGAAGGAGGGAGAGGACTGGAGTGGCGCATGCTTTCCCACCCCACCCCTCGGCGGGGGTACCAGGTGCTGCAATGCCTCTTGCAGACTACCGCCCACTGAGCTATACAAGGCCACCCAGTGAGCAGTGAAGGACAGGTAGCTTCCCACTCTGTGCCTGGTTGTCCAGCTGTCTATGGTGATGTGGATTTGGCTAGACACCGAGAATGCCAATGCCCGAGAGAGGTTACCCATTACATGTGCATGAAAACTGGGTACAGCTGTGAGGGAGAAGTAATGCCTGCTTGGCATATTCCACCGCTGTTAGGCACAGGCCATCAGATCACGGAAGGGAGTCCACAAAGCTGTATGGCATTAGCTGCAAGGCGAATAGTTTGGCTAGATGCGAATTGAGCTCAATTACTCTTGTGTTTTTTGGGCCCATAGCCTGATTCCTTGAGCCGAACTCCGGTAGAGTGGGCTGAGGGGACTGGGAGCTAGGGGAGCTGAAGGGGTCACTGGAGTACCCATCTAGCGGCGTCTGACGTCACAAAACCTGCGGGCAGAAGCTGATACTTCATCAGGGCTAGAAGTCAGGCTGGCCCCAACCTCCTTAGAAGTAGTAGAAATGACAGTTGGAGGTGGAGAAGGAGTCAGTGTAGGTGGAAGAAGAGAGGATGACGTGGTTGCACCTTCTTCAAGAGAACGCAAGTACTGCTCCCACTTTGGTTTTTGGTTCTTGTGCATGTGGGAAAGCAGGGATGTTGTACCAAAATATGATCCAGCTTGTCCTCTGCAGGATGCAGATTGCTACGCACCCGTCTATCGTCTATCAGCGTGAAAACGGACCACACTGGAGAGGTGCGTGCAACCACTCTGCTGCTCTTTTTCTTTGCCTGCCTCTGCGTCTGCTGGGTGCCCTGCATCTGCTCCAACTCCACCTTCCCCCACAGTCACGTCGTCTTTGACTGTTCCCCTCTTTTTGCCCACTCCTCTGTCTCTTTGAGACTCACATGAGGCAGATTGGCGACCCCTTCCATCCCCAGTCTTATGCTGCTGCTGCCTTTCTTCTACATCTGTAGAACTACTGTTAGCTCTTACACGCACCAGTGTTTCCCAGGTGACATCACGGTCATCATCATCCTCATTTTCATCTAAGCCAACATCTGCAAATGCAGCCACTGATCCAGAACCCTCGCCTATCAAGTGCTGAACACACTGCCCCTGATTCATCAAGCAGAATCGGATGATCGTTCGCGCATTCGTATTAGCGATCCGAAATCGTACGCCGTCGCGCTATTCAGCAACTGAAAAAGCTCGCGGCCGGAGCCGCGCATCTCCGGCAGCTTTACACTGGCGAGCTTGCATTAAAAGTCACTGTTCCCCTAAAAAAATCATTCTTTCTAATGGACAGACCAGGCACAAAAACATTGCAGCAACAGATGAAACTGACAATAATGAGGATTACAAAGTCACATCAATGCATAACATCCAAGCACTTGATGACACGTGCTTTCGTGCGCGTACTTTCGCGCTTCCAGCGGTCTCAAAGTCTGCCTCCTGCTCTGAAATTCGCACTGTCAGATCCTCAGGCTGTTCGTCAAACAACAAGGGAGAGTCATCGGAGCTGGGGTCAGAATGAAATATCTGTATTTTTTTGAGAAGAATACAGAAATTTTTCTGGCTTTTTTGATAGATAGCAAGTGGGATCAGAATGAAATATCTGATATTTCAAATATCTGTATTTTTTGGAGAGATACAAAAATTTTTCTTGCTTTTTTGATAGACAGCAAGTGGGATCAGAATTAAGTATCTGTATTTTTTTGAGAGGAATACAGAAATTTTTCTGGCTTTTTTGATAGCAAGTGGGATCAGAATGAAATATCTGTATCTTTTTTTTTGAGTAATACAGACATTTTTCTGGCATTTTTGATAGATAGCAAGTGGTATTAGAATGAAAAAATCTTTATTTTTTTTAGAGAGAAATACAAAGTTTTTTCTGGCTTTTTTGATAGCAAGTGGGATCAGAATGAAAGATCTGCATTTTTTAAGGGTAATACAGAATTTTTCAGTTTTTTTTTTTTATAGATAGCAAGTGGTATTAGAATGAAATATTTTGTATTTTTTCTTAGAGAGAAATACAGAAAGTTTTCTGGCTTTTTTGATAGCAAGTTGGATCAGAATGAAATATCTGGCTTTTTTGATAGATAGCAAGTGGGATCAGAATTAAATATCTGTATTTTTTAAGGGTAATACAGATTTTTTGGGGTTTTTTTATAGATAGAAAGTGGTACAGAATTTTTTCTGGCTTTTTTGATAGCAAGTGGGATCAGAATGAAATATCTGTATCTTTTTTTAGAGTAATACAGACATTTTCTGGCTTTTTTTTATAGCAAGTGGCATCAGAATTAAATATCTGTATTTTTTTGAGAGAAATACAGATTTTTTCCTGGCTTTTTTGATAGCAAGAGCTATCAGAATGAAATATCAGTATTTGTTGAGAGGAATAGAAAATTTTATCTGGCTTTTTTGATAGCAAGTGGTATTAGAATGTAATATCTGTATTTTTTTGAGAGAAATACAGAAATTTTTCTGGCTTTTTTGATAACAAGTGGGATCAGAATGAAATATCTGTATCCTTTTCAGAGTAATACAAACATTTTTCTGGCATTTTTGATAGATAGCAAGTGGTAATCGAATGAAAAAATCTGTATTCTTTTTAGAGAGAAATACATAAATTTTTCTGGCTTTTTGATAGCAAGTGGGATCAGAATTAAATATCTGTATTTTTTAAGGGTAATACAGAATTTTTGTTTTTTTTTTTATAGATAGAAAGTGGTATTAGAATGAAATATTTGTATTTTTTAGAGAGAAATACAGAATTTTTTCTGGCTTTTTTGACAGCAAGTTGGATCAGAATGAAATATCTGTTTTTTAGAGTAATTCATAATTTTTTCTGGCTTTTTTGATTGCAAGTGGGATCAGAATGAAACATCTGTATTTTTTTTAGAGTAATACAGACATTTTTCTGGCTTTTTGATAGATAGAAAGTGGTATCAGAATGAAATATTTGTATTTTTTTTTAGAGAAATAGAGAATTGTTTCTGGGTTTTTTATGGCAAGAGCTATCAGAATGAAATATCTGTATTTATTTGAGAGAAATAGAGAATTTTATCTGGCTTTTTGATAGAAAGTGGGATCAGAATGAAATATCTGTATTTTTTTTGGAGGAATACAGAAATGTGTCTGGCTTTTTTTATAGATAGCAAGTGGTATTAGAATGAAATATTTGTAGTTTTTTGAGAGAAATAAAGACTTTTTTGGCTTTTTTTATAGTAAGTGGGATCGGAATGAAATATCTTTTTTTTAGAGGAATACAGAAATTTTTCTGGCTTTTTTGATAGATAGCAAGTGCTATCAGAATAAAATATCTGTATTTTTTTTTTAGAGAAATACAGACATTTTTCTGGCTTTTTGATAGATATCAAGTAGGATCAGAATGAAATATCTGTATTTTTTAGGAGTAATACAGAATTTTTTTCTGCTTTTTTATAGACAGCAAGTGGTATTAGAATGAAATATCTGTATTTTTTGGGAGAAATACAGATTTTTTTCTGGCTTTTTTGATAGCAAAGGCTATCAGAATGAAAAATCTGTATTTTTTGAGAGGAATACAGATTTTTTGGCGGGGTTTTTTTGATAGCAAGTGGGATCAGAAATAAATATCTGTATTTTTTGAGAGAAATACAGAATTTTTTCTAGTCTTTTTGGATAGCAAGGTCTATCAGAATGAAATATCTGTATTTTTTGGGAGAAATACAGATTTTTTTTCTGGCTTTTTTGATAGCAAGGGCTATCAGAATGAAATATCTGTATTTTTTGAGAGGAATACAGATTTTTTTTGGGGGGGGAATTTTTGATAGCAAGTGGGATCAGAATTAAATATCTTTATTTTTGGGGGGAAATACAGAATTTTTTCTGGCGTTTTTGATAGCAAGGGCGATAAGAATGAAATATCTGTTTTTATTTGAGAGGAATACAGATTTTTTTTGGCTTTTTTGATAGCAAGTGGGATCAGAAATAATTATCTGTATTTTTTTGAGAGAAATAAAGACGAATTTCTGGCCTTTTTTTAGCAAGTGGGATCAGAATGAAATATCTTTTTTTTGACAGGAATAAAGAAATTTTTCTGGCTTTTTTTATAGATATCAAGTAGGATCAGAATTAAGTATCTATATTTTTTTTAGAGAGAAATACAGAAATTGTTCTGGCTTTTTTGATAGATATCAAGTGGGATCAGAATGAGATATCTTTATTTTTTTGAGAGAAATAAAGACATTTTTCTGGCTTTTTTTCTAACATGTAGGATCAGAATGAAATATCTTTTTTTGGGAGAAACACAGAAATGTTTCTGGCTTTTTTATAGATATCAAGTGGGATCAGAATGAAATATCTGTATTTTTTTGAGAGAAATGAAGACATTTTTCTGGCTTTTTATAGCAAGTGGAATCAGAATGCAATATCTTTATTTTTTTGAGAGAAATAAAAACATTTTTCTGGCTTTTTTTCTAGCAAGTGGGATCTGAATGAAATATCTTTTTTTTGGGAGAAATACAGAAATGTTTCTGGCTTTTTTTTATAGATAGCAAGTGGTATTAGAATGAAATATCTGTATTTTTTGAGAGAAATGAAGACATTTTTCTTGCTTTTTTATAGCAAGTGGAATCAGATTGAAATATCATATTTTCAATATAATATTTTTTTGAGGAATACAGAAATTTTTCTGACATTGTTCTGGCTTTTTTGATAGAAAGTGGGATCAGAATGAAATATCTGTATTTTTTGTTTGGAGAGTAGGACAAAAATGGTCCTACCTTATTTGCTAGTTAGCAAGAGGTAGCATCAAAAACGGCAAAATCTGTATATTTCCAGATATACAGAAGGCTTCTAACCTGTCCCTGTCACAATGCACTTCTCTTTCTGCTTATTTCCTTCACACAGAACACAAGAGGGAGTGAAACACCCCTCCTTCCTTCCCTGTATATATGCCTGTGCTCAGATCTCTCCTGATTGAGCTGCTGGGCCTTGCTGTGCATCCCAGCCACACCATTCCCGCCCGGAACGTTTTTTGAACCTGGCATATATGTAATTTGAAAGTTAAGTTTCGTGAAGAACAGGGCCCAATGGGCATGGTGGAAGTTAAAATGTTTGGCCCCTTTGATATACTCTAAGTACCTGTGGTCAGTATAAACCGTCACAGGATGTTCTGCCCCTTCCAGCCAATGCCTCTATTCTTCAAAAACCTATTTTACCCCCTATTTTACTGGGAGAAGAAGGCAGGGGGGGGGTGCAATCTCTCCGGTTGCCCAGAGTACTAGGAGAGAACTGCTCCCACGCCAATCTCCAAAGCATCCACCTCTATGATAAACGGGAGAGTGGGCACTGGATGCACCAATATGGGTGCACAGCAGAAAGCCCTCTTCAGTGTTTCAAAGGCTTCCCAGGCCTCCGGAGTCCACCTTGAGGAGTCCACCCCTTTCCAGGTAAGGTTTGTCAGAGGGTGGACAATGGGGGAGAAGTTCCAGATGAACTTCCTGTAAAAATGCACGAAGCCCAGAAATTGCTTAAGACCCTTAAGGTTAGTGGGTTGCCGCCACCCCAGTACTGCTGACCGTGGTTGGATCGATGGCAACCCATGATCCGACAAAATATACCCCAAAAAAGCAACCTCCAAATTCTCCAATTTTGCATAGAGGCAGTTTTCCTGAACATTCTGGAGGCCCTGGCGCACCTGGGTTGTGAAGGAGAAGGTCAGGTGAATAGACCAAAATGTCATCAAGGTAAACTATCACAAACTTTCCCAGAAAATCCCGGAATAAATCATTTAAGAACTCCTGGAAGACTGCTGGGGCATTACACAGACCAAGGGCAATACTAGGTACTCAAAGTGCTCAACCCCTGTGTTAAAGGCGGTCTTCCACTCATCGCTCTTCCGAATTCGGATGAGATTCTAGGCCCCCTTCAAATCAAGCTTAGTGAACAATCGAGCCAATCAATATAGGGTCTCAGCCCGCCCTCCTTCTTCTCCACGAAGAAGAAGCCAGCTCCTGCAACAGAAGAGGATGGACGGATGAAGCCTTTCTCTAGTTTCTCCTGGATGTACTCTTTTTGGGCCTTTATTCCGGGCCCAGTCAGATTAAACAAATGACCCCTAGAGGGCATGGTTTCCAGGAGTAATGCAATGAGGCAATCATGGGGCCGATCAAGTGGAAGTTTGTCAGGTGCGTGAGGGCAAAAGACATCAGAATACTTCCGGTAAGGCTTGGGCAATTTTTCTGCCACCTCAAAGGACCGTACTGGCATTACTTGTGTGAGGCAGTTAGCCTGACATTTGATTCCCCACTGGACAATCTGACCTGATTCCCAGTTAATTACAGGGTTATGGGATTTTAACCAAGGGAGGCCTAACACCATCAGGGGGATCATTTTCTTTTGGGAGTCCCCCACTGTTAAGGGTAACAGAATGTGTAAGTCCGGGCTGAAAGGGGGGTGCCATCGATGGTGGTCAAGGACAATTCGGGGTCGAGAGGAGTCGCAGGTATCCCCAAGTCAAGGGTGAAATCCAGGTCTAGGAGTTACCCATCTGCTCCAGAATCAAGGAAGGCCAGGACCTGGCGGGTCTTTCCGTCCCAAGAAATGGTAGCTGGAACCAGGAGGCAGCGTTGAGCCTGAGCTGGGGGGTCTGGGGTGCTTCCCTCTGCACCCCTGATAAACTGTCATCTTCCAGGTTCTTTGTGGAAGCAGGTCCTTGCCCTTTGACCAGGATCACCACAATAGTGGCGAGGACGACGCGGGATCGCTGGTGGGGTAAGTACCTTACAACAAAACTTTTCAGTAACCACCTTGCTGTCTATGGGAGGTACCGTATTTTTCGGACCATAAGACGCACTTTTTTCCCCCCAGAAGTGGGGGAAAAAAGTCCCTGCGTCTTATGGTCCAAATATAGCCTACACATATGCTGTTAAAAAAAAAGTTTCTTACCGTGTTTCTCTCCTGTGTGTGTCTCCTTGATGCTGGCTGCAGCACGTGTCTGCTCCTGGCTGCAGTGCAGAGTGAAACTGAAAGTAACAAGCCGGCATTCTGCACCAGGAAGCAAGCTGCTGATCCCTGCCCTAACGGAGATCCCTACACTTAATTACCGGTAAGTGAACAGAAGGGGACAATCAATGGCATAGAGTGATCAGAAGGGGACAATCAATGGCATAGAGTGATCAGAAGGGGACAGTCATTGCATAGAGTGATCAGAAGGGGACAATCATTGCATAGAGTGATCAGAAGGGGACAGTCAATGGCATAGAGTGATCAGAAGGGGACAATCAATGGCATAGAGTGATCAGAAGGGGACAATCAATGGCAGTAATTTTGTCTTTTGCTGACTTTATTTGTTAATAATGGTTCTAAATGCTGCTGTTTACTTTACAGGGTTGATTACATGTGTTTATGACTGTGATGTTGGTTTTTAATGCACATAAAATATTTTAGGACACTATTTGTTTCAGAATCTTTTTTTTCTTCATTACCCTTCTCTAAAAACTGGTGCGTCCTATGGTCCGGTGCGTCTTATGGTCCGAAAAATACGGTAACTGAAAGGTTGGGTCACAATACAGGGGCAATAGACATTTGGGGTATTATACGAAGAGAAAGGATAAGTGTGATATAAAAAGGGAAGGGCATTAGAAAGTTGTAGCAAAATATAGGGGAGCGTTAGATAGCTGGCAGATTTATAGAGGTACTGGATTATAATGGCAATACCAACTGGGAACACCAAATTTGTCATGTGTTGCTCTTCCCACCCATTTCCCAAAAACATTTTGGGGGAGAACACTGTAGTGAGATTTAGGTAAGTTAGAATGAGCTAAACTGGTTTAGTGGGTTGGGGGCAACAGGGTAAGAAAACTTTGTGAATGTGTGTATAGCCAAAATTTTAGTTGTAAACTAAAACATTTTTATTTTTTTTAAACAAGGCATTAGAATTCCAATTAAAGATTTATTCTTTTATTTATTTTAACCAGGAGACCATTATCATTGAGAGAGAAAGTATTGGGAAATTCAACATTTATGAGCCACTTGAAAAAAATGTAGAAAAAAAATCTTAGTAGGGGTGCAGGAACTGCCTGGGGTTTTAAAAGCCTTGTGAACATAATTTATAACCATTGTTTAACAGTTGCTTGCACAGATTAGGGGATGCTTGTATTCATGTAAGAGCTCCTCACTGACACCTTCAGCCGCTGACTGCTGAACGAGTACCGACACAACCTGGGGAAAGGAAGACACTGGCGGTATTCCCAGCTCCGGAGTCATAGCACCGGACAGCTTGCAATCTCTTCCACCTACCAGCCTGACACCCAGCGAGCACAGAAGATTACACTCACTGAAAGCCTTATAAAAACAAAACCTACCTACAACCTTTGCAGGAACTTGTACCTGGAACCAATTTATTTAGACCAATGTTGACCTCTGCATTGGGCAAAACTGAACAACTTGCTTGTGATTTCAGTCACAGATTCTCAATACCTTAACCCTGCACATTATGCAACCAGGGACCTCTTTTCAAACTGTAAATAACAGTCAATCTATATGACACCTGCCTATGCACTATAGAATAACTTACCCACATGATCACAGACCGTAAAGTCTTTATGATACCCCTGAGGAAGCCTTAATCGGCGAAACGCGTCAGGTAAAGACACTACACGGTTGTGTATAAAATTGCGTCAAGCTATTGTCCCTGATGACACCTACTGAGTCATCAAGTTTTGATCATCTTAAATGTAGTGCACTCTGTCTAGTACATCATGATTAAGAGCACCCTGATGAAGTAATCGGGGGATTAATCCCATATGTTGTATATTATGACAGTACATTTGAATATCTCTATGATTGTATTACTTGTGCAACTATGATAATATGTAAAAGACAATTGTATTTTGTATGATATAAATACACTATATATACACTATTGTTGCCAAACAAAACACCTCCACTGTGTGGTTTCTTAGACCCAGAGTTCTTCTTTGTTGTTTCTGCATTTTTAACTCACTTTCTCAAGTGAGTGAGGTGTGGCAAGATCCCAGCATGTAGGAGTGTCTCTCCCCTTCTTCCTCCTTTCTCTCATTCTGCCATAGTAACAATTTTGTCATAGGACACGATAGGATATGTGATATGTTATAATTTCAAAGAACCAGCATTGAATAGCTGGAAGATAAAAGCAAGACCTGCAAAGTGCAAAGCACATGATAACTTTTAATCAGTAGTGGATAAAGAGCAAATATACTAAAGAAAGATAAACAGCAAGCCTTGTGTTAAACACAAAGTCCATGTGATGGTTTGATGTGGAATTGATTTTTAACAGACGGATTTCCTTTACATGGTGTGTCCTGAGGTATTGGGGATCTGAGATAACATGCATTGCTCCATTCTCATCCAAAGCATTCGCTGCATGCCATTGTTCTATTCGTCACACATTTATCCCAACCACAATCCCCACATTTCTAACTTCTCAACTTCTTTCTAACTCTATTTGTGGCAGTCTCTTCTATCATAAAAAAACGTGCCTTGTTCTGATTCCAGACTCTTCATCTGGAGAAAAAGAGGTTCATATATTTTTTATGGGAAGAGCAGTGAAAATATTGGATAGACTTCCACATAAGCTAGTTGTAGCTAAGAAACAAATACAGTTTTATTTAAAACAATTTACTAAGTGGAAAGAGTATAACTGGCTACATATTTTATTTTTAATGTATATATAAATCACAGGTACAGTGTTTGGAAGGTAACAAGACTGCTGGATTTTTTCTGAATCAGGAAAGAAACTACACTTTCAGATTTCTATTAACACAGTTTTTAAGGCACTAAGCACCCCACTGTAAACCTTACTTCATGATCAATAGGAAATCCTTTTAGGTACGACTAGCTACACTTTCAGGAAGAGACTACAGGACCAACTGCTGGCTGCAGAAAGAGCAGCCGGCATGCTAAAATGGTTTTCCGAGAGTGGAAAATAAAGAAAAATAAATAAGGGGTCAAGAGAAGAGGGCTTGTATTATTGTATGTTTCATACATTTGCACAGTGTTGTCATTATCTGATTCTAAGAAGAATTAACTTTCTACCCTACACAAAAGAAGGGCTGTAAGGCAGCGAGGAAGATAAGGGATGGATAGAGTGAATCATTGTTGACTTCTAGAAATGCAGCTCTTAAAGAGAAACTAAAATTTTAATATATTACAAAAGTGCCTGAACAGTAAGTGCAGAACAAATATAATGAAAACTGTGCTGTGTTCTCAGTGTAATGTAGACATCAACCATCCAAATCAAATGTACTTTCTTTTTAGGGTACCTTTTATTTTACCTTGCCTATAGGCTGCTCACATGACAAGGTGAATAATACCCTTGCAAGACATAAATCACTTGTTTATTAAATAAGGTAACTGGATATTAGGAGATTTATTTACATACTGTCAACACATCTCCAACATTAGGGATGAGTGTTACGTTTTGCATTTTCTCTTTAATTTTACCATTTGGGTAATTCCCAGGAAATATATCTAACTCAGCGAGGGGTCTGAGATGCGTTATCATCAGTTGGCCATCACTGATGAACAACATGATTGATGTGAATTTACTTCTGGGGGCATAATGAGAATTAGGGGTTAGGTAGAATTGGGGGTTAGGTAGCGGGGGTTGTTAGCCTTTCTGGGACAGGCACAGTACAAAGCAAGTATGGAGACAGTTTTTTAATTTGACCAACACCAACAGTTTATTTGCGCTGTATGGTTTATTTGTACTATTTACAATATATACAAGAAAACAGCAAAAAGCAAACTAACAAAAACCTTGCCACTAGATGGGTGACAAACATATAACATAAAAAAGAGAAACCCTCTCTACTGGGAGCAAACCTAATGATTACCCCACACACCACAACAATGGATAGCAGATTTTTCATGATAAATTAAAGTACAAAGTACCTTTTGGTTCTCAATTCACCACAGACATGCAGTTTTCAGAGCAGAACAGGATAGACTGACCAGATCAGGATTTTTATGTTAGCTGATCACTTACCCCAGGGAGAACACCAAATCCAGGTGTGGATTTTTTTAAATGGCAGAGCAGAGAAGAAAAATTTGGGTCATATGTACACACCATTTATCAACTTTCCAGTCAATATTTCCCTTCAACTAAAACACAAAGTATATTAAAAAAAAAATCCTCTGATCCTTAGCGGGTTCTAAATTTATTTAACCACCTAACCGATAAGCCGACGTTGGTACGGGCTAAAAAAAGTTACTATTTTCGATAACCCCGAACTTTTCTCACTGTATGTAAATACAGTGAGAAAAGTTCGGGTTTATCGATCACTTACTTGGTCCAGCTGCAATAGTCCATCCGTCGTGTTCCAGCGTCGTCCTCCAGCGTTGTCCTCCAGCGTCGGGTGTCCTCTCCGGGAAGAAGAAGCCGGCTTTTAAACTTTTTTTAATTTTTTTTTTTAAAGGTTTTTTTATGTTTTATAAAAAAAAAATTATTATTAAATTTATAAAATTTGGGTCATATTTCGGTGAGTTATGCGGTAATTCGGTGAATTATAAGTAATTATTGAGTAATTCGGTGAATTATAGCCTACAATCTAAAATAAATTTCCATGCAAAAAATGTAACACTTTTTGCATGGAAGTTTGGAAAGAAATAGAATACCCAGCATTCGCGTACACGTCCCTCGGCGATTCCGTGCATGCGCCCATTGATGGGGGTCGTAGCGGGAAATTCAAATATTTTGTATTGGATTCAATACAAAGTTCTGTATCCAGTCCAATACAAAATATATTTATGTGGTTTTGTCTATAGGTATGTGACGTTGGACAGTTGGACACTAGGGAGGTGTTTTAGAAAAATATATTACTATACAGTATACCGAATTATCGCATTTTCAGTATTTTTCATTTATTTATGTATTCTTGATTAAGCTGATTTTTGTGTTTTTAATTTTATTAAAAGTATTTTTTTTACATGATTGTGTGTTTCAAACATTTTTTATATTCATGATATCTACTAGAACCCTGTTCGGACATATTTCTGTAAGTTACAGGTCTACAATTTAAAAAAAAAAATTCATGAAAATCTGTAACGCTTTTGGAACAGAAATCTAGACCTCAGTGTAACTGAGTGTACCTCAGTGTAACAGTGTAACCACCCAGGTGGTTAAATCTATCCTCAGTTGTAAAACAAAACAGAACAGATTTATTTACAAAAAAAATGTCATGTGTAAAAGTCAAAGAATACCTCTTGATTTAATAACTTGTAGAACCACTTTTAGCAGCAATATTTTTCTGTAGGACTTTATCACTCTCTCACAAAATGTTGGAGGAAGTTTTACCCACTATTCTTTACAACATTGGTTCAATTCATTGTTCATATACAACTCTCTTAAGGTTCTGGTCACAGAATTTTGATTGCAACATTTGATTGCCATTGCAACATCTTGATTGTATTTAGCCCTGTTAAGGGGGGGAGGGTGATGTAAATGACCCTCACAAACCAGGCTATGGCGCTAACCTGTAGATAACAGAGAGGATCCTGGGCCTTCGCTATGTGGAAGAGTGAGGATTCTAATAAAGTTGGCAGTGGCTCCACCCAGGACAGGGTCTCTGTTAGCAGAGGGGGTCCCTTCTTGGGACATTAACCAGAAATAATAACAGAAATATAAAACAGCACCTGAGGAACCACAGCACCCAGCATACAACATTACCCATTGCAGCTAAATGAACACACAGGATGGAGTATTTGTAAGCTTTATACCTCAAAACAGTAATAACAATATTTACAACCAATAAACATCAATGAGTACACATAGCAGAGTCCTGAAGAGAATTGTGCACAGATATACCTGGGTATACAGTCTATAACCACAAATACCTCCAGTTATGATCAGTGTCAGGATGAGTTGCAGAAGCCTCCGGAGTTGATTGTAGCAAAGATGTCCTGATGAGATGATCCTCCAAAACAGCAGCAAGGAGATCCTCCAACTCCAACTGGGCTGTGTATGCTGTGATCCTGTATTGCAGGGATGCAGGCAAAGTCTCTGGAGTTCAGGAACAATCTATCTGCACTACCACTTAGACCCTAGCAATCACACCAATCTGCCAATGCAACCGGACCTCTGCTACCTATGGGCCATCGGATGCCTAACCAATGCTAGATGTAACTAGACAGAGGGTGCAGATCAGCAAAGATAACTGAAAGGGCAGAGCAAATATATATTTGTGTATGTAGCTGATACACTGACAGTAGGGATTCCCCAAAGTGATCTCTGATAACAGATATCACATATAATCCATTAATACAGAGGGTAATAGATAATAGGGAAGATAATACTGCACTACACACAGACACAGCAGTCAGTGTGTTCTGGGAGGGATGCAGGCACTTACCCTGGCTGAGCACATGTTCCCATCTCTGTCCCTGTACTTTTCTAAGTGATCTCTGATGGGGTTTCTAAGGCCATTATCAGGGCCAGGAAACACTTCAACTACTTTATTTACAATTTACAAAGTTACAACACAGCAAGCGGATAGAAAAAGGCAGCCCCCCACACTATCAATAATTGCTACTTTAAAATTAATGTTGATGTCTTTCCTCGACATTGTGTTGACACATACCCAAAAGCTCCATACCCGAAAACTACCAAAACTTTCAGATTCCACCATAGGCCCCCTCCCAACAAACCTCCACATACTTTTTTAGGGCCTTTAAAGCAGGAAAGAGATACTGTTTATCAACATGGTATATTCCAATGTTGAGGGAAGGCATGGGGCTTGACATGGACATAGTGAGGAAGCCACATTGTAACCCCCCCCCCCCCCATCCTTTTTTGGAAATAAATATAAAGTTTACATTTAAAAAATGATAATGTGCTTGTCAGCATATGAAGGTAAATCATATCCTGCATATTCACAATTCTGCTATTGTTACTGCCATTATACTGGGACAAAGTTTGAAATATGCACAATAAACAGTGTTTTAAGCCTAAGGGAGAAGTGAAGTGATTAATTTCACAAGAATACTTTAATTGATTGAATTGATTGGTGGCTCTCATACTCACCATTTGCAAGGTATTCTGGGTAATCTTATCATGCATATTAAAGATGTAAAAGCAAATATGACATTAGCATACAAAATTCTAACAAATTCAGCACTTTGGTAAATTAAACATGCTTTCCTCCTTTTCCTTCTTTACAGTAATAAAAGTGCACTTTGCAATTGTAAATCATCTTTAATATTGCTAATTTCTCAAAAATAATAATGGCATATTTAGTACACAACCACTTTATTACAGATAGTTCCTATAGCTATAACTTTGGCAAACATGAGAAGGATACTGTTTATCTTGCTTAATCTACGGCCTTCAAATCTTTTTGCACAGCAGAGAATTATGGAGCACCGAGCAAATCGGCAACATTGATATGATACTGAAATGCCAGAGGAAGTGGAGTGTAAACTTGCGTTTATCATGTGAAACCATACTCATTTATATTCAAATAAATTTTCTGACATTTATTTTAGGAGAAATCTACAAATAATTCATTAAGGGAAAGTGCCACAAAGCACTGAAGCGAAGCCATGTCTACATATTATAACTCTGAGATTTTAGAAATAACTAGAACTTCTGTAAATATGTTTATTGGGTTTATATGCTTCAGACACGAAAGTATATGTAAACTCTAAAAATGAACTTCTATTATTTGCTGTTCTTTAGTAAGTGCAAACAAATGATATGTTGATCCTGACAAAAATCTAGTAAACTGAAAACTTCCAGTATACTCTATATTTCACTTTTATCTGTTAGCATTGTTCTCTCTGTGAACTACAACCCCCTCCACTGCAACATTACTGCATATATGGTAATTTGTCGATCAGTTAGGAGACTGGCAATCAACATTGGTATGTTGGTATCAATGCATTGGTAACAGTGGTAAAAACAGAGGTCAACGATCCGGTATTGCTATGTGGGTATAATGCAAAGGGACTGTCTTCCATTCATCCACAAGGTCTGTGTTCTATCATACTTAGGGTATCCAACTATCTACATAGAGCAGGCATGAGCAAACTACAGCCCGTGGGCTGTATACGGCCCATTAGGCTTTTAAATCCGGCCCGTTGAACTCTGTCAGCGGTCCCGGGGTCTGGCCGGTGCCCTGCGAGCAGGGTCAGGAAAAATACCCCACTGGGGAGGTGGCCAGAGCCACGGACCACGGGCCACAAGCCACGGACCACGTCCTCTATGCAAATCCCAGGCTCAGGGAAGTGGGCGGGGTTGTGTCTTTGGACAGAACCCGCCCACTCTCCAATTGCAGATCTGAGCCTGCAGAGTCTGCATTTCATAAGTCTGCATTTCATAAGCAACAAATTAGCACAGGAACATTCAGGTGATAATGTTCCAAAACATTACACTATTTATTGATATAAAAATCAGGCAGCAGGCTGTGCTCAGCACACAAGCAGCTCTTCCCGGTCACAGGGCCGTATCTGAGGAGATGCTGCTCCTGGAATTTGTCAGTGGGCGGGGTTTGTTTTAAAACGTGTTGGTTGACTGTTAAGGGGCGTGGTTTCCGAGCAAATAAAGGCAGAGGGTGGGGAATATTTAAACGAGCAGTAATACAGGTAGGCGTGGTCAGTCATAGGGTTCTGCCCTGTGAAGGTGTGGCCATATGTGGCAGGGAGAATCTTGCTGTGGTTACTGTGTCAGTAGAAGGAAAGTGGGTGATGGCAGGGACGTGTGCAGTGAGTAAGGCTCAGCTAGCCCTGTATTCGTGATCTGTGTTGTGTCTACGGCTGGGATCTGCCTGGATGTATGTGAACAGCTGCGACTTTCCTACACATTCTGCTATTGTGTCACTTTACAAACTTGCAGTAAACAGAATGTGGTGCTCATTGCATACAGAACCTCTGATGTAATGAGACTGGCTGGAAAATTGGACTTTTATAATAATTTATTGGGATGTATGATGGATTTATTGATGGGCTGTCAATCACAAGCCCCTTTATTTCAGGTCAAACCCTCATATAGGATAAAATGTGAGATTGTTGTCCTTATCAGAAAGTTCCCCTTTGTGCTGTTCATTTAATACATAACTTTATAATAAATTTATAATAACTTGGGTGATGTGTATTCACCAGCCTGAGACATGCATTGTCATTGATTTTTGCACAAATCCTATACAAATCCTGGGCTCGGGGAAGCGGGACGAACAACCCGCTCACTCTCCCAGGCTCTCAGATCTGCGATATGAGAGTGGGCGGGGTTATGCCATCATGACGTCACGTTCAGTGGCGGCATGATGCATAACCTCGCCCACTCTCCCATCGGTCCGGCTGATGGGAGAGTGGGCCCCTGAGTGGAAAAGTTTGCCCACCCCTGACTTATAATATTAGGATAGGGACCGTTTGGGGATCAATTTTCTTCCAAGCTGTCATTTTTTACTACCACCCCAATAAACTTTAAAATAATGCTACTGCTACCCTACCCACCCAGCATCCCTGTAGCACTGGAATCCCAGCTGATCACATCATGTGACCAAATGCCAGGGCATTCACCGTATATTTGCTAAAGGGGAGGACCAATCAGCAACCAAAAATTTCCCACTATTGGTTTGGGAAGTCACAGTGGAATTTAAGGTCAGCAGGTTTTTCAGTCAAGCTTTTTCTCAACTTCTACTAAATTTTATGGATGTGAAGCTTAGTGGGGTGCTACAAACCATCTCAGACAAGAACATGGTGTAAGAACACTGTTCCTATTAAAATGCAGTCAATTGCCTAGAACCAATTAGCTTTAAATGATACATTACACTTTAATAGAAGAAGCTCAAAAGTCTATCAAAAGTGTGCAGATCTTTTAGAAGTAATACACGATCCTGGTGATAACATATCTTTAACATTAGAAAGGTTAAATACATTCATCTAGATCCTATTTTATATGTATGAAAGGTATCGTAAAATCTTAATGTTTTATAGTTGTGATTTTTTTTAACATTAAAGTTTTTTTTATTTTTTATTTTTTTTAATTTAAAGCAAATCCAGTTCTGTCTAATTTAGGATTTTTAAGGTGCTTCCCAAAAATCAAATTGTTAAAATAAATTTATATCTATTTTATTGTTTTGAACTTTTCTTTAAAACATATAAAGAGCCAGACAAAATTTACAGAATACATTACATATACAATATTCATCAATCTTATTCCTAACATTTCTGTGCTAACGTCCTTGACGCGTTTCACCAGGCTTTTTAACCCCCATAGCGTTCTAATTCTGTCAGTTTTTTGATGCAAAAAGTGATCCTAATTTTTTTGCATAGAAATTTTTGTTTATATTGTAGCCCTGTAATTCTCCGGATTAACTCCCGGGTAATATAAACATAAATTTACATATAATAAATAATTATAAATATTAATTATAAAAAAATAATGAAATAATAGACTACAACAATAAAATTTATCAAAAAAAAAAAGAATTTATTAAAAAATGTCAAAAGGTCAGGGATAATAGTGGGCAAAATGTAAATCAGGGCACTGGGCAATGATGTTTGGTGCACTAAAATGTATACTTTTATTTTTATTATATGTTGTGTGGTGTTTTTTACTGTAATAACCAATTAAAAGCAGAATACATAATCTGTAATCTGCTTTTAAATTTCCCGCCCAGCCACACCCCCGAATACATTACAACTCGCATCACCAGGAAGATGTCACATCCTCCTGGGTGATGCCTCACCCCCGGCATCCACCGACACTGCTGCTGCTGCTCGTCTCTCCAGGGAGATGCAAAGCACAATGCAGACCTTCTGCATTGTGCATCGCATCTTCCGGGTGATGCGAGCAGCAATAGTAAATACCCGGCGTGGTGCCAGCGGTGATTTCCCGCTAGCACAACCCCTAGAATTTACTATTGCTGCTTGCTTCAGCAGTTAGATGTGATGCACAATGCAGAAGTCCTGCAATGTGCTTCGCATCTAACTGCTGATGCGAGCAGCGGCGTGGCCGGGACCCCAGGTGGTATTTACTCTGTAATCTGCTTTAAAATTTCCACCCAGCCATGCCCCCTAGTTCAGAAACGCCCCGGCATCACAGCAGGACCATTAGTAAGGGGGCTTTTAAACTTACCCTGAATGTGACTTGGGATTACCGCTTTTTGCAAGTAAAATCCACCCCGAGTCACACTCAGGATTACTGCTAACGGGGTTAATCTTAGTTTGAGCCCACCATCAGAGTCTCCATAGCCTCCCCATGCTTCCCCGCTATTTCTGAGTTTGTCCTTAGTCCAATGTCAGGGGTCTTCATCAGACAGAATGTGTCTGGTCTTTTTCAGAGTTCCCATTCAGTAGTCAGCCCATCAGTTGGAAAAATTGTTCTTATTAGAGACGGTTGTTTCTGGCCTGCAACATGTGTCACAGCTGTTCACCAAACATCTCCAATTGTGCGAATCACGTACACCTCAGCAGGATTGAGGCTGCCAAGATAATTCTAGGCTATTCTGACATTACTGGTGAAGTCAAGAAAATGTCCACTTGTGTGCCAAGGCGTTTATACAAATGTTGCTGACCTATTCTTTCAACAGGACAAAGTCTAGCATCTTACAGTTAACAATAGATGCAAAAAAGCCTACATGTCCACAAGAGGTTGTCTGATCAAGCTCTTCTTGTTGGGTGCTCATTCGCACTAAGCTTAATCGCTTTGACGCTGGAAGTCTGCAAAAGAGATTAGGTAGGCCTCCAGATTAGTTGCTAATGGAGACAAACAATATATCTCTGCCCAAGTTCCATTTGCATTTTTTAGGGTTTGTGGACATACCCTAAGCCACCTTCCCGATCAAGTGCAAGTACTTCATATTGCTGGGTTTGCCAAAGGTTACCACTCATAGTTTTTTGGTTTGGGAATAGTTGAGAATTTTCCAGATTTGTGATCCAGCCTGATGTTTTCAGTTTTACTGCCTCCTAAAGGTCCACTATTTGACTAAATAGGGGTGAACCTGGATACCCCCTCTCCCCAAGTCTGCTAGTGAGTAAAGATGCCAAAAGGGGGAGCTGTCAACTGAAATTAGTCCCATGACAGCCAGTCTAAGGAATTTTAGTCTCTGTTTCTATGGGTATATCCAGGTAATAGTCCCACTGAAGCCATTTAGCTGCTGGGAGAAATTTTGAATTCATATTTTTTAATGGTATTTTACAACCTTGTTAAATGGTTTCCTTCACCACATAAAACCATAGTAAGGAGATTTATCACTGGAAATAACTTAACTATGTTAAGTTTCATCTAATTCTAGTAACTTTTCCCCTTTTTCCCCAACTGACAGAGAATATATGGACTTTATTTTACTAATTCCCACTGTGGGAGATATGATTCAATCTTCCTTGTCCGGTTTCAAGGCTTTTTAGGAGGGAAAGAAATTCTCCCTTGACCCTGTTCTTGTTAAGGGTTCACTTTTTCTTAGTATGTCTGCTATCTGCTGTCTGTATTTTCAAACAATAGGTCAGATTCTTTAGGAACTTAACCTAACTAGTGTAGTTTTTGTGCATTTGTTCTAATCTTTAAAATCTTTATTGAGGTTTAAAGATTTGTTAGGAAGAAACCCCTCCTTTTCAATTCTTTCTGATCTAGTACACAGAAAGGGTGTCACCCTTCTAATACACAGTAATTGTGTATGGACAGTTCCTCGACTTTTTACTGGGTTGGCTCGTTTTTTAAAATAAGGTTACATCTCACATGGAGCACAATGACTGAAACGTAGATGACATTTACTCCCTTATTGCAGCTATAGTCCCCTAAATCTTCTGGCATACCAGTTTGATAAAATCACCTCTAAATTTTGTATTACAAATGCTGCTCCCACTGTGTTGATGGTGGACTCTCCCATCTTTGAATTCAAGCCTTTAGCCTGGGAAAAAAAGACATGGAAGGTCCAATTCACTCTAGCACCCACATCATCCACACGAGTGTGATTTGAACTAAGCAGAAGAGCTCACATTGCTCCTACCTTAGCACTGACAAAATGTATTTTCAGGTGCCTCATAAGACTCTCCTGTTATCCAAGCCTAAGCTGACCATGGCTCCTGATGTCCTCACATGGTCATGTCATCTCAACAAGGAATCATAAGTGTTTCCACCTGTTGCAACATCTGTCTCATCCTCTACAATTGGTGCCTGTGAGCTAAGAGGCTGCTAGGTAGTACCTCCCACAGGAAGGAGAAGGAGTGCTAAGACCCCAGGGCCCCACCTGAGACTAAATAATGCCTTCCTTCACAGATGGCAGGAACCATCTGGCAGGAACCATCTGGCAGGATGGATGGAAACAGTTATTCCAGACAGCTAATGGAATATGTATCTATCTCCTGCCACCTGTGCTTGGCCTGAAAGAGCACTTGCACTTGTTAAAGGTAGCTTTACAGAGTGGCGGGCCCTGTTCCCTGACATAAAGGCCACCACATAAATTGTCCTACCAGAGAAAACCCTAGAATTAAAGAAGGACTGTTTTACACAATCATATGTCTGAAAATCTAAAGAATGTGAGAATTAACGGGAATTATGTTATTTAACTGTCATGTAACTAGTGGTAAACCTGGTTCTAGCAATTTGTGATCTTTAATGATTGCATGAGTGCAATGCAATGCAAAATGTTTGTTCATGGTTTCATTCTCAGACAACATCAAATCAAATAAATTTTAGTGCCGATACGTTACTTGACCTTTTGTTTTACTGCAATTACAGGCTAGCTGTCCACAATGCAATGGCTGGTGTCTGTGATGGCAACTCCTTTTTTGAAAAAAAAATTGTATTTGAAACTTAATTTGGGAAGCTTGAATATAATTAATGAGCTAATAGGTTTTGAAAACACAGTTTTACAGGTATGTTTATGAATTTTCAATTATAAAGGCAGTTCTTTTTAAAATTTTATATATTTCTTTAAATTCTTGCACAGCCTAAATACTGCCATTCCTTTCTTATAATTTCCTTTCTTATATATTACTTAAAAAAGTGCATGGTTAGCCTAATTCTTACTGTACTGGTTAAATCTATGACCACAATATGAGTTTTCATTGCAAGTAGCACATATATATGCCCGTCTGCAGATGAATCTGCCCTTGCTGCATAGATTCTTCAGCTGAATAGAGCATTTAGCTTCCTTTCTTTAGGAAAAGCTGGCACTGTCACTGCCTAACCTGATCATTCTTGTTTTGAATGAAAGCTGTGGCAGGAAGACTGGCACAGCGGCTGCACACACCGAATGTGAATGGATTGTGTGTGTGTAGGAGTTTGGCTCTGCTATTGACATACTGTAAGTGTTACTCTTGTAGAATGTAGATTAGACAGGGTATAACTAGTGGAAGAATAGCAAGGGGAAATACAGATTTTAGCAGGCTGGAACCACAAAATGGTATATTGTGTTGGGTCTGTATTTAGAATAGAACATTGGTATGAAGAAAATAGCTGAATTGTTGAGCAATACAGAACAAACAATACTATACCACTGATATTTACCAGGCAAATCTGTGCCTATTTGTTCAGAATGTGGCAGAACTCTATAAATATAGTGGTAGGAATACATTTTATTAATATTCTAATAAACTTCTAATATTAATAAAGACAATATTTTGATAATTATCAGTGTGAAAAGTACATTTTACAGTGCAGCATACAGAATCAGGTTAGAGCATGTAAGGCACAGCCCAGATTTTGAGCGGGTCCAAAGAATGTATTATACATTACATCATACAGAATACAGCAGTCCAGAGTATATAATAGACATAACAGTATACACAGAATAGTGATAAAGAGCATGTAAGCTACAGTACAGCTGATGTGATCTGAAGTATGTTGTAAACATCCCAACATAAGGAACAGAAAAACCTTGTAATATACATAGTATGTAATATACAGCATAGATCAGTCCAGAATATGTAACATACATCACAATGTACAGAGAATAGTACAGAGTATGTAATATACATCACAATGTACAGAGAATAATATAAAGTAGTCAAAGAGTATTTGGTACAAAGCATAGGGTAGAAAATGTACCCATCCAGAAAAAAAGACACAACACAGCATATGGAATACAGAAGCCAAAAATACGCCATCATTTCTTCATTAAATGTCCTCTGTGTTATATGGGTACGTTGATATTTATTACATTTTAAGCCTACAGATGTAAATACTAATTATGTGTGCATCTTAAACACCATCACTATAATTGAAATTGATCTTAAATGTTTTAAACCCTGTAGAAACGTGTTGCTTCAGCTCATTGTTTCTATCATATTTAAAAGCTACTAAAGCCTCTTTCACTCCTGACATGAAGTATGATTTATAACTTTGGCTGTGAAGATCACATCATACAGTTTTCCAAAGAACTGAAGTGAGACCAATGGAAATCTTTGATTTTTTCAGTATATATGTAAAACAAACATTTAGCCATTACCTACACAATAAGGTGATATGGTAGGACAGTCTAAATTTCTGAGGATAAAATATAACTTGTTCCACCTGCATACTCCCTAAGGAGGCTGTATTTATTGACATGTAATCTAGAACAACTAAATCTAATTTCATAAGATTATGTGACAAATCTTCATTTCTATTCATTTAGGTAATGAGAATGAATGCATCAAGTCAATTTAATGTGTCATTTGTTTAAGTTTGCCTATTTGAAGGAAGGTTTATTGTTTGTCTGTTCAGTTACTCAGTCTGTTTGTCAGTTGTTTTTACTGACCTTTCTATTTTATTATTATTACACAGTATTTATATAGTGCTGACAAATTACACAGTGCTTTACAAAGTCCATAGTCATGTCACTGTCCATCAAAGGAGCTCACAATCCAATTCCCTTCCTCAGTCATATGTCTTTAATACAGTCTAAGGTCAATTTTAGGGGGAAGCCAATTAACCTAATTGCATGTTTGAATGTGGGAGGAAACCGGAGTACCCAGAAACCCACGCTTACACGGGAAAACCTGCAAAACTCCAAAAACTCCATGTAGATAGTCCTGGCCGAGATTCAAACCTTGGACCTAGTGCTATGTGGTATTTATTTTTATCTTTGACTTGAGTAAAAACCTTGAACAAACATGTTGCTATCCCTGCTAACATTTAAAACAGTAAACAACAAAAATGCCAAAAACATTACTGTGAACAAATAAATCCATTGTATGTTAATTTTAAAACATTTTATATATAAAAAAATAAAAATTACATGTTTCAGTCTTTAACATGGGGACATACCAATATCAACTGATATTAGCCAGGTATTAACCAAGATTCTTGGAAGGGAAAAAAAAGTTTATTCTCAAGTATATATGGTATGTGGTTTCTCTTTCTTTCATGGTCAGTATACTTGGTATGGCTCAAAGATTACCACAGAACATATAGCAGTTCTGTTAGCAGAATTGAAAGAAAAAGAAGATCATAAATACTCATTTTCCCTGTGTCCTGTGGTGCCAAACAATTGGTAGGAAATACTTAAGCTGTGTACACACGTGCAATATTTCCGTTGGAAACGAATGACTAATGACTGTTTGTACGATAATCGTTAACAAAAAAGTGCACGACTGACCAACAAAGCTGTCGAGGGAGGAAAGTCATTAGAAACGAACGACCATCCCGGTGGATCTGATTGCGCGACGATCGTTCGCTATATATTGTGTGTACAGTCAGACAATGATCGTGAATGTTCTGAGCATGAACGTTCATTGCAGGGCGCTTCACTATGTGTATGTGTGTGTATATATATATTTTTATATATATATATATATATATATATATATATATATATGTGTATGTGTGTAAGTATGTGTATAATTTTTTCAGTTTCCAGCACAGTTCTCGGTCCTTCCTCTTCTGTGTCAGTTTCTAGCGCAGTTCAATTTTAAAACTTACCTGGCAGTCAAGTATTAATGAATGACACAATGCAAAGTTTTATTACTAAACATAAATAAAACATAAAAAAACCATAAAATTAATAAATAGAAAATACAATAGGAGTTTTCTAATTGGCTTGCTGCATCTCTTTCTTGAGAGATTCCAGGCCTAGTTGCAACCCCTTAGTGCCTCATTTTTTTTGCATGCACAATATATGAACGCTTAGCAACAGATTTTGGTACTCCTCTCCTCAAACCTCTGACATTCTCCATCTGGCCTGATGTGTCCGGCTCGGGGCTTTCCTGCTTTCCCTCTGGAATAACTTCACAGGCTAAAAAGCCAAACGTGTACAGAAAAAAAAAAAGAATAACCTAATTTACACATAATCATATTCAACCTATCTCTCTACAGTTTTGGTGCATACCTGGGTCAATATCCAGTGGTGCAGTACACACTTCCTCCTCTATAGGCTCTGTAGGGGAAACCATAATTAACTCTGCAGAAAAAAATATAAATCTACTTAACATGCATGTTATGATAAATTTTTAAGCTTAAACATATACCAATATCCTACTTTCTACCTCTGTCTCTAATGGCTGTTGCTCAGCCTCCCTAGCAGCCAGCTTCTTTTCTTTTAATGCTTGTAATCCTAATACAAAAAACAAATTTAATAAACAAAAAAAAAACAAATAAAAACCAAATACATTAAAAAAAAAATAAAGTGAAAAAAATAATAAAAATAAAAAAAACATTATTTGTACTTACGTTTTTTGGTGATGCAATGTCTAAGTACATCCAGCATGACCCTCTCTCTGTTTTTTAAGACAGACCACCGCTTTCTGAGCTGGTCCTTGGAGCAGTGAACCCCAAATTTATCCTCCAGCCTGCTCTGCAGAGTCTCCAAAATTTGATCCTTCCTGACATTTTGAGAGTAGTGAGCCCTCCTGCCATCATAATCTTTCTTTTCCGGAATGGCCACCATCACCTCCATCTCCTCATGCATCATTGCTGATGCTCTCCTGGAAAGGCTGTGTCTTGGCTGTGGCATGTTTCCCAAGTATGACAGGATATCATGTGACAGAAAGTGACCGGACATGCAACGTGTGCTGGGAAATCTGCAGTCCGTTCAAGGTCAAAGGTCAAGGAAAATAACAAACTTTGCAGCATGCTATGTCCATACTGAACCAAAAAGAGGACCAATTTGATGCCTTTAGCTTCAGCATTGCTGCTAAACTAGGGAAGATGACCCCTGAACAAGCATGTGCTGTGGAGCTGATTGTCACTGATGTGGTCAACAAAGGGTTCATGCACCAATTAAACCCACACTACCCTACTTATTCCTTCCCCACTCCATACCAGCAGCCTCACCCTCCTCCTGTATCTAACTACACTCCAAGTCACCAATATGAACCTCGTCACTGACCTTCCTCAGTTTGGACAACTAACTATAGTGCTTGCGGTGAGATTTTTGTAGTCATCTGGGGATGTCAGGCGCAGTTACCGTAGCAAATTCCCATGGGAACAGTTGTCTCGGTCCATCCACCAATCTTTACACCAAACCCAGCGTTTCTTCACAACTTTCACATAATCTTCATCTTGCTCTGCACTTAGCAGATACAGCATAGCAAAATGCTGCTTTTTTCTTCCTTGAGAGGGCTCAGAAAGACATATTGCACAGAGAGATAAATGAGCAGTGTGCTGAATGATCGTTTGAAAGACCGATATTTCGTACACACGTTCTTCTTATAACAACTCTCAGACAGTTATTTACCATACATCACTTCCTCTGGTACACGTACGTCACTTCCCCCGGTGCACGTCACTTCCTGTATCGTTCAAACGATCGCATCTAGCGTGTACATTATCTTTGAATGATCGTATCTTTATCAGCATGTACATAATCGGACACTATACGATCGTTCACAGATATAGTTAATAATCATTGATCGTACGTTTTCAAATGACAATTATTGAAGGTGTGTACCTAGCTTTAGATGAAGCTGTGAAGAAAATTTAGAGGTGTCACTGTCCTGTGTTCCCCTGTACCCAGTAGTTCCTTCCAACGTCCTGCATACCACCATAGGATATACTACCTTTCACCGAAATAATAGGTTTTTAGTATCTTCATTTTAATGGAAAACTTTTTTGGCCAGTTTAATTATTCAGACAGGGTCAATTTAGAGCAAACCTTATAACAGCCTGGCAACTAACATTTCAAAAAGATGCCCTACCCTGTTTCCCCGATTATAAGGCACTCTCTTATATTTTTTGAAATGCCAAAATATGCCCTGGGTCTTATTTTCAGGGGATGTCTTATTTTTCCATGAAGAAGACTACAGTACACATTTATTGTTGAAAGTCACTCATGTGTCTTATTTTAATTATTTTTTCAAAAATCGGGGGTGGCTTATTTATTGGGGATGACTTAAAATGGGGGAAACAGGGTACCTGCTGCTCTAAACAGTGTGTCTAAATGTGCTTAAATTCTGCTTAAGTGTAGAGATAAGACACTGTATACACAGTATAGTAACTCAGCAAAGTTTGAGGTCAGAAGGCAGGGTAACAATCCTTCAGAGGGTGCCATTCAAAAGAATATTTGCTTTTCTTTGCTTTACGGTATGAATGGTTCAGACAGAAGTTTACACTTTGTACTCTTTTTATACAGCTCCAAAATGTACTGAAATAAAGCAGAATTCCTTTGGGGATGAAACTTCTGCAGTGTAGCTCAGGCCGGGCTCCTTTTGTGGGTAATTTAAGGGTTTTGGCAGTGCAGTATGAATCTGTCTTGTTTACACAGTGCACAGTACCCCAATGATGTGCCTCGACTGCTGCCCACGCTGTGTATACTGTACTTTAATGCACCATCTTTAAATAGAGGGTTTTTGCAGGACAATATCTATCTTTGAAAGCTGTGCAATGCTGATCACAGTTCAATTACACAATATGACTTCAAATGTGCAACATCAAAGAAACCTTAGGGTGACATAACTGGACACCATAACGTTTGTGACCTTGATAATAAAGCAATACATTTTTATGGAAACATTTTTACAAAAGGCCTTAAAGTGGAACTATAATTCCACAGTGAAAATTTGTTAGCAGACAGGATTTCTAGTGTAGAAGAGACAGACAAACTGTCCCTTCTGCAATAAAGCATACTTACCTGCCTCTTTGCAATATGCATGTGCAGCTCAGTGTTCGAAACCTGGATATGCCAGGTATCCTGTCACCTCCTGCAGGGAATAAATGAACTCCATGCATGCACAGATGTTACATCATCCCAACTAATAAAGATGGCCAAAGGTTTAACACCCAGAAAAGGACTGGATACAGATTTTGGCACTCATGATGGAGCAAAGACGGGTGAATGTAAATAAAAAAAAATGCAACCAGGCAGGTAAATTTATTTTTTGCCTGTCCATTTTTCAATAAAGGAACTGCCTGGTCACAGTTTTTATTTTGTGATGTTTAGCTGTGTCTTAAATCCAGACAAACAATTATACCATGTAGCCAAAAGTTTATGGAAACCTGCCCATCACACCCACTATTTGGGCAAATGTCAATGAACAAATTCTTCAAATTATTAAGTTTGGGTGTTTCCAGTAAAGTGGACCTTCCATGCCCTTCAATTTAGGAATGAACTGCAGCCCCTTTAGGCCAGCTGGAGTCAGGTCACCTAATTTCCCTTATTCTTCCTGTCCCATTTACAATGAAGGACCTGCTTGGTTGTAGTTTTTTTCATTTTTTTAGTTTTAGCCCTGCTTTAATTCTTGTTATATAGTACAAGCACAATACAAAAAATTTGTATTCCACCAGCTACCTAGAAAAAAAATTCTCTATAAAACAATCTACACAGATGTTTTAATAGCATATAACAATTAAATGTACTGTAGAGCTCAGAGGCAGCTCATTAGGGGTAAAGGAAAACACCAAAAGCCAAGCATAGCACAATGGCAATTTAGGTTATGTACACACGTGCAAAAATTGTCATTGGA
Organism: Pyxicephalus adspersus; assembly: GCF_032062135.1. Taxonomy (NCBI): domain Eukaryota; kingdom Metazoa; phylum Chordata; class Amphibia; order Anura; family Pyxicephalidae; genus Pyxicephalus; species Pyxicephalus adspersus. The sequence continues at coordinate 19,709,710 of NC_092869.1, forward strand.
GATCTTTCACAATTCTTCCAATTCCAATTACTGCTAGGTGAATAAATGAGTGCTGTAAATACTCTATGGAGAGGGGAGGGGGCAAATGACAGAGCTGCACCCTGTTGCACTCTCCTCCCCTTCACTTCCATTATGATTGTTCCTTATCCATCGTCCATGGATCCACCAGGACGGTCGTTTGGACGATGGACAACGAGTACTGTACACGTAGAGGATTCTCGTCCCATATCAGCCCTGAGCCAATTACACTGGGGAACGCATTTTTTGTTGAGTTAGATCTTACACTTGTTTTTTACTAATTTTTGGGTGGTGAATCCAGAAATGACCCCAGTTTTTGCTATCACATCCAATTTTTACGATACAGTGTACCCTCCATTTTTGTCAAAAAACATACAAATTTTACATACAATGAAAAAATAATGAAGTAATAATTTGAATGTACTGTTTATTTAACTTTCTTTTGTTCATTCCAAGGTATTATTGTTACTCTATATGACATTTTATTTACAGTAAAACATTTGAAAATGAATCGGGTAAGCGGTTAAAATAAATATTTACGTTTATAGCTTTTCCTGGAGTGTTCAGTGTTAGGACACTCCCGCCAGATGCTCCAACAATAGTACATCCCATCCACCCTGATACTGTCCTTCCATGACCTTCATATCTTTGTGCAGTCGTTCACCTTGCTCAACACTGACTGCACCAAGGTTTTCCGGGTAGTAAGAAAGATGGTTATGCAGAAAAAGCACCTTGATGCTCATATTGCAACCAAGTATTTTGTAGCTCTCTAAGAGTTTTTGGACGATTCTGTGTAATTATTTGCTTGTGTGTTTCCAAGAAAGTCCTTGACAATGGCTTTAAATGACAACCAAACATTCTTTTCGACTTCTAACATTTTCCTGATGAAATGTTCATCTTTGATGAGCTGCTGAATCTGTGGACCATCAAACACATTGCCCTGCTCCTTCAGTTGGCAAATCTTTAACAGACTGGTTCATCCGACCCAGTTTAAAGTGCAGAGTCAGGAATATAATATTCTTTCCATCAACAAGTGGCTCATGTAGAATGTTTAGATCATCTGGTTTTAGGGCAGATCTTGGAGGCCAATTCCTTTCCAGCCAATGCCTCTCATGAGCTCTGCTGTTCCACATGCACAGATAACAGGTATACTTGGTGTATCCGCGTTGCCGACCAAGAAGGAAGCATACCATTTTAAGGTCAAGGCAGATGACCCAATTGTGTTGGTGATATTGCAACAACTCAATGACTCTCTTTATGTTTGCATATTCTTCACAAAGGGAAACTGAATGGCCAACTGGGACTGACCCAAATATATTGCCATTGTGAAAGAAGACACACTTTAAGCTCCGCTTTATCACTTTATCGATAAATAGTCGCCATTCAGTTCAGTTATAGATTGGAATTCCCAATTCCTCCATTAAACTAGGTATGTTATGGCAATACATAAAGCCACTGTCAGTTCTAAAGTACTGCAGAAATGCATTTTTCGAAAGTACGATACCTTTGTTTCTGTTATAAGTGAGTTTTTCTCATGCAGTCTTGATGCCAGGAGTTCTACAGCCTTCTTCGATAGTCCCAAAATCACGTGCCAAATCACTAAACTCAGGCTGATCAAATCCCTTACGAAAAGAGTCCTCTTCAATTTCAAACTCTTCATCATTGCTGTCACCTAGTTCATCACTATATTCATGTTCTTCAAGAGGAGGTAGTGTAATGAAAACCGGCACTGGGATGTCATCTGAATGAGCCACTGGGCGTATAGCCAATGGTAGACATAGCCAATGGTAGACTAGGATTGCCTTTCTCTAGGAAGAAAGGCAATTAAGCCACCTACTGTCACCCACTGAGATGGAAGAGTATTACATTACTCTGCCAGTCACTACAGCACAGACACTCGACAATGGTAATTTGATATTTTCCCAGTACACCTGAAGATCTCTCACGGCACACTAGTGTGCCGTGACACAGTGGGTAAAAATCACCGCTCTGTTACATTTATTTTTCTTGTTATATCCTGAAGTTTTCACTACACAAAAGTAACAGTCAATCCATAGGCATACCAAATGGCATCTTATCACGTGTTCCCTTTGTCCACATCAGTAAACCCTCAACACACTGTTTGCACACCTTATGACTTGTGTACCTAGCCTTTTATTTTACTTAAAGTGTGTGAAAACACTCACTATATTTGGCATCATGGCTAACTATAGACATTTCCTAAATTATTAAGGCTAATTTTTATGAATCCTTTGCATAGATGTAAATAGATTGATCTTCCTAAAAAGACAAATTTCCATGTGTAACAGAAAGTTAGGGCTGAGTAAACCTGGTAGGGTAATGGGAGCACATAGACTAAAGAAGACACCAAAAGAGGATGGACACAGGAAAGAAAAAGCAGAGATGGGTGTGTGCTGACCAACCATTTTGAACTGACAAGTCTCAGATTTAAAGCTATTGTGTAAATTATTGTTATATGCCTAAAGTACGGCTAAAGTTTAGGATTGTTTGCCTAGTTATGTCCATATGTGTATGGTGAGAGGTCCCCCCACCCCAAATATTTTTCATTCCTCTGACTCACTAATAAATATTGTTAACTGATGACTAAGAAAGTCTAAATTTAAAAAGGTAGGATGTGTGGCGTTCATCCATCTGGCCTGTGGATGTCACTGTTCCAGTTGTTTACTCCTTAAGACAATCTATATTGGTATTGTTGGTTCTTGTGCTGCTCTGCTCTGGGGATGTACTAAGATACTGCTTATGTATATAGTTGGTGAATCTTGTAAATAAACCTGTTTTAAATTACCCTGCCTCCTTGATTACTGGACACAACAGGATGAAAAAGGCAAAATAACATGTATAGCTGTATTATTGTTCATACACTTTTTCTAAAAAAAAAAAAATTTTACATTATTCATACACTTTCGTGAAAAAACAATTTTCACATATAGGCAGTTCAGTAACATAAGCTACTACCTAAGTGAACTACAAAACTTAATACGTAATTTACATTAGCGGCTCAAGTAACACATAATACCATTTTAGCAGCTGCTGTCATCATGTATGCAGTGGAGGGGTGCTTGTCAGCTGCCCTTGGTGGAGATCTTCTACATTTTACATACCTATATCTAAATGAACACTTTAGCAGTGCAAAGTATGTTTTTCTCAATTGGAATGCAGTCCTCAGGAATAGAGAAGGTAGAGAAAAGAGGTCTGTGATAAAGTATAATAGCAGTCCCTGCCTGTAATTTGGTACTATATTCAAATATAAGCCAATGTAACTATTTGTACCTGAAAATACAGGAACGTGCTTAGACTCAAGTATAAGTTAGGACACAAAGTGTGGCAGTCACTGCTAACATAAAGCAGTAATCAATAGAAATGCCAATAACATAAAGTGCATAAATACATGCAGGGTGTGGTATTACCTAAAATAATAATTATAGGTGTTGTTTAAATGAATTGCTTTGGTGCTTGGTTGCGTTCTTGTTTGTTAAATGCAGTATATTTAGTTGATCTATTATGAATAGATGATACTACTGATAATAATCAAAACATCTCTATTTTTACAAAATTTAAGCCTTGATAATTTTATTGCTATAATGTCACATAGCTGCTATAATGCAAAATTAGATAATAAAGTCACACAGCAAAATTTAGTTTAGTCAGTGCAAACATGGTTCCAAGTTAACATATTATTAGGGGACCTTGACAGCATGGCATCCCAAGGTAAAACAATTATTGAAATATCTCAGACATTTTAATAAGGCAGTAAGGGTGAACTATTCCAGATTGCCTGGCAGTGACGCATGGGATAACAATAAAAAAATATGCAGAGTTCAGGGAAATCAGCTCTTTCTCTTTTTTTTTAGAAAAATTCAGAAAATTGTAGCAAAAAATTAAAAAAAACTTTTTGCTATAGCTTATATTTGCTATAGTTTACCTCTTTGGCAAGCTACCCTGTTTCCCCGATTATAAGGCACTCACTTATATTTTTTGAAATGCCAAAATATGCCCTGGGTCTTATTTTCAGGGGATGTCTTATTTTTCCATGAAGAAGACTACAGTACACATTTACTGTTGAAAGTCACTCATGATCACTCATGTTCCATTGATTGTCCCCTTTTGATCACTCATGTGCCGTTCATATTCCCCTTCTGATCGAGTGTCTTATTTTAATTATTTTTTTAAAAATCGGGGGTGGCTTACTTAATGGGGATGTCCTAAAATCAGGGAAACACGGTAAAGTTAAAAAGAATAGCAAAATGAAAGTTATTTGAAGGGCACAATACATTTTTAGTGGCTTCTCAAAATTACAGGCTGTTTTTTCTCAACCTGCTCATCTCATTACTCTCATCTATAAAAACAAGGACACTACACATCCTTCCCAAACATACCCCACACCCTCTAAAAAAAGAAAACAAGGATTTGTTGCCTAGGAAGCTAAATCAGCATACATGGTAATTTTGCAGTAAAAAAAAATGCACCAATCACTCTGGTCATCCCCAATTACCAGGATGCCTCTGTTTAAGATTTTTTTTTCCCTTTTGCCAAGATCAAGGCCTTGCTTGACCAGTAAAGTTAAGTTTAAAATTTACCCATGTGACTTGAACGTGGCTAATTCTCTGATAATGCATTTTTTTCTGATTGCGTGAAAAAAGGCAATCATTTCATCAATATACTGTACTTTGAAGTGCATTGAATTGGTCCACTAGGGATTCCTGATGCTAGGTAGTTGGTGAATCTTTCATTTAGTGACTGCTCTGAATTGAGTAAACATCAGTAGGTCATCAGGACTGGCATGGATTACATTGTTAAACATCATAAATGATATTGGTTTAACATCTGGATGACAATAATTAATTTTATTTCAAAAGTATGTGTTGGTTTTTTTTACTTTAATAAAGTTTTTTTTTCACAGTGTATTTATCATTTTCAACTCTTAACCCTTTGTGGAAATTAGTAAGGGGTACTATTATACCCTTGTACTCATTTCTTCAGTGGGGGTGGTTGTAAAAACTGCGCACAGATTACAACCCCGTATATCTTCATATTTGAGTCACAATGGGGTAGAGAAGAAGTCCTTGCCTTTGTCTCTACTCCTTGCGAGGTAAATCCCTGCAAGGTAAATGCCAAATGTTAAAAGACATTGGGCCTAGTATGCTAAAAGATGAAGGCACTACACTTTCCCTGCCCTCATTTTTCTGGCCACCCAGGCTGAATGTCTGGATAAGGGGAATCAGTATTTTCTTGTACATCACAGAACAATGCTAATGAGTTAAACTCTTTCACGACTCAATTGTGATTAAAATATGTTTTCTTGCCAAGATTAAACATTTCCTGCCAAGATTTCCAGGAAACAAAATCATGATTTTTTTTATTTGTTCTCACAGGTGCCCCCTTATCCTCAGCAATTTTAATGACAATCTACGTTCCAGGTTTACACCCAACTCAAAAACGGTGACAAAAACTGCCTAAAGATTGAATTGCAAGTTGAATAAAATGTGATCAAACACTGATATCTATCACATTTTGGGGTTAAAACACCAAATCTGGATTAAATATGGTAAATATGTCCAATAAAATCTCTGTGGCGAGATGAGGTTGTGGTTCATCTAGACGGGTCTATATCTTGATCTAAAACACAAGGATGAAGGCAACAGAATGATAACAAACTCAACTTTTATCATGTTAATCAGGAAGCTCTTTCACTGTGTCTGTTTCAGCTTGCATGGCTTTATCATCAGGGAAAACAGCTGTTGGTTCCCTAATAGGCACCAATTAATTATTTCTTTTGGGTTGAAAGAGCCAGGCTCTATTCCTGTAGGTAAATTTGTATAAGTGTATCATACATCAGTGTGGCATAGTGTCTATTTGTATTGCTCCAGCAAATAAAAATGCTATCCTTACATGGACAGTTGTAGATAAATTAGAGCAATAGGCAAAAATAAATTGAGGGCCTCAAATGCACAGCATTTCATTTCCCTGCACCTCTGCTATTATATCAATTGGGGCCCTGGAGTAGATGAAGGCATTCGGTAAATGCCAAGTTAGCCCTGCATTCCTAGTAACATAGGCACATTTTTGGATCTAAATTTCAAGTCCCTAAGACCCAGCGGTATGGTTACATCTTAATTCATTTCAAATTGAGAGCACAAACACTATCTTTTGTTATTTTTTCTGCGGGACAGCAGTTAAGTTTCTATCACTCCAAGTCACAGAAAAATAAGGTTGTCGGGATTAATATTCTGCTCTTCTGTTTTCTGGTTGGTGCCTTTTAGTTTCTTTCCACTCAACCTTGCACAGTCTACCTAATTTGTCAGTTTTTTTTATCTCTAAGCAGTTGCGTGTAGAACAAAATACCAGTGAATTCAGAATTCACAACGCGACAGACAAGTGTACCTTATTCACACATTTCACCTGAGCTCAGGCGTTATCGTAAAGTCAAAAGTAAATTCTCATGTAGCGGATATTCATTTTATTAGAATAGCTTATCACATAAACTTAGAGAGTGGTTGGATTTGGATTTAATGACTAAAGCAAAAAATTACTCAATAGATTTGCTATTTCTTCTGAAAGATTTGCACATTCTGTGCCCCTATACTTTTTATGTGGCCTTTGTCCACATTGGGGAGAAGATGTACTTCATTCCCATCAGAGTGATTATAAAAAGTGGTAAAACACATTAATACAAAATACAATATTTTTTGTAGAATAGAAAAAAGATTAGACCTTATGTCAGTTATTAGAAAATATTTTCTATATATCTGTAACTTTTCCCAGGTGACAACCACTTCCCTTATTTCTTGCCCTTCTATGGCTTAGTCTACACAAAAGTTTTCCCCAGCGTTTAACGTGAGGCTTTAAAAGCCTATGTTTAAAATGACCATGCATTCCAATGGTCTAATCTAACCAGGACGTTTCCTGGGACAGGTTTTTGAGCGTTATCTATAATGCTCCCTGCAACGTTTTAAAAATGAAAATGTGGGTAAACGCGTCCATTGATTTTATTGGGGGCAGTTTCCCACATTTATAAGTGCTTAAAAAGGTAAACACAGGAAAAAACACGGCATAGACATTTTCCAGTGGGTTAAAGACCACCTTTAAAACGCTAGGTAAGGGGCATAAATACTGCAGTGCATATAAATGTGGTAGGAACATTTAAATGCGTTTTTAAAATCATCCGTGAAGAAAGTGAGGTGTAATGTCCCCTATGGGATGTCACATCAGGCAATATACATTGGGCAGGAGTTATCTTTGTAAGTCTAATTAAAAACAAACACAAATGTTGTGGCTTTATAGCAGTGTTTACTGGTGCTATTTTATTACTATTACTATATTTTTACAAGCCTTTTCTTTAATATTCAAGAAATGTATACATTTTTATCTAGAGGTAGTTTTCAGTGACTCAGGGCAATTCTGTTCGTTTTCAGTGGATAGACCATGTGACAAACTTGCAATGTGAGAATGAAATAAACCATTCTGCACACTGCAATCAGGAATCAGAGCCTGAATATCTAATGAGTAGGTTTGGTTGCGCTTGAATACATGTACAGATTATACAAGTGAAGAAGGGTTTTAAATTAATTAAAACACATTGATAAAATGTATATCTCTGCATATCTAGTAAGAACAATGACTGCACTGCCACAGGAGGTCTCACTTGTCTGCTTTAGATAGGTAAAAGAACCTTAGGCCCAGTGCACACAACTGGATCAACTGACATTTTTGCATTCAACTGAGCAACATATGTGTAATAATTTATCTTCTGGTGATTTTAGAATTTTATTCCAAAAAACAAACAAGATGTACCACATGACCCAGCTTGTTTACTTGAAGTTTAACAAGTCCAGTCAAACTATATCAGATTAAACAAACAAAAATTGGTTTCTCATGACTGGTCTGCTTCTGAATTACCGTATTTTTCGGACCATAAGACGCACTTTTTTCCCCCCAGAAGTGGGGGGAAAAAGTCCCTGCGTCTTATGGTCCAAATGTAGCCTCTGTGCCCGGGCCGTCTCTCTGGTATTCTCCCCAGCCGCTGTCCCGTCCCCCCTGTGTAGCCCCCCCTCCGGCTTTTCTCCTGTCCAGCGCGGCCAGAGTGACTATGACTCCTGTCACTCTGGTATCTTGCGTCCTCCCACTCTCAGCATGATTGGCTGACAAAGTCATGCTGGGAGCAGGAAAGCACACACATACACAACACACGTACACAACACAAAGTAAACAAATGTTATATTGCAATCCGATTGTCATACATTGTATGACAATCGGATTACAACTGAAGGGAAATACTCACCCAGGTGTCCGCAGCTCTGCTTGCTGCTGGCATCTTGCAGAGAGATGTATAGCACAATGCAGAAATCCTGCATTATGCTATGTATCTCTCCACACATGCCAGCAGCTTCCAGCCTCCGTATCTGTCTCTGTCTGTGTGAGCACGCAGGGAAATCCCCCCCCTCACATCACTCCGGAGGATGAGTCATCTTCCAGTGATGTGATTGGTGAAGTATGGGGGTGTGTCAGGGAGGGAAATTTAAAGGCAGATTACAATGTAATCTGCTTTTAAATGGTTTTTACAGTACAAAAACACCACACAACATAAAAATAAAAGTACCGTACATTTTGATTTTATTTTTAGATTACATTGTTGACTATTATTTCATTATTGTTTTAAATTATTATTTATATTTATGTATTATATTATAATTTATGATTTTAATATAATAAATAAATATAAATAATGTTAATAATGGTTCTAAATGCTGCTGTTTACTTTACAGGGTTGATTACATGTGTTTATGACTGTGCTGTTGGTTTTTAATGCACATAAAATATTTTAGGACACTATTTGTTTCAGAATATTTTTTTCTTCATTTCCCTTCTCTAAAAACTGGTGCGTCTTATGGTCCAGTGCGTCTTATGGTCCGAAAAATACGGTACGTTCTTTTCAGATTGTTTGTCAGATCAGAAGTAAAGCAATTGCATTATGTGTTCTAGGTCCCACTTTTGGAGGGATCAAAGAAAACGGGCACAAATATCTTTCAAATAAAAGTTATTCACAGTATAGCAGGAGTATTAGCTAGCATTAAGCTTTATTAAAAAGTGGAATTAAAAAATCAAAAATAAATCAAGATATACTGACAATGACATGACACTCTCTTCACTGGCATGTTTTTTCCCTGGGTAACATAACTTCATTGCTTATTGATCCTGCTAGTAGGTGTTGTATTTTTCCAGATCTTTTAAGGTAACAACATCGTTCATTCTGCAGTGAAATTGCACAGCAGGGTTGTTACTCTGTGGACAGAGTAGCCTTTGCTTTACTTTTACATACTTTAACCAAGAGACAAACAAATTACAGCCTGGCTTCAGCTAACATGGTAACATGTTTTTCTCATTTTGCCTAAGTGTTTTAAAGGATAAGTGCACATTAACAATATAGACTTATTCCCCTCCCCCCTTTACATACACTAACCTAAAATAACCCACCCTCCTTCTCCACAGGAGTTTACATACTGAGAATAGCATGCAAAATCTGGTACAAAGATTATAATCTGGTACTTTTATTTATTATGGAACTGGTAAAAGTATGGTGCCACATCCAATATCACTAAGAATAAAAAACATACAAGCAAGTGTTTTGTTATGCATTTTTAAGGCACCTTTCATCAATGGACAAACATTTTCATAAAACCATAATTTATTTAAATACTAAAACATACACATACCAACATCATTGGACATAAATGGCATACATTACAGTGTCAAATGTCTTTTTATATTTTTTTTGTGTTTAGCAAGATGTGCTGCTTCGGGAAAGAAAAATGATGAGACCAGTACTTCCTAGTTGCAATCTTAAACCTTCTGTTCAATAATCAATCAGCCCCAAGAGTGTCTTGTTAGAATTTGAAAACTTTTTTGGTCCAGTTTATTTCATCTTTATGGTAGGGGCATGGTTAAAAGAATCAAAAATGCAGCATGTCAGCCTCTCTGTAGACGGTCTATGGAGAGCCATGAACCACCAGGCACCATGACTGTATTAAAATTGTGCATTTCTGTACCATTGCTTCTTCTGATTCCTGAAATGCTGCATAACATAGTTGTGTTCAAGTTTTGTTATTCGTTCATTAAAATTTAGGCAACCTGATAATTTTCCTTTCCTTACCAGTTTGAGTGCATATAAATAGGGCAGAGCCCAGAAGAGGCAACTGCACACCAAAGCAGCAGTGTACTGTCATAGTTCCCAAGAAAATACTATTCTGCTACTTACTCAGAATTACTGACAACATTCCATTCCTTTCTCCTGGATGATTTATTCATGACTACAATGTACACTATGGGAGACAACTGGACCAGAGGAATAAGGTAATAAGTTCTAAAACAAAGTCTATATAGAGGAGGGCATGTCTAATTATATCAGTCACCCAAGATGCATCTGGAAGAAAGTGAGCTGCCCAGACTGCTAGTGAACATAAAGTGCTGAGGAACATTTTTTTGTTTTATTTTTATCTTCATAATGTAAGATTTTGTTTTGCACAGTCTGCTGTAAATTTATCTTTGTTTTGGAACTACCCACATGGGGCTGTGTGTGTTTACTTCCAAATTTTAGGGCTGCATTAAATGTTACCTGTATGTGATAGACTCATGGGATGATAACATGTTGTAACATATTTGTTATTCCAGCAATCTCAAGGATCACGGCTGCTACTTGAACAATTACTAAAAAGTATTGCACTGTAATTTTATCTCTGTGGCATTTGTACCAAGTGATGCAATCATGTTTTATGATACATGTAACTAAACATAACGTCTTTTAGCAGAATAAATATGTTAGTGGTAACTGCTATTGTGTGCTTTGCTTTAGGCACAAAATACTACATTAAACAAATATTCCAGTGGTCTGCCTAAGGCAAAACACAACTGTGTTATGTCCAGGAGAGAAGGTGAATACCATAGGTACATACAATCTGTGTTGCACGGCAGAAATGAAATGAGTCAAAATGAAACACTGAATTATGTGTGGGGACATCACCATTTTCTTGGTGGTACAACCAGAAGTATTATTTCAATAATAATTGTGCCATTTCTGTTTTTTGATTTATATAATAATTTTATTACAGTTAACACAATTTAATGAACCACTTTGTATTTTTTTACTTTTTGTGTGACTCAAAGCAAAAAGATCAGATATGGAAAATAAAAATGTGCAAAAGGTAATGTGAATATCCCAAAACATGGAAATATGCCAGGTAAAGGGGCATTCCAATTGTTGCTGCTCTCCCCCCTTCATTTCTATTATGACAGGTATTTGCCAGTATGAAGAAGAGCCTAATTCGTATTGGAAAGTCAGGATAACAGGTGTCCTAGTGTCTTCAGCTCTTCTAACTAATGCCCCAAGGATCTTTTAGAGAGAAAAAGCACTTAGGCAACTTCTAACTCCCCAACACGGCACGACAAGTTATGTGGCTTTAGTCTCTCCCTTAAGGAAGATGATTTTAGGAGGTCCAATGGTGTTGAAGCTTGAAATTTGTTGACTAAGTTCCTGGTTGGGTAATTGTATTGATTGAAGGTAATACATAGTGATTTAGTGGTTTTATTGGTTGTTAATGCAGTTACCAGTTTGTTAAAAGGAATAAATAAGGTAAAAATAAAGAACAATTCCATCAATCTCAGTTTTCTGAGTTTGGTATTTTATTTCACTCTATGGTTGTGGAAACTGAACAATAAAGTAGCAAGACAGAAAGACTAATGATGGCTTTAAACTTGGGGGTTTTAGTTGTACATTGTAAAACTCCCCTTCAGTTTCTATCATATACCTGTTGCTAGTGCGTCCTTGAATACTAGGCTTCACTTTACTGAATATTGGTGCATAATACACCATGTAACCATGTGGTGAATAAATCTCTGAGATTTATTTTCTTATGCTAATCTTACACTCTTATTACAGAGATAATGCTAATACCTGTAGGGTCAGAATCACACCCACACATTTCTGTCTTTGTGGTATATGACCATTAATTTTGAATGGCACCCTAATGCACAATAACAATAGGTGCTAAAGCACCTATGCTGCATTGCACTACACTGCCTTAACAGAATTCATGTTAAGCATAACACAATAAACATGTACTAGTATTTGAAGTGGGCGTTAGGGTATCTGTGAAGCAGAAATACAGTACTTTTAGCCATCGCTGACTTATTTTTAAAAGCTTGCAATCCATTTTTCCTGATCCTAACTTTACTCCCTGTGAATTTTTTCTGAAGAATATTTTTTCCTACAGGCTTGTTCTAGGTCTGATACTCTAGATGTAGCAAACACAGTTTAAGCATGACAGCCACAAAATTTGTATGCTTTAAAATGAAGTTAGCATTGGCTATCCTTTGGCATTCATTTTAAAAGTGTACCTGCCATTTAGTAATTGTTTATTTAATAATGGGAGAAAGTATTCTGTAGGCCTGTATCCTGTACTACGGACCTCAGCATATGCTCCCACTGTATTTTTGCATTAAAAGGGATTTGGTGTGACCTCTGTGTCCAAAGTGTATTTATATATTACTATGGAAAAGCCTATAGGTTAGGCTAAGACTTAAAGCAGAACTAAATTCCCACTTTACCAAATAAAGGTTTAGGCAGGTGGTTACTGAAGAAAGGGACACATGATGTCCCTTCTGCAATAGCACATCTTACCTTTCTGATTGTACTAGGAATATGTGCACAGCATCAGCTTTGGTTGCCAGGGAAACCCAGCAATCCCATCTACCTTTGCAAGTGCCCGGGGATGGATGAACAGGTGTGCACGAATTAAGCCCCGAGAGGGAACATGGATAGGTAAGTCCCAAAGCTTTAGTTCTGCTTTAGTTTTGTCAATCATAGTGCTTATACTTGAAAAAGAGATGGAGCTTGAAATTGTTACTTTTCTGTTTTTGCTTGTTTTAACATCCCAGCATCTTCTCAGAAAGTCATCATGACACCCAACTTTCCCATATTGTAAATACATAGAGTTGCTGTAGTAACGGGAATAAGCAATTCATATTGTATTTTTTGTGTATTGTCCTTGCTCTGTTATTTTTTTCTTAGTGGCAAGTATCCTTGTTTTTTTACTATTTACAGTGGTCAATTAGCAATTTATCTATTCCAGTACAGTGTGGAAATTGTCAGGCTTTAAGCTTATGTTGGTTTTAGAAACATCCATTAATGTGTCCTTTTTTCTGCCCACCTCCTTTTTATCATTTTGCTTGCTGTATGACAATTGTACTTTAGGCTTGACATAATGTCTATACAGCATTTATCATTTATGTGTGTGCATATGTTAACAATGGTGAGCATTATAGAAGATTCTCTAATGTTATTATTCCTTCTTCCCAAGAATACTGCCAGTGAGAAAAATAAAAACTAAATAATGTGTGTCATAAATGCCAGTAATCAAACACTATGACGGATATACATTTTATACCCTTATCATTAATATACAGAAACAACATTCAGCTATGCATAGTCAGTAAGTGTTGTTTTCAACCTATTACCTACATCCCACAGTGCTGACAGCATGGCAGATAGCACATGATCAACATCTCATTGTAATACAGCCAGACATAAAACTAAGTTTGCAACCTGCCTGCTTATGAACAAGCATATTTTATGGTGAGCTATGGGTAACATTTCCTAAAGCCTGATACTTTCTAGCCTTGCATCTACGACCTACCTTTTTTAGAGACATTTTATTAGATCATTTCTATTTTAGAGACACCATCAGCTCACTAATTTTCATGTGTATATTCTCCCCACACAGCTGAAGGCTCATAGTCTCTATTTTTTGTAAAATTACAGTTTTCCACAAAATTTAGAAAATTAGCCTCTAATTTCATTGTGCTTGCTGCTAATGCAAATTTGGCTTGAAGCATGCACAATACTTCCCAGATGCTATAGTATCTTTGTTTTTTTGCATCCAGCTTTATTCCCAGCAATTTACAGATGTGTGGGGTGAAAACATGGATGAGGACGCACAGTTAATAAGTACAATTAGGGCTAAGTGTGGAGCTGATAATTGATGGAGTTTGTAATCTTCTATATCCCATTTGTCCCTAATTTAAAGTAGATGTAAGCCCAAACACCGTTGGCTAATGTGATGTGTATTTTAAATAATTGTCTTTTTTTTTTTAATAAAAAAAATGTATTCAGCTTATTTGGTCCTTAATAATAGCACAATATCTCCTTGACTGCACTCTAGAAACATGCATGTGCATTCTCCGGATGGGTCTCCAAGCTGCATGTGCAACCTAAGGTTTTTTGGTTTTGCCATTGGACAGGTTCTTCATACTGTCCCAGCCACCTAGGACCATAAAGCAGGGATAATCTTTCCAATAAAGAATTGTTTTAGTAGCAAACAAAAGAGCTTGAATTTGCCTATCCTAACGTTTTATTTTAACTATTAATTTTCACTTTTGCATTTGAATTTTCACACATCTTAGTGAATGTGAAAAAAAAATCAACCCAATGACAACCAATTAACACTTTCCCTATTTACCTAAGAATCGTTTGATTGAAGAGGTATCCATTGGAAGGATTTTTTTCTTGGAACTGGAGTCACTGATAAGAAAATGAGGAAAACCCACCCCAACAGGGGCAACAAAAAAGATACCAACGTTTACTGACACTATAAAAAACTAAAATAAAAATGGCTACACTAGAGCTGAAGTCTTATGGTTAGGTAGAAATGTATTGCAGAATAGACTATCTACTGCAATAAATGCTGCACTCCTGCCTGCCAACAATGTTTTTTTTTCTGAATGTACATTAGTGAATATTCTCTAAACCAGAAGAAGACCAAGTGAAGATGTCAGTGATGTGATGATTGACATTTCACCTGTCTGCAGATATCTTTGACTGAAGTTATGAGACAGCTTTCCTCTCCAAGAGCTGTTGAATATCTCCAGGTTAAGAAGGTAAAACAGAGTGAATTAGGGTTAGTGCCAGAGCTATGTAACTATATCACAAGTTAACCAATTATTAATTGTAATTAATGTTTTATATCCTCATAGTTTTGCCACTCTGGAATTGTACAAGTACAAACTCAAATCAAGCCTTCACTTTGCCTATTCAGGTTTTCTTTAATCCTTCTTTAGATCAGCCAACAAGTATGTAGTTTATGGTTGGATTGAATACAAATTGATTAGATAGTTTAAATTAGTCCTCATTTACATATTTTGGTAATTCTTAAATTAATGGTACACAGATTTATGGTCAGATTGTAACATGACAATTGAGTTAAATTAGAGAAGAGGAAATGGGGGGGGGGGAGATCAAACAGAAATTGTAATAAATGAATTATGTAATATCAGACATGGAATACATTGAATACCTGCATTCGCAAGAGTCAAAACCACCAAAGTAGTATTGCTACTAGATGCGTTTCACCAAAAGGACTTCCACAGAGGAGGTAGAGAGAGATATTGATATAGATGTAAAGGTATAGTGTCACGCACTGAGAGACAGGGCCACTAGGGGGCGTATGTAGGTGGTGCAAGCCCTGAGAAGGGCCAAGGTGCAGAGTCTAAGCTGTAACCAGGTTTTCTCCAGAGCCTCTGATGGTGAGGATGTTGCACTGCAGGCTACGACCAGGTTGCAGCCTATGGGTACACCAAGGTGGGCAAGCACGTTACCAAACCAGGCAGGAGGATAGTCGAGGAAAGCCTGGGTTGAGACAGGCAGAAAGCAAGAGAGGTCAGGTCACACGCCAGGGGTCAACAGCCAGGGATCCAGGAGACAGACAGCAATGACACAGGGGCCACTGCAGTCACAGAAAACACTGGAGACACTGGAAACAGCAGGAGGCACAGGAGAAGCAGGGATAACCACAGGCAGACAGGAAAAGCACAGGGAAGTTGGCTGGGAACCAACACGCTGGACAACTGCGGCCCCACATTTTAGTTCAATGACTCCAACTCCAACAAATCTATAGCAAGAAAGCATATTTACTATTCACCCAGGGATCATATTGGGTGCCTGTAGGAAAAGCAGAAAAATTATTTTGAATAGTCTTTACCGTTGTGCAATTGGTGTAATGATAACATCTTGCCAACTGGGTTTCAAAAATAGTTTGCTTCCACTGAAAAATGTGATAGATAGGGGACCTCCCGAACAACAGACAGTGAGATCAGAGAGTTTCATTTCAGATGTTCAGCCCTGCATATATTTATAAGTAAGTCAGTATGTACATCTTCATCAAGCAGCAACCACCCTACCTGACCCCTTCTTTCCATCTTCTATGATTCAGGCAGTTCTGACCTTTCACTTTCCCTTTGGCGAGCTTCAGGGTATATTGCATTTCCAGTCTCTCCGTTTACTGGCTTTTTATCTCTTTATAGTTCACTTACACAGTGATAAAGGCACACAGACATAAAGACACAGATTCATACTGCAGATCTTGTCCTTCTTTGCAATAATCTATCTAACGCACCAAGAGAAATCAAAACATTTTCTGTACGAGTCCTGGAAAATATGAAGGCAGGATGTAGAATGAAGGTCCTGTTGTTCCTAAGGGGATCATCCCAGCAGACTCTTCATGTGTGTTTTACACAATACACAATAATGGAAATACTCGCTTAGGAAGATGTCACTGTACAAAGTTTTTTCTTTGAAAAATTTCTCTCTTTACAAGATAACACAACTCTTTACAAGATAACACACAATACATTTTTATAAGTTTTTTAAGAAAATGACTGGGACAGAATAAATAACAAATAACTCCGTGTTCAAAAGATTTAAAATCAACAGGCAGTTTTCTAATTGCAAAAAGTACAATTGAAATATAAATAGGGGAAGAAAACAGGAAAGAGAAAAAAAAGGGGGGTGACATTAGAGAGAGGGTAGGGGGGTCTGGCGGGGGTGTGACAAAATGCCCAAAAAGTCAAGGTCCAAGACCACAGAGGAGAGTATCCTATAAGTTTGAGGGGGTTAAAACCAACCAATCAAAATCTGGGTGAAGGTAGTGAGTAATCCAAGGTTCCCAGACCTTATTGAAAGATACACAACATTTTGAATTCACCTATTACATTCAGTAACAATGACCACTGGAGCAAATAGTGAGAGCATTCCCCAGGGGACACAAACATTGTTTTGCCTTTTAGTACACCTGAATGTCATTGTATACCTTGGGTTTACCTTAATTTCAATGTGAATTATACACTTGCATTTGTTTTTATTTTTCATTTTTAATAGATTTTTTTTTTAATTTTTATTTAGAGAT
This sequence comes from Pyxicephalus adspersus, assembly GCF_032062135.1. Classification (NCBI taxonomy): domain Eukaryota; kingdom Metazoa; phylum Chordata; class Amphibia; order Anura; family Pyxicephalidae; genus Pyxicephalus; species Pyxicephalus adspersus. The sequence continues at coordinate 19,726,977 of NC_092869.1, forward strand.
TAAAGATGGTGTTACCACATTTTTCTGCCATAGCTCCCTTTCATTCCCATAATGTAAACTGCTGCCTAATTTTCCATTATTTTCTCAGCACTGGGCATGTTAAACCACCAATAGAATACAGAATGGGCTGCACTGCAATGAAGTTTGCTCTACATGACACCTACAAATAACTGTGGATGTAATTTAATTAACTTTCAGTGGAGCCAATAGGTAAATGAGGAAGGCAATCGACAGATCTAGATGGGAGGACTAGACTAGATATTTGCGGCAGTCCATTAGCTTAGAAATAAGGCAGAAACAGAGGAATGGAGCTTGTGATGCTTCATCTGCTGACTAAGCAGCATCCAAGGGACATTAGAACATCCAATTACAGGACATTGGAGTAACGACTATAAATAGGCTGCAAAATACAGTAAAGCTGCCATCCTGGATGTCATGTCTGGCAGGTTTGTGTACATTTTAGTACTTGACAGAACATATGGTAGCCATTTGGTTCATATGCATGTCACTTTGTATTTAGTTTTGTGTTCCATTACCAGTAACCAATATGCTGAAAATATATGAAAGAAAGTGAAAACTGTGACGCAAGTACAGTTGTGAACATACATCTAAGGGGTCAAAATAACACCTTTTTTGCATAACAGGATAGGTAAATTTACCTAATTTAGCTTACTTTAGTCTTTTATGTTGCTTAAAGAACCTGAATTAGTCGTTTTACATATATTACATATACATACATATACGTATTACATTTTTTATAGATTGTTTTTTTTTACATAAATGGGAAATCGTATTAATTTGGAAAGATGCCTTCTGGACCCACTAGATTTGTCTGGCTTGCATGTTATACCGATTTGTTAGGAGCATCGAACTATGAGATAACCATTTCTTTTTAATCAAAGATAGTATGATATATTACGAAGAAATAGGTATGCAGGTGGCATAAAAATATTAGAGCGTTGTCGATGTAATGAGCTTTATTGACTAGTTGTACACAGGTAATTATAAATCTATCAATCTGAGAAAGATTTTGTGTGTGGCCTATCATCTTGTTGGAAAACCAGAACATCTACTTTTCACAGTTAATTAAATCAAACAATTACAGCATCCCTCCGGCTGGTTGGACTCCCCATCTTTCTATATTCAATGAGGATTTTTAACTTTCTGCTATTTTTAGGTCTGGGAATTCACTCATGAGTTGTATTTTATTTTAAAGTTGGGGAGTATTCTTGATAAAGTTATGCAAAAGCAGGATGTACAGTGTCATTAAATAATAAAAAAAAATGATAGAGGAAAAAGGAGCAAAACAGCATTAGTAACAAAGTATAATAAGGCAACACTAAGAAGTTTTCACAGACAAGGTGAAAAACAAACTTTTATTTAGAGGGGAAAGAAGACATAATTTCAACTACATTTGTGAAATCATTTAAAGTGTAACTAAAAAAAAACAAAACAAAAACTCATTCTACTTTACTTTCACAGATCCATCAATTCTCCCTGAGGTTTTCTGCATTGGGTCTTGTGTTGTCCAGGAATCCTCCATTGTCCTGGTGCAGAAGAAACGCCAGGCACCGCCATCTTCTTTTCCCTTCTTTTACCTATGTTACCTGAACTCGCACTGCACAGGCACGAGTTCGGTTGATGAAGCCTGCGGTAGATAGGGCAAAAAAAAGAGACCGCACATGCGTTAGATTTTTTTTTAGGCATTTTTGTTTTGTCCCATTGAAAATCGGGCATGAGCAGAAGGAGCAGCCAGAAGCCTCCTGGGATGCATGTAACAATTTTACTTTAGGTCTACTTTAAAGTGTCCCTCAAGCTATATTATGCCTTCAATTCCTGTTCCACATGTTCTAGAGCTACCATGACAACATACAAACCAAGCACACAGAGCCTCAATGTGATATTTACCAAAATACACAACAATATGTTTTACAACTAATATATTAAAATTAGTATAAATTGATTTGTGCTTGTTTGTTATCTCATACTTGTCTATAAAGTTGTTATATACAACAGCCTCAAACCCTTTCTATGTCAGGAAAGATAGGGCTTTCTCATCTTTCTAAATATTTTTTGTTCACGTCTGCGTAATATTTTGGTGCTTTAAAAAAAAGACAAAAAATATTTAATATTACTCCTGATAGCTGATGGTCAGCAAGGTCTACAGGCACCTCAAAGATTGGACATTGTCACCTGATCTGTACAAAACAGTCAGTCTGGGAGAGTGACATAAGTAACCTGTACTTAGGAGGGAACAGAAACTATTAATCTGGCCCTGTTCCAGGGCAATTTGGAGAGATAACTAAAGTTTTTTTTTGTGTTATAATACATGACTGTGACAAGGCAGAGAGTCCGCATACAGTGCCTTCCTCCACTTAAAAACCCCCAAAAAACACCATAACACTGGTTAAATGGCCGAAAGACCTTTTATTAAACAAACATTTCCTAAAGCAATTGAAATATTTAAACATTACTATAAATAACCAAATAAAATAAATAACCATAAATAACCAAATAGCATAATAAATAACCATAAATAACATTACAAATATCAATACAAATACAGAAATAACAACTTTACTTATAAACCTTGTCCCATTTAACACACTCTCCTGGTTAGTGGTCCTTGAAGGCCCCTCTACTTTTCCCCATACTTATTTGGGTCTGCACCACCGTGATATATATGCTCCCAGCCACAACCACAAGCTCGGGAACAATATCAGCGGCACTTGCAGCCCATTTCAACCAAAAACCATCAAACTACCAAATAAGCCAAAATTCCAGAGAGACCCAAACGGAAGATAAGTGTCTCACCCCCACTGAAATATTCCCAAAAACCACCTTCCTTCGAGGACCTCACTGCCACGGCGTCACAAGAGCAACCCCTTGTCCTTGTGCGCCCCACCAATACCCAATCCCGTCTTGTAACCACAAACACCACAGATCCATGCCAACTGCCGACAAGTGTACCCCATCCTTCTCCAAATACAAACCACAATCCACTTCAAGCTCCTTGTGACGCACTACCAACCCCCTATTATGGGCAACAAAACCCCCCAGCATCTTGTTCAGCTTGACCCTGGACCCCCTTTCAAACTGGTCACCGATGCGTTGAATAACCTCATCCCCAAGGCCCAAATGCGCCACCTCCATAGCCGCTCCAATCGCAAAAGAATGAGATGAAAAATCCTTCCCCTCCACCCCTTCTGCCCGCAAACATTTACGAAAAACAGACAGAAATTGATACCTAGACATTGCCAAACCATCCTCATGTGCCAATAAAGTGCCACCACCACCCGGCCTGATCGCTAAAAATTCCTCCACTGCCTCAACAGGGCAAACCAAAACCGCCCCCCACCCCCCTCAAAACAATGTCCACCTCCTTGCCAACCTAATCCCTCTTGGAACGAGCCAGGTGAATTTTAACCTGACCCCTCCTACAGACCACATCACCCACCGCCTGAATAACTCATCAATCCTAAATGCTCCAAAAAAATGCTGACACAAAGGCCACCCTAAACAGCTCCACCCTAAACAACTTACCTAAGAGTGACTGCAACTCCCGCAAAGTGATCTTCCTGCGGTCGGAAGCACTGTCCACCTCTTTCAGCAGAACTTCCAACTTATCCGCAGGCAGCCTGCACTTCATCGCCAAGGTATCAATCCTGATGCCCAAAAAAAACAGATCCCTTGTCGAACCCTCAGATTTGTCCTTTGCTAACGGGATGCCGAACTTGTCTGCCAAGAACTCAAACGTCGCCACCAACACCCTACACCCAGCCTGCTGTGTGCGGCCCTATGAACAATAAATTATTATTGATTATTATAAATCTAAGTAGTGAATGACCGAGTCTATTCTCGCCACCTTCCGCACTGCCTATTCCAGAAACATAATAAACATTTGAATAAAGCACAGGACAAGGAGCACTCAGTGCTCAAACGACATGTAAGATACTGAACAAAGCTGAGGGTCAATTGCCTCATTCACCGAAGCCCCAGCCGGAAAATACAAATGGTAAATGAGCCGAAGTTTATTCGGCTACTTCTTAGGCACCACCCCCAAAGGTGACACGGCGGAACGTCAAATGGGCCTCCCATTCTACCAGACCCAACCTCTTTACACAACTTCTCCCTTACCACCCCTGGGTGCATTCCATCCGACTTCAAATTCCATAGGGAGCAAGGAATTTGAAAACCAGTCCTCCAACAGCTTAGCCACAGCCCTGTCAGGATACCTACTTAGATACGGCCGCATGGGGTTCACCTTTTACCAGCATCATCCATTTTTCCAGCGAAAACCGGACCTTTTCTCCTGCCCAATCTAAAGCAGCAGGCCACTCCCTGCATCCCTCCACATTTTGCATACTCATGTTTGAAACAACAGGCACTGCTGAACTTGCAGCCCCCATCGTTAAAGGCCCAACACACACCCTTTATACGGAAGACTGAGGGCCTGAAAAGCGACGGACCTCCGCCCCCCCAAAAAGGGCTGCACGCCCCCACTCTCAACTGGCTTCATCAGCCTAATACAAATAACAGAATAGGGCAGAACAATGCCCTGGTTCCTTTTCCCCCAGGACACTGGGAAAGGTTGGGAACGCCTGCAACCAGTTTGCAAATGTGCGCAGTATCAATTGGTGCCACTGCGCCGCCTCCTCCTTTTACCCATCTCCACAAACTCACCTTTCCATATTTGTTCCCTCGTCTACTGCTGCAGGGTTCCCCCAAAGGCCCCTCAAAGCACCTCCTCTTCTGGTCCCTCTGTGACTCCCTGCCTGGCCGACGCCAGCAGTGTCCCAGCAACATCTTCCAGAAGCCCGGCCACGCTAGGCGCATCTGTTCACCTGCTGCAGCTGGCCGGCTCCTCCAGGCACTCTTCCGGGATTCCCCATCTTCAATCTGCGTCACCATGCAAGCCCGCCCAGCTGCAGCCACAAGGCCCGCCTCCCGCCTATTAGGGGAGACCGAGGCAGCCCGCCAATCATCTAACGGCTGCGCATCTGGCCCCGCCTTCTTCCAGCCCCCAGCGGCCATCTTGGAAACTGGCAATGCCTCCGCCACCCTGTTAATGGAGGCAGAAGCTGCCTGCCTGCAGACCTGGTCCCCAGCTGCCGCCTCACCCCCCAAAGAGCCCCGCGGCTTCCCCCCACTGCGGCTATAGCACCGCGCACCCTTACCGTGGGAGTGCCCCCTCCTCGAGCCTGCACATGCCCCCAACATCTCCTGTGATCTGAAGGCCCTAGTGCTTCGCCATGGTGGAGGATTCCTCCCAGCCGTCCCAGCTCCAGCAACAGCACCCTGCCGAGCTGGAGATGCTGGGGGGTCCCTACAGGGGCTCCTAAGGCGGTGCTGAGCTCTAGGGGGTTCAGGGCTCAGGCGTCCCGGCGGCCTAGACAGCAGTGCATTAAGCCCCCCAGTGTTGGGAGCCCCGCAGAGCAGAATTTACCTGCTCCTGCAGCCATCCAGGTCCACGATCCGATGCTGCAACCCGCAGCTGGGCCAGTAATGTATCTGTATCTGTATCTATATGTCAGCCACGTGCTCCAACTCCAACGGAAACTGCACAAAACATTTTCCACTCTTCCTGTCCTGCAGTAGAAAGATCATCCTCTTCCAATTTTCCCCCCTCTTGCACCCCTCTCCCCCCTCCCCCAACTACATCACCCCCCCTCGCTCCCTTCAAACAAACTCCCTCTCCTCACCATGCTGCATAAGTTAACCCTAGCACTGCCTGCTCCCTACCCCTTCCCAGTCATGGAGGCCTTCCAGTAGCCCCTCACATTCCCCCACTCCAGGCCTCTCTTTTTTGCTAAATTAGTTTTTACATCCTGTCATGGGGATGCAACAGAAAGAGGAAAGCCCTCAAAAGTGAGAAGAACATTTCTTGTCATCAGAATGCAGTTTCTTCATTGGAAGATTATCTTTTACCTCTGTTTCTGGTGACAGCTGTAAATGTTTGAATTTCCCGTCACTTTCTGTCTCAGTGAAAATATTCACCTGAATACATATTGGGGTCACACAGCAAGAAATGCTTGTTATGCTGGTTATAAATCTTTTAATTTAACCTTTTCTTATTCAAAACTAAAAAAGAAGCCTTGACATACCTAAGATTAAATAGTCAAATTCTTCTATAAGCCTAGTTATGACTAATTTTACTGCGAGGACAAGCTAATACTACTTACATAGCCTCCTAAATGTGAAAAACATCTAGTGAATGCATAGGTGAATCGTAAACCCCCAAATATTTAAAATTCAATATCTGTTCAAGAAATAGAAAAGCATAGCAGATAAGTAATAGATTGTTTATATATACAGAGGGTCCATCTTAAAGTTTTTTTTCCTGTGTAGGGTACTGCCTTTTTCTATCTGCTTGCTGAGTTGTAACTTTGTAAATTGCAAATAAAGTTGTTTCCTGCCCCTGATATTGGCCTTAGAAACCCCACCAGGATTTAAGGAAATGCAGGAAGTACAGTGACAGAGATGAGAACATGTGCTCAGCCAGGGTAAGTGCCTGCATTCCTTCCAGAACACACTGACTGCTGTATCTGTGTGTAGTGCAGTATTATATTATTACCCTCTGTATTCATGGGGTATATGTGATATCTGTTATCAGAGATCACTTTGGGAAATCCCTACTGTCTGTGTATCAGCTACATAAACAAATATATATTGGCTCTGCCCTTTCACTTATCTTTGCTGATCTTCACCCTCTGTCTAGTTACATCTAGCATAGGTTAGGCATCCGATGGCCCATAGGTAGCAGGGGTCCGGTTGCATTGGCAGATTAGTGTGATTGCTAGGGTCTAAGTGGTAGTGCAGATAGATTGTTCCTGAACTCCAGAGACTTTGCCTGCATGCCTGCAATCCAGGATCACAGCATACACAGCCCAATTGTCAGTTGGAGGATCTCCTTGCTGCTGTTTTCAGGATCATCTCATCATGACATCTTTGCTACAATCAACTCCAAGGGCCTCTGCAACTCATCCTGACACTGATCATAACTGGAGGTATTTGTGGTTATAGACTGTATATATAACCGGGTATATCTGTGCACAATTCTCTTCAGGACTCTTCTATGTGTACTCATTGATGTTTATTGGTCGTATATTGTTATTACTGTTTTGAGATATAAAGCTTACAAATACTCCAACCTGTGTGTTCATTTAGCTGCAATGGGTAATGTTGTATGCTGGGTGTTGTGGTTGCTTGGGTGCAGCTTTATATTTCTGTTACTATTCTGGTTAATGTCCCAGGAAGGGAGCGCTTCTGCTAACAGAGACCCTATCCTGGGTGGAGGCACTGCCAACTTTATTAGTATCCTCACTCTTCCACATAGTGAAGGCCCAGGATCCTCTCTGTTATCTACAGGTTAGCGCCATAGCCTGGTTTGTAAGGGTCATTTACATGACCCCCCCCCCCCTATAAAAGGGATCGTAGTGGGATACAGCAATGGAAGGGAAACACAATGCACAGTGGCGCCCTCAATCTGCACCTAGAAGGTACTTACCTTCCTTACCTCCCCACCAGGGTCACCTGCTTGTCCTGCCAGCATGGCTAGTTATGGTAGTCTTTTCAATGATAATGCAATTTGTACTCTTACCAAACTCACTGAAATGCTAGCAGAAGGCCTTCAGGCAGCATTAAAGGAAGTTAAAAATATTTTCTGGTAATGTCCCTGTGCTCCAAGGGGAAGAGATTTTTGAGATATGGAAAGAACATACTCGACTTGTATATCATACCGCTATATGCCCTTCTGAAGTGGATTCTATGAGAACCAGAACTAGTGAGAGGTGTGCTACCTCATCATCTTCTTGCACTCAAGTTCTCAAAGTAGTGTTATCTGACAAGATCAGAGTTCAAGACAAGATCAAGATGAAAGAGTTCCCTCAAAGAGGATGTATCCCCAAGCTCTAATAAAGTAGAACAAGCTGTACCACAGCACTTCAAACCTTCAGTGGGTAGTCCAGCGGTGCCACCGAGGGATTACAGAAAATGTTTCAGGTGTGGCCGGAGTGGCCATTCTAGTCCTCAGTGTCATAAGAACCATGAACCAGCTTTCCCTGTTTAGAAACACAAACGCAAATGGAAAAAAATTAAACCAAAGTTAAGAGGGCCTGTCATAGGAGTTAAATCTATTGCTGAAGTCACTGTTAATGGGCATACTACCCCGGCTTTGTTTGATACTGGATCTCAAGTCACACTTATTTACCGCTCCTTTATCGAAAAATATCTGAGCAGCGTACCCCTTCAGTCTACCGGACAGATGGAGCTTTGGGGCTTGAACTCTGAGTCCTATCCTGTTGATAGAAGGATGCAGGTGATTGTGACTGTCCCTAGCTTACAGGATAGGGGTGTTACTTCTATGGAAATCCTGGCCTTGGTTTGTCCAGACACTGGAGACATTTGTGCAGTACCCGTGATATTGGGTACCAATAGTGCTTTTCAGAAGTTTCTTGAAGGAGATAGAGCTGTTTCCTCTGGTCAAGGTGAAATGCCTTCAGACCATAAAGAGCTCTGCAATGTCCTATCGATTATCAGCATGGTGTGGTGTACCAGATCGGTGAACACCCAATGGGGATTCCACCAGGAGGAGAAAGAGTCTTAAGGGTAGCTTCCAGCATTGCTCCTGAACTGCTTGAGGACAGGAGTTACATCCTCATGGAAACCCTTGAGGAAATAACAACCAAAGCAGGATGGATGATGATGCCTGAGAGAAAGGATTAGAGATCCAGAGTGGAGTTATTCAAAGTTGTGACTGTGAGAAATTGTTCCCCCCATCCTGTTGTGATTGGTCCCCACCAGGGTGTGGCAAACTGCTATCCTGTGTTTGGCGTGAACCCATATGTTGAAGTGTACAGAGCTCAAGTCAGGGACACACCCTTTTCTCTCAAGTTTGATTTGAGTGATCCTAACTTGCCAGAGACCTGGAACAAGAAATTGACAGAGCGTCTGTCTTATTTGCTAGAAGTGTTCTCTACAGATGAAATGGATGTTGGCTATGCTAAGAGTGCTCAACACACTTTTGGACTTATAGATACCACTCCTTACTCTCCGGAAAGACCCCGGAGGGTAGCACCAATGAATGCTGATGAACCAAGACAGATTTTACACCAGATGAAATCCCAAGGGATCATAACAGACAGTAAACGTCCTTATGCCTCTCTCATTGTGGTGGTAAGGAAAAAATGTGGATCGATCCGCCTGTGTGTAGATTACCGCACCCTGAATCGGAGAACCATACCAGACCAGTATACCTTGTCTAGAACTGAAGAGGCTCTTGAGGCCCTGAATAGAAACTGTTGGTTCACTGTGTTGGATTTACGGTCAGGGTACTAACAAGTTCCCATGGCACCTGAAGACCAAGAGAAGACAGCCTTCATATGTCCTTTGAGCTTCTATCAATTTACTTGCATGCCACAAGGCATAAGAGGTGTCCCCGCCACTTTCCAAAGGTTGATGGAGAAAGTTCCGGGTGATCTTGTGCCCAGGGAATGTTTGGTGTTTTATGGAATGTTTACCTCGATGACATCATTGTTTTTGGGGCTACATTGGAAGAGCACGAGGAACGGGCTCATTAGAGTGCTACAACGCCTCAAAGAGGAGGGTCTGAAGTTGTCAGCTGACAAGTGCAAGTTCTGTAGGTCATCAGTCTCCTATGTAGGCCATATTGTTTCAGCTGAAGGGGTAGCCACTGACCCAGCTAAGGTGGAAGCGGTGGTAAACTGGCCTCGACCTCAGAATGTTACAGAGCTATGTTCTTTTCTTGGATTTTGTGGCTACTACAGTCAGTTTGCAGAGGGATATTCCAAAACAGCCAAAGTGCTACATGACCTGTTGAAAAATGATGTGGATGGTCCAGAGAAACAAAAGAGGTCCTCCAAACATCCCTTTAGAGATAGCTGAACACCTGAATGTGAAGAGGTCTTTACTCAACTGAAGAAGAAGTTGACCGAAGCACCAGTATTGGCGTACACTGATGCTGGAAAGCCCTACGTGCTTCATGTTGATGCTAGCTTTGAAGGACTGGGTGGTGTGTTGCACCAAGAATATCCAACTGGACTATGGCCTTCTGCTTACATTAGTAGGAGCCTCGCCCCTAGTGAACGTAATTATCCAGTGCACAAGTTGGAATTTTTGGCGCTCAAGTGGGCCATTGTAGATAAGCTACATGATTATTTGTACGGAGCTACATTTGAAGTGAGGACAGATAATAACCCATTGACGTATGTCCTAACTAGAGCAAAATTAGATGCTACAGGGCATAGGTGGTTGGCAGCCTTATCCAACTATCAATTTACCCTGAAGTATAAACCAGGTCCAAAGAACATTGGGGCTGATGCTCCATCTAGAGGCCCATGTCTAACTCCTTAACGCAGAAGAAAGTGAATAGGAGGAAGTCCCTAGTTCTGGGAGCCTTGTGTGCTATAGCAGCACTTGTTGAAGATCAGATAGCTTTCTCTGAGATGAGGTTCATACATTCGATAGGAAGTGGGCCAGAGGCAGTGCTTGATATATTTGCCTATCATGCTGCACTGGGATCATTCCAGAAAACTTCTATATCTCCACAACAGATGATCAAGATTCAAAAGGCTGATCCTATAATTGGACCTCTGTATCGGGCAGTAAGTGCCAATGATCCAGGAATGTTGAAGAAGTCTTTACCTACCGAGTGTGGACCACTCCTGAGAGACTGGGAATAGTTTAAGATAGACAAGGGTCTACTCTATCGTGTGGTTCTGTATTATGACCATCCTGGTAGACGTCAACTGGTTCTCCCCTATTGTTTTCGAAAGATGGTTTTCCGAAGTCTACATGATCATCATGGTCACCTTGGTCCTGAGAAGACTTATGGCTTGGTGCAAGACTGATTCTACTGGCCCAGGATGAGAGAAACCGTGACAAGTCTTTGCAGACGCTGCATCAGATGCTTACGGAGGAAAGCACTGCCAACAAGACCTGCTCCAATGGGGCATTTACAAAGTTCAGGTCCCATGGATTTAGTTTTCATAGATTTTCTTTGCATTGACAATGATTCAAGAGGAATTGGAAATGTACTGGTGGTGACTGACCACTTTACTCGCTATGCCCAAGCCTTTCCTACTAAGGATCAAAAGGCAGTTACAGTTGCGAAAGTACTCTGGGAAAGAGTATTTTATCCATTATGGCCTACCCCATCAGGTGCATTCAAATCAAGGGAGTGACTTTGAAAGCAAGTTGATTAAGCATTTACTTCAGCTGCTGAACATTCATAAAAGCCAAACCACACCTTACAACCCTGAAGGTGATGCTCTTCCTGAAAGATTTACCAGGACATTACTGGACATGTTCGGTTCATTACAAGTTGATGATAAGTGTGCCTGGAGCCACAAGGTTGAAGCCATGGTCTTTGTTTACAACAGTACAAGACATGAGAGTACAGGATTTTCTCCTTACTTTTTGATGTTTTGAAGAGAACTCCTATTACCCATTGACCTTTTGTTAGGAGTTTCTACTGACCGGGTGAGCAACAACAGCCATTATCAGTATGTGGCCCATCTGAAAAATACCCTCAAGTCTGCTTATCGCGTAGCTGAAGAGAATGCAGCCAAGATAAATGAGGGAAATAACAGACGATATGATCTTCTTGTTAGATTCCGTGACTTGAACCCAGGTGACCGAGTTCTTGGAGAGAACAAAATCTTGGAGCCTCTGGAAAGCATAAACTGGCTGACAGATGGTGAAAGAACATTTACATTACAGTGGTGGAAAAATTACCTGGGATTCCAGTATACAAAATTAAGGGACCAGAAGGAAGAGTCAAAGCTTGGCACAGGAATGACCTGTTGCCTATTCCTGATGTCGGAGATGAAGATGTTTCAAATGACACTCCAGAGCGTGAACCACTTCAGCCTCAGGGTGATGTTTCACCTGACCTTCCTGATACCACTCAGAGTGATTGGACTGTAGTTCCTAAAAGTTCTAGCCCAACTACCATGTCTTCCCCAAGGGACCAATTGAATCCTAGATCTCCAGAGTTTGTGCCTACATCAGTGGTACACCCAGTCAGACACACAGTCCTCTGACGCATCAGTGCCATCCTTTCCCATGAATATTAGTCCTAGTTCAGTGCCTGAAAACATGGAATTACCTCAGAGAGAGGTGCGCAGGGGGCAGAGAGTTAGGCATCCCCCACCTATTCTAACGTATGATACTTTGGGTGATCCCAGGTTCATCAGTCAGCCCCAATGATACCATGCGTGGGTAGGGGCAGTCTCTAATTTGGTTAATATGCTACCAGTCTTTGCTTATCCTGGCACATATTGTTACTAATGAATTATTCTTCCACAGCAAGCCATTGTAATAGAGGTAGAGGACGACGTTGTTACTTTGAACTAAAGTTGATTATAAATATTATGTATCTTTGCCGGGATGTAAAGATTTCACCAGGGGGAGTGTGTAGGGGTCTGCCTTTTTCTATCTGCTTGCTGAGTTGTAACTTTGTAAATTGCAAATAAAGTTGTTCAAGTATTTCCTGCCCCTGATAGTGGCCTTAGAAACCCCACCAGGAGTTAGGGAAATGCAGGAAGTACAGGGACGCAGATGAGAACATGTGCTCAGCCAGGGTAAGTGCCTGCATTCCTTCCAGAACACACTGACTGCTGTATCTGTGTGTAGTGCAGTATTATAATATTACCCTCTGTATTGATGGGGTATATATGATATCTGTTATCAGAGATCACTTTAGGAAATCCCTACTGTCAGTGTATTAGCTACATACACAATTATATATTGGCTCTGCCGTTTCAGTTATCTTTGCTGATCTGCACCCTCTGTCTAGTTACATCTAGCATAGGTAGCAGAGGTCCGGTTGCATTGGCAGATTGGTGTGATTGCTAGGGTCTAAGTGGTAGTGCAAATGGATTGTTCCTGAACTCCAGATACTTTGCCTGCATTCCTGCAATCCAGGATCACAGCATACACAGCCCAATTACCAGTTGGAAGATCTCCTTGCTGCTGTTTTCAGGATCATCTCATCATGACATCTTTGCTACAATCAACTCCAGAGGCTTCTGCAACTCCTCCTGCCACTGATCATAACTGGAGATAGTTGTGGTTATAGACTGTGTATATATACCCAGGTATATCTGTGCACAATTCTCCTCGGGACTCTGCTATGTGCTTGATATGTGTACTTATTAATGTTTATTGGTCGTATATTGTTATTACTGTTTTGAGATATAAAGCTTACAAATACTCCAACCTGTGTGTTCATTTAGCTGCAATGGTTAATGTTGTATGCTGGGTGTTGTGGTTCCTTGGGTGCAGTTTTATATTACTGTTATTAATTCTGGTTAATGTCCCAGGAAGGGAGCCCCTCTGCTAACAGAGACCCTGTCCTGGGTAGAGGCACTGCCAACTTTAATAGTATCCTCACTCTTCCCCATAGCGAAGACCCAGAATCCTTTCTGTTATCATCCCCCCCCCCCCCCCCTTACAACAGGGCTACACCTGTAATAATTATTTTTGTGTTATGTTTCACAATAAAGATGATTTTACTATGCAGGTGATCATACAATCTTCTCCACCTTATCCAATCAATTTTGTGTTCAATTAAACACAGCTGCCAAAAATCAGATTCACCCACAATGGTTAAAGGATCTTATGAACTTGTTTTGCTGAAAATAAAGGAGTTCATACATCTAATTTAAAAAAGTATAGTAACATGATGATTGTTTTCTTTGAGAGAAAATTAATTACATTCAGAGTTCCTAAAATGCTCTTTTTCTTATTTTCTGACAATTTGAAATTACACAGCTGAAGAGGACATCTGCAAAACAAAAAAAATGAAAACAGCATATTTATGTTTCACATTGAAATGATAGAATTTAAGGAATCATTGAAATTGACTGTACAAGCCAATCATTCTTAGAACAAGAAGCACTTTACATCCTGCCTATGCAGGAGAGCTGCAGTCATGTAGAAAAGTTAAGACTGTCCCAGCATACAATCATGTGGTTCCAGGATTGCCAATATAATGTTTAATTTTCTTAAAGGCCAAAACATTATGGACTCACAAATTTTTTTTTCAGATGGAGCAGAGTCAGGATTGTGGTCTGTTGTTTGAAACTGGGGTCATAATTATAAAACTTAAATTTATAGTTCTACAACAACCTAAAAACAAATTTATCAGGTAGCTTTGAGCTCAATACATGTGTGATCAAAGTAATCCTTGCTACAAGCAAGTAATACACCTACCGCAGCATGTCTCCGTTATATCCCCCAATGAAGTTGAACATTATGACCGGATAACAGAATCTCTAAAGCTTGATTAAAATTAAGTTAAAATATAAAATCTGCAAGCAGGGGGAGTTTTATTGCAGAAGGTACATTGTCTCTCTCTTCTGCATTAAAGCAAACTTACCTACCTATTTGCAAATGCCTAAAAATGTACACAAAGCTTGGCATGCACAGCTCAGTTTATATTTTTAGCATACCTCAGTGCTGGTATGATTGATCTTCCATGCACAGCTGCAAGAGTTAAGCCTGGTCAATCAAGATTGGATGGCCACAAAATGGACCGGGTGAAGATGCTGTCACCACCAAGGAAAGGTAGGTCTATTTCCTCTTTAATCTCTTTGCTTCTGAGGTCCTGCTATCTGGTTGTGCTGTTGAACTTCAGGGATTACCTCTGTCTGTAAACCCACACTTTCATTAAAAGCTGAAATAGTTCAAAAATGGCCCAACAAATGTTGCATTCAAAAAATACTTACCAAACCAATATGCAATTTTGCCCTATTAAGGGTGGAAAACTGGACTAGAAAATATTTTATGCAGGACAAACATTGAAAAGTGGTAATAAAGGCAGAATTTTGCAATAAAACAATACAGTCAAACACAATACATAGCATTAAAATTGGCTTCAAAATTGCAAAATAGACATTAAAACATTCAAAGTAAAAAAAATAAAATAAAAAAAGAAGCTATTGTGCTAAATGGTAAGCAAAGTATCAAATGCAGCAACATAGAATTATTAGGATAACACACAAAACAACAGCCTCTCCAAGAAAAGAAAAAGACAAAAGGAAAAAGCAAGTTAAACCACACCCTTATATATGCTCAAATTTAAGCGCACAGGTGATAGAAATTCCATTGCAATTAGCACTTGCACAGTCTGTCAAGAGTTAACTCTTGCCCAACAGGAAAGAATAAGTCATTTTAAAATATGCTTTTTTCTTAGCGCATATAGATGTTTTAAACATTTGAACAGCACAAATATATTTTTTTAGGGCTAAGGGTAATATGTGTGTCATTAGAAAGAATGCTTTTTTAAGGGAAGAGTGACTTTTAATGCAAGCTCGCCAGTGTAAAACTGCTGGGGATGCGCGGCTTCAGCAGCGAGCTCATTTAGTAGGTAAATTGTGCAACGGCTTCCGATTTTGGATCGCGAATACGAATGCGCGACTGAGCCTCCGATTTTGCTTAGTGAATCAGGGCCATTGAGTCAATAATGAATTCTGCATTTTCTTAAAGTGTGCTTTTTAGGGATGTAGGCTATCTGTCCAAAAGATGGAAAAGAAGGCAGAAATTAGGCTTTCAGCACAACATTAGTCTGAAGCACACTACCAGTTCCACCAAGGAATGGGCACACTATGGCTCTCTGACAAAGCACTAACATTTAACACACTAAACATCTAGAAAGGTGCCATAGGTGAGCAGTTCGTTTTTATCTCTCTCTAATTAGGATGGTGCTGACCTTGGAAACAGCAATGTTAATCCAGGATAAAGCAGAGTGATATCATGCAGGTTTGCTTTTGTGGTGTGCAACCTGTGACGTCACATAAGGTAAATCATCTCTTACCTAGAAGGTGGGCACTGCCAGCCTTTGGACAACTGTCAAAATTTTGAAGCAGGGGCATTACAGGCCACAGGCAGGTGTGGAAGGGCAGCATAGGCTGGGGTTGAATGACTGGATTGGGGATGCTGGAGCAGTTTAACAAAATAGGCAGCATTTCAGAATAGGCAAAAACAGGAAATGCACAGGCATGTTTGCTGCAAGCAGGGCTCATAAACTAGAGGATCAGGCAGCTATTCCAGCAAAGCAATCCAAACAAAAAAAGGGGTACATATTTTATGCATGTGTATTTAGCAATTTGTTCGGAGTGCTGCTTTTACTTAATTGTTTCTTGGTCAATCTTTATAATCTTCCTCACCCCCAACTACCCTTACTAATCTAACAAGGTGCCTTGTTAACATTGTTACCAGGTGCAGGGGACTTCAGAATGGACAATGACTTCCAGTCTCCTCTGGATGCTGAGGGAAAACCATTGCTAGACAGCCAAAATCAAGTGACTGTGCTGTAAAAAAAGACAGAAAACGCTAAACTAACCTCAGCTAAATAAATAAAAATGGGAGGAGAGTTAGCAAACTTTATTATATGTCCTAATGGTGCATTATATTACTGCCATCCCCTTTTTTTTTATAGATGGAGATATTGCAGCAATGCAGATTTTGTACTGTAGAATCCACTCCAAATAGCCAAATAGGCAAAGCCTTCGCTGATGTAACGTGTCTGAACCAATGCTACTTCCAGAAAAAGAAAAATAATGGTCCCTGTGGTTTAATTTTAGAAAGTCACTCATTACTGTAGGAATGCTCCAAGTGTATAAAGATGATTCATCATTCTGATAATCAATAAGAAAAAGCTGAATAATATAGTACAGTTGAATTCTCTTTGTTCATTCCGAATATATTTACAAATATATTCAGCAGCAATAATACTGGTCAACAAACGATTTCTTGCCAAACAGATTAAAGTCATTTTAGGTTGTTTGATGCACAGATTCTAAATATGGTATTGGTTTTGCTAGATTTGATCTAGTTTTTAAAATAATGACCTCAATAAGAACCTCAGAAAAATAATGAAACATGAAAATTAGGCAAAATTAAATTAGATATACCTACCTATACAAAATACAATTTTTGAAATACTTATTGTCAACATATTGTATATTCAGTATATTTACAGAATTAATCACAAGGAAGTCATTGAAAAACGCTGTATGTGTGATTTCCTTTTATGCTGATGCTTCACGTTGAAGGCTCCAGCAGTAGTTTGCCATCATGTGTCTATCCCATCACCTTGTTGATGTTGATGTTGATGGAACCTCTCCCCTTGTTCCTCACTGAAATCGCCAAGGTTTTCTGAACATTTTTACAAATGGCTGGGGAGATAGTGTACCTAATTTTTTTAAGTTTAAGAACAAGTTTTGTACCAGTTCTTCATAATTTTGTGCTTTATGGTTATCCAAGAAGTTCCTGACAACCATCATATAGCTGTGCCAGGCAGAAGCTTCAGTATCAGTCATATTACTTGTGAAATTTGAATCATTTATCAGTTTCCGAATCTGGGGTCCATCAAAGATTCCTGCTTTAAATTTGTCAGTACTCAATCCAGGGAAGAATCCACAAATGAATTTGAAGCAATCACCATCCTTGTTCAGAGCTCTAACAAATTGCTTCATTAATCCCAACTTTATGTGTAGTGGAGGGAGAATCATTTTTTCTTTGTCAGCTATTGGCTCATTTATGATGTTTGCTATACCTTTCTTCATGTTTCCTGTTGGAGGCCATGTCACTTTTTTCCAGTGATTCTGCTTTGCTCTAATATCCCACAAGTGGATGAAACATGGGTACTTTGTGTATCCACTTTGCTGTCCAAGTAGGAAGTTCACCGTTTTTATATCAACACATATAGACCATTGGTGTTCATGATAGCAAAGCTTTTGTAGGACCATTTGGATATTTTCATATTCTTCTTACGTTTTGTTGATTGATCAATTGGAATTGATGCATAGCAGTTGTCATTATGCAGTAAAACAGATTTCAAACTTCGAGTGGAACTGTCTATGAAAAGCCGCCAGTCTTCTGCTCGGTATTCTGGTACTCCCATATGGGCTAGTAGTCCAGGGATGTTACAATAGTACACAAAGTCTCCATCTTCACTGAAATATGGTAGGTGTGTCACCTCTCTTGTCCTATAAACCGTTATTTTAATTTCCAGTCCCAGACAGTTCTTTTATTTTAGCCTGGATGCTAAAAGTTCAGATGCTTGTTTTGACAGACTTAGGTTGCATATTAAATCATTGAGCTCTTCTTGGGAGAACTGCTGGTTTGATGAACCACTTCTTTCATACTCACTTCCACTGCTAACTCCTGGATTACACTCCAAACCCTGCATATCCTCGGAACATAAACACCATGCGGCACAGGTCGTCTTGCTCAAGGTACTCCCACTTGTTTTTCTTGTAACCATTGAAACCTTTTACCAATCATTATGATGATTTTTTGGCTCTCGCCATACCATGGGTACACCAAATTTCAAACTTTTCAGTTTTCCATTTTTCCACTGACGTAGACACTCTATATAAGTTTTGCTTAATAGCCTAATACCAAAATATGCAAGATATGTTCGTTTTACAAATTCTGTAATGCTTCTTTTCTGTTTTTGCTGAGAATATTCACCACAAATGTAGCAAAGTACATTAGGGTCATTTAAACAACTTCTTGAAGAACTCACATTTCTGTAAAAAAAGAAAATGTATGCATAAAAAGAAGGCGAATTAAAGTTTCATGAAAATAATGCTACATTTAATATATATAATATAAAACATTGGTGGAAATAAAGATTGATAATAATATGCTGTGTTAACATTTGTTGTTGGTAGAATTGTCTATTCAGATTCCTGTATCACAAGAACTAAAGCCGATTCAATAAAACTGATGTAATTTCTGTATTCAGGAGACCTGAAATACACTAAATATATTTGAAAATTCTTATGTATAAGGATTAAAGAGGAAGAAGGCTTGTTTGTGTAAATGTAAGGGTACAAACAATATAATTTGTATTCAAAATTTAGGACAGCATATTATACAAAAACAATAATCAAACATAATACCAAGTTAATGCATCATTGGCTTATTTGAAAACACCCCAAAGTCCACTTTCAAGAAGTCATATTTACATATTACAGTCACAGTCTCATAGTGGAGGTATGTATCTCGTTTTCCGCCGCGTTTCGCTCATCGGCTTCTTTAGGGGACATGAAGACTTACACTAGGTACATATTAATAATAATGAGTAGTATACGCATATATATATATATATATATAAAATAATTTTTTCTTATAACTATAGTTGAATTGTGTGCATATGTTTAGTGTTCATAATGGATTGTATTTATTATAAGGAAATAACTTACTTGGTGTTGGTGTTGAGACCGCAAAAAGACAAAAAAAGGAAAGAGAAATTTCTAAAGTTAGAAAAAGGCTGCCTGTACGGTTTGGATACGTTGTGTCTGAACTAAATAGATAATTTAGTGAAACACTGGCCAACACTGGCTGGTATGAGAATGTATTAAACTAGTTAAAGAGATAACTTACTATAAAAAGGTTTAAAAAGGCTGGAGGTTAACAGCTGGTTCAGATTGGTGAATGCAATTATTAGCATCGGATGTAGCGTTCTAAAAAAAATATATATATATATATACACATATATTATTCAATAAATAGGCCATTTTGAGTGGCTAAAAAAAGGGAAAGATGTGAACTTACAAGTATTCCAGAAGTATATTTGTCCAAGCCCAGATAAATATTTGATTTTTGATATAAGTTGGAAATTCTAGTAATAAAGAAAACCATAAAAGGTATTTAAAATGAGATTATGAGATAAATTACCTTTTTCTGAGATTGCTGGGAAAGGAGAAATTGCAGGTTTGTAATTGGGAGGAAAAAGAAAAAAAACACCCGTTTTTGCCTTTAAAAAGAGATACATATTGTTTTTTGCTTCTAAATATAATATTTCAGTGTTGGAATGAATGAAGTTTGGTAGTTACACAGGTCGTTGGTGGATAGTGGAAGAGACAAGACTCCTGCAGCCAGTTAGAAAGGGACTGGTGCTGCCGGCATCTGGTCCTCCTTTTAAATGGTTAATGCAACGTGTTGAGATAAACAGTGCATGCTCGCCGAGCTGCGCATGCGTTTGATAAATGTTTGATAAAATTTTACCCACTTACAAGTAAACTTTTCAGTCTAAAAATCTACCTTAAACTAATTGTTTTTTTTTAAGGAACATCCTTACATAGTAAAGTGCAATAACAAAATGAAACATTTCAAGAAAAAATATTTTGGTAACTTTTTGGTAAGTATAATGTGTCATTTTAGTGCAGACCATCCCATAAAACCTTTTTTAAACAATACAATCAGTGAAGATGGCATAAATTGTGGATTCTGTAGAGAAATCTTCTTTTCTTCAACAGCAAAGGTAATTATACAAATCTATACATCAAAACAGGTCAAGGTCAAATGTGATTGTGAATTTTCATAAAAAACTCTAAAGCCCTGTACATATGTCTAATTTCTGCTGGAAATGATCCTTTGCCATCATTTCCAGTGAAAGGGGTAGGAATCAAAACTGTACACACCACACTGCTCTGTTCTTTGGAGAGGACCAAGTGGCACCCCACTGTGCTGTTCTCCACAGGAAAGTACAGCAGCAAACTTTGATCTGCCAGGATATATTGATGAATGATATTTGGGGGACAATTGTACACATGCTAGATTTTTTGCCAGAGGTGATCACAACTATTTTGGGTGACAATAATCCAGCATGTGTACATAGTATTAGAGCCTTCAAAATGTTTTAAGAGAAAACATTGCCATTCTTTGATGTCAGACCAGGTAAATGAACTGCATGGCAGTTGCTACAAAAACCTCTAGAAAGTGCCCCAACCTATTGTATATCATGAGTAAAGTATTTATTATAAGTGGAGTTGAGCATAATGTTTTAAACTGAAGTTCAATCTATCCACACCAGAAAACGTGGCTGGAATGAACCAGATCAAACTTTTTTATGCAGTAACTAGTGTTGGTCGAATAGCTCACTATTCGATTCGACAGCTATTCGGCCGAATATAGCAAAAAATTTCGGGTGGTCGAATTCGAATTCGAATCCC
>NC_092869.1:19749732-19825321 GCF_032062135.1 Pyxicephalus adspersus
TCGAATGCAGCAAAATTCGGTTCGGGTATACCCGAATTCGAACAACCATATTCGGGTCGAATATAGGGACAACCCGAATTCGAACATCAACACTAGCAGTAACATATGCTATTTAAAATGTAGCAAAACAAAATATTTTGTGTTTTAAGTTTTCATACTGTAAACCTGTTTCTGTATTGCTAATGGAAATCTTTAAACTCAATTTTCTTTACTAAAGATAACTACATAAACAGGAGAAGATTAGCAAGGGAGTAACAAGTCAAGGCCTATCTTCTCTGTCATTAATTGTTTATTTCTCGAAGACAGTTAAAGAAATGGCTAAGGTTGGAAATAAGGACAGATGTTTCACAAAAAAAAGAACAGGTGTTAAGACATCTGCTTCTCCTCCACTGCATCTTGGTGCTGGTCAGCAGTGATAATAGCATATGCTCTAGGAAATTGATGTTCCCTTCATTCAAAGAAAAGGGAAGCATTGGTGTTTACATGCACAAAGATCTATCAGCATTTTAGAAAGGCTTTATGTTTAACTAAGCACCTCCAAAAGTCTACTATTAGCGCATATATATATATATATATATATATATATTATGTAAATAAACAGAGAAGAGTAAAAACAGGAAGGTGGGGGGACTTTTTTGGCAATTGTAGTTTCTACTTCTTAGACAAGAGAAAATACTCTTAACTAAATGTATACTAATAATAATAAATCAGTGTTGTACAGGCATGCCCAAAGGGGAACTAGACAGAGTGCTAGTGATCTCACCACAATATAAGTGAAAAAAGTCCAAAAATAGGAAGGCAATTGTCCCATTTTCTGATGCATTTTGCCGTTGGCTTCCTCAGATAAAGATGTGCACCAAAAACTTGATTGCAAAACAAGCAAA
This sequence comes from Pyxicephalus adspersus, assembly GCF_032062135.1. Classification (NCBI taxonomy): domain Eukaryota; kingdom Metazoa; phylum Chordata; class Amphibia; order Anura; family Pyxicephalidae; genus Pyxicephalus; species Pyxicephalus adspersus. The sequence continues at coordinate 19,750,617 of NC_092869.1, forward strand.
GCAAAAACTAGTGAACATATGCTAAAAAGTGGAAAATGTACACATATTACACAATCAATTTAAATATGCAAAATTCAACCATATATTACAGTTCTGAAGAACCAGAATATGGAGTCGTTTTACCATAAACAAACCCTATATGGGATATGTTCGCTAAGTAGTGGGTTAAACAGAACAGTTGAGATTTGAAGTGTGTAGATTGTATTCAATTCAAACTCAAATTAAATATTAAAATGTTACAATATTTTTGAAGTGGTGTTTGCGTAAGCGAAAGTATGAAGATTTACATTTTTGTGGAGTTTCAGTGGAGGAAAAAAAAAAGGTCTTCCTCTTCTAATTCGGCTTGCTCTTACTTTCCACTCCTTTAAAAGATCACTCAAAACCCATCTTTTCAAACTTGCATACCCTTCTTCTGTCTTTTCACTACTTCCCACCATTTCATATCCTTCCTCCTGTTTCTTAGATTGTAAGCTCTTCAGGATAGGGTCCTCTCCTTTACCTGTGTCACTGTCTGTATCTGTCTGTCATTTGCAACTTCTATTTAATGTACAGCTCTGCAAAATATGTTGGTGCTATATAAATGCTGTTTATTAATAATAATCCTAAATGGGGAATAGATATATACAAATTGAATTCTAAGAGTTTATAATGCATATTGATGTATATTTGATATTCAAATATTTGGGTAACCCAAGGTATAAAGACTTACATTTCTGTAGAATTTCAATGCCGTGAGTGGAGTATGATGACATACATGGTAGAATAAAGTAAATTCCCAAATGGGGAATGAATGTAGTCAATATCAAATATATATATATATATATATATATATATATATATCCCTAAGGATTTTACTTTTCTTTAAATAGGGTAAATGTAGATTTAGGTACCGTATTTTTCGGACCATAAGACGCACTTTTTTTCCCCCTAAAGTGGGGGGAAAATCAGGGTGCGTCTTATGGTCCGAATGCATATTTTTTTACTTACCTGTATCCCCGCCGGTCCCCGCAGCCAGTGTCCTCCTCTGTGTTCCTGTGTCCCAGCGTGCGGCACTTGTGCCCGCCCACGAAGGCGGCGCCGATTGGTTTGATGAATGCCGATCGGCGCCGCCTTCATGGGCGGGCACAAGTGCCACACGCTGGATCTCAGGGAAACACAGAGGAGGAACACAGACAGAGGCAGATAGCAGCCAATGTCTGTGTTCCTCCTCTGTGTTCCCCTGTGTTCCAGCGTGCGGCACTTGTGCCCGCCCACGAAGGCGCCGCCGATTATTATTATTATTATTATTAATAAACAGGATTTATATAGCGCCAACATATTACGCAGCGCTGTACATTAAATAGGGATTGCAAATGACAGACTAATACAGACAGTGATACAGGAGGAGAGGACCCTGCCCCGAAGAGCTTACAATCTAGTAGATTGATTTCATGAATGCCGATCGGCGCCGCCTTCATGGGCGGGCACAAGTGCCACACGCTGGATCTCAGGGGAAATCAAATGAATTTTTTTTTTCTTGTTTTCCCGTGCGGAAAACCTGGTGCGTCTTATAGTCCGGAGCGTCTAATGGTCCGAAAAATACGGTATATAGGTATGCTTTCGAGTGTGATACTCAAGGGTCACAAAAGTTTTTGGAGGAAACAATCCCAGATAGGAAAATGATCCTTTGAGGGTAAGAGATTAGCAATCAGGGTTCCCTCTATGACCAGTTCGATAATCCGGTTCCTTCAGTTTTCCGGCATGAATTTCAGAGTGAAATTTTCAACACAGGAACTGTAGTAAACTGTTTGGCCACTTATGTTTTGATGGCGTTAGGTCTTGCTTGTCATACTAAATACACGTTGGGATGTCCCTGCTGCCTGGTCCCCAGACCTGTGCCAGATGTCTACGGGTGCTGCAAGAGGAAGGCTGGCCTGTGTGTGGAGGTGAGTATAACCTTCAAAAATCCTGAATTTTCGAAAATCTATCACTCCTCAGGTCCAGAGGTTGCCGGATTTTTGAATGTCAACCTGTAGTACAGTAGCAGCAATGAGGAAGAATGAAATGCCTTCCTAAAATATGCAAGGCATCGGCATGTTGTAAGCTGTACTGCACATGCACCAGTCGGACATGTCAGTCAATCTCTTCTCTCTTTCTTCCCTCCTTTAATCCCACCCTCCCTAGTCTTCACCCTTCTCAATCGTCAGCTTGACTTTCTCCAAAGAAGTGGAGAGAGACATGGACACAGTATATATCCCCGTGCATGGGCACAGAGGAAAAAAACAACCGTGTCATATGGGGGACATATCAATAATGACACAGTCTGGGTGACGTGCCACACCTTTCAAAAGTGCTGGCTCCCTGTCCTCTGGAAGACAACAAGCAGGAGAAGAAAGGGGGAATGGGGGGGAAGCAGGGAGACATTTTAAAGGTAATATGAAAACACATATGAAGAGGTGCTGGTGAATATCAGTAATCAGTTAATAGTACTTGGGATAATAAAAGATAGAGCTATTAATGGATAGTAGTTCTTGGGAAAATAGTGATGGATTAAGCTAGTGTATCGATCATATAAGGAGACCTAGGGTACTTAACTATTTATATAGTGGTGGGTATGGATATTCAATATGTGTTATTTGATTGCAGAATGAGAAAAAGTGTGTTATTATGTATTGGAGAGTGTAAATATTTGACAAATCCCAGCATGTTTTTGTCACCCACTTTACCATGTGACTCCATGAGAACTGCCCCTTAAACCCACAGGACCATAATATTTAGCAGAAGCACTCAATCTTCTGGTGATGGTGTGAACACCACCTGAGGAGCCCCTGCTCCAGCACTCCCTCTGGTGGTGGATTATGTTACCTGCTGGTCACCTAATTTCCATTTGCCACATGACGTTCCCAATAAAAAGTGGCTGGCAAAAGGAAGTTGCTTAAACAAGTGGTTCTCCTAGGCTCCGCTTCCAGGTCCCTGTAGGCATTACTGATCCTGACTCTTTGGCATTCCGACCATGGCTCTGTCTGACTACTCCTGATTGCTGCCCGCCCTGAACTCTGGCTCGGCTGACTACGCTTCCCCTGTATTACGCTTTGGTCCTAACCTCTCAGCAGTTACCTGCCCCTGTGTGCACATGGGCTGCAACCTAGCAACAGCCTGCAGTGCAACATCCTCACCTCTAAAGGCTCTGGAGAAAACCTCCTGTTGCTTAGATTCTGTGCCCCACACACATCTCTGTTTCCCTCTTCCTCTTCTGCTCATGTTCTTGTGGAGGACAGGGCAATTATTATGGTATACAGTGTATTATTGTGCTGGCGTGTTTGAAAGGTGTGGCCCCACACACATCACCGGACACATATTAGACCTGGTACTTTCCAAACTCTGCAACCTCACCCACCTTGACAACTCATCATTTTCCCTTTCTGACCACAACCTCTTCAACTTCAGCTCAGCTTCATCTAATTTTTCCCCCCTTTGCCACATCCCAGACCTGGTAATGGCAGGGAGACATTCGTAAGCTGAACCACAACATCTCCAGAAAAAGCTGCCATTCAGTTAAACCACACCCTCTCTTTTGGCACCTTTCAATATCCCTGTCCTGCTAACCCCAACCTTGGCATAATAATCACACCAAACATCTACAAAAGACTGCTTGTGCAGCTGAGCACAAGTGGAGGAAATCTGGCCTCCCATCATCTCCATCTACTACCTGTCTGCTTGACCCATTTTTCTCTGATCTGCTCCTTGCCCACTGCTCCACCCTAGCCCCTGCACTAACCAAACTATTCAACCTTTCCCTTTCTACTGGTATATACCCCCCTTTTCAAACATGCCATTACTCTCCCTATCCTGAAGAAACCCTCACTAGACAGCTCCCCACCTTCTAGCTATCGTCCTATTTCCTTTCCCCCACATGTTTCCAAACTTCCTGACCGCCTTGTCTTTAAAAGACTCACCAAATACCTGAGCACCACCTCTCTCCTTGACCCACTCCATTCTGGCTTTCAAGCTGCCCATTCCACTGAACCAGCCCTTACTAAAGTGGCCCTTGACTTAATCGAGCTACTTCACAAGGCAACTTTTCCCTCCTAGTTCTTTCCTCTGCTTTTGACACTCTTGGCCACCCCCTTCTATTCCAAATCATGAACTCAATTGGTATCAATGACACTGTTCTCTTTTTGTTTGCTTCCTACCTCTCTGAATGCTCCTTTCAAGTTTCTTTCAATGGTAATTCCTTCTCTCCTACTCTCTTCCCTTTTGGTGTTCCCCAAGGGTCAATCCTTGGACTGGTTCTCTTTTCTCTGTAGACCTCCTACCTCGATAGCCTCATATTCCACTTTGGTGTACAGTACTATCTGTATGCTGATGACACTCAAATGCCTATTAAGAATAATACTTTTCTAGAGCTGCCCGACTCCCTGGAATGGTCTTCCACATCCTATTCTGCTTTCTTCTCCTTTCTGCTCATTTTAAAGAGCACCCAAAACCCATCTTTTCAAACATGCCTACCCAACTTCTTTTGTCTTTTTAAACCCTCACTATTTACCCACCATTCCTCCCCCCCCCCTTTTGTGTGCTGTATACCCAACTTCTTAGATTGCTAACTCTTCTGGCCAGTGTCCTCTCCTCCACTTGTGCCAGTGTGTGTATCTGTCTGTCATTTGCAACCACTTTCATTTCATATCCTAGTTTTTAGCATGTTCACTAGGTATTGTTTTGCAATCTAGTGTTTGCTGCACGCCACCTCCCCTGAGGAAGCCAATAACAGTGAAATGCATTGTGAAACCAAGATGTATGTTTCTAGATTTGGACCTTCCTCACGCTTATTGTGGTGATATCAGTATTATTAGTCTAGTGTCCCTTTAGGCAAGCCTGCACACATTGATTTATTATTGTTCACAGTATTTTCTTTTCTTAAAACGAAACTACTTGCAATTGCCAAAAAAGCCTGGCAATAACTAATAAGCCTATACAGAGAGGACAGCTTCCCCATACTACATGTAGTATATGTAAATAAAGTTGACTGCATACTTTTTAACAAAATCTGCCTAAAAGAAAGTTCTATTAAATTTTTGTTATTGTGCTTTTTGCTATATAGTTGAGATTTATCAGTGACAATATATATATGGGATTTATTTGTCTCCTCACATATTTTATATTTAATTTTGGTATGAGATACACCAAGCCCTTTCATCCCTGCAAACATTTGAATTTGCTAATTGCAAACATGCATGTTTCAGACTAACCCTGACTATTGCCACCAAATGCTACCAAAATTGCTCCAAAATTAATTTTAGCTTTTGGTTTGTATATGATGGATTGGTGATACAAGGGTCAGAACAAATAAGGAAGCTGCACAGTACAGGCCTAAAGTATATTACTTGTGGCCCTGTAAGGTCTTCTTTGTTTTTGACAAAATGGATTAGAAGGTTTCCATGACCTAACAATGGTCTTCTATTTTCTTTGGTACCATTTGGCACCTGTTGGTCTGGTCTGTTAAATTTACCATTGAAAGAGTTTTTTTTTTTCAATAAGCCACAAATAACCTGATTTATTTTGCCAGGAATCATGTCAGGTAAATACGTTCTTTGCTCTCTGCTGGTGCTGAACTCATATCTGTTACATATGTGTCATGTCATGGAGAAGAAAATAAGGGAAGACTCCTAAGTCATGCCCTGGGGTGACAACTCTATTCAACAGATAGTAAATAGCAGGTGAGTATGGTCATCTGAAATGTGTTACTAGCAGGATCACCAGGGATACAGAGAAAGTGAAAGCCCATAAAAAGTAGCCATACAAACAGGACTGGTAATCTGCAATACCCTTAAGGTAAACTAAGTGAACTTTTTGATTGCAGTAGAAGAAAATAAAAATATCAAATGTTTAAATATAATATGTCTAGTGACTCAACCTTTCCATTTAATGTGTTTACTTGCAATCGAAGAAAGTTTTCAGGCTCACTATACCACCCAAGATATTTACAGATGATTTAACCCAAATAAAAAAAATACCCATATCAAATATATTTTAGAAAAATGTACCACAAACAATGGATGCTGAGCTAAATTTAAATCAGGTTCAGACAGGAATATCATTGTTTTGGGTTCAGTCTACATTTGTACTTTTAGAAAGTCCAAAAGAAAACATTTAAATAAAGCAGGTGATGAAAATGACCTGATGATAAAAATGTTTTTTTTTTTTTATTTTAATATAAACAAAATAAATACAAGCATACATTACAAGAAGAGAAACTTTTTTTCCTGCAGAGTTTGAAGATTAGGAAGATGCACTCTTTTGTTCTACTTCCAGTATTCCAGAACCACTGAGTCATGTAACTAACTGTCCCTCAGAGGAGCTCACAGTCTAATATCCCTGACATAAATAGTCAAATAATCATAATAATGGGGGTCTATATAAATTATTTTCTTGTTGGCTGTAATTCAAAAGTTTGGATTTATGCAGATAAAATTTAGCATTTACTCTCCCATGATAATTTGCCACTGGTAGACTGGTAGACATGTGCTTTAGTTTTAATATGCATTGAGGAGAGCACTGCATGGGGATTTGAACAAAAAAACTACTGAATTGATGAATTGATTCTTCTTGAATCAATGACTTTTTAATGACTTTACTATGCGTGGTTTAGTCCACATCTCCTTTAACAAACTATGTTATAGTATGCATCCTCCTATGTGCCCTGCATCTGTTCCCAAATCTGCACCCTAAATATTTCCTAGCTAGGCAATTGTTACCACCTTAGCAACTATTTTCTATTTAGTTGGGATATCATTTGGTTCAGGATGATTAGAATGCGCCATGGTGTTTTGCTGTCTATTCAATGTTTGTGTTTTTTTCCATTACTTGGTTAAAATACGTAAACCCAAAATAAAAAATTAAAGTAAATAATTGTGCACCCGATACACTCACATCCAAAATGTACTGCATTCGCCTTTCATACTCCTATATACCCATTTATCATTATTTTTAAGTATATGAGCTACAAGCATGCCGAGTTAGAAATTGGCCAGCAACATAGCATTACGTGACGTAGAATTGGTAAAAAAAAAACAAATTAAAAAAAAACAGCAGCAGAGCAGTTTTTTTTACAGACTGGAGTGAAAATGGTTCAGTTGCATGGAATTTTTTTTTTTTTTTTAATTAAAGATAAGTGCATTTCTTGCCACAGACACTTAGACAGACACAGACACAAAAAATGGGGCAGTTTTGTAGGTAGAAAGAAGAGTGGTAATACACTGAAAAGTTTACCATCCTTTAGAAAAAATGAGAGAAAATTAGTGTGGCTTTAATTTAATGTGTGCACTACAAAAAAACTGATTAAGTGGGTCTAAATGTGTTTCTAGAGTACAGTCAGACACTCTTTGGGTGATCTAGTAAATATTGGACACCTTCTTAGACTCTGATTCCAGGAGCTGCCAGTTAACCCAAGACCTGCACTTTTTCAAGACAAGCACAAAACTAAAGTTTGTTACACTAGTTATACTTGCTCTTGGGTAAGCAGCTGCAGATAGATCATATATATCAGCGAGAAAGACCCCACTGGGGGGACGCACCAGCCAGAGGCGTGGATCATGCACCCCGTACGGCTCGCAGGCTCAGGGCAGTCCTGTGATGCGAGAGTAGGCAGGGTTCTGGCATCATGACGTCACTAAAGGGGAAAGGTTTCGTCCCCTTTGAGTGACAAGCGGCTCCCCGCGCATGCGCGGTCCAGAGTCTGTAAATTTAGTGGTCTGACGGTCTGAAAAGGTTGTCGACCACTGATAAATATCATCACTGATCTCTTTGTTTTTGTACTGATCTTGTCTGTCTGAGACCTTGGAATCAATATAGCAGTTGTCCACAAGCAAGAATGTATGTTAATATCTCTTGGTAATATGATTTTATGAAGAACGATAATACTGTTGATTAAGCTTTTCAAAATATTCATTAATATCTGGTATATTTTATCCTAGCTTGATGCAATTTAATTCTGACTTTGATCAGTTAAAGCAAAACTAAACTTAAAATAGGAGTATCACACTTACCATTACTTTTGCAGATCCCTTGATCCCTCTGCAGCTTTCCTCAACTGGATCCCACATTGTCCTGTAATCCACCTTCGTCCCATCGAAGAAGTGTTGGGCGCCACCATTTTTGTCCTTCTTTTTTCGGCCACGTCACCTGATCTGGAACTAGGCAGATGCAAGATTGGGTGATGAAGCCTGCTGTATATGGGGAAAAAAAGAGTGCAGACCTCAATGCGCATTTCATGGTGGTAAAGACAGAAGGGTAGCCCCTTCTCTCTTCTTTTTTTTTTTTTTTTTTTTTAAGGTGTTAAAGAAACAAAAGATGATAATTTTTAATTTATATAAAGAGGTTATCTACCCTTTTATGTAAAGTAAATATTTGGTGATAGGTCCGCTTTGAGTTCTGATGTGACATTCATTGAAAGTGTTTGCATCCTGCAGCCTTGAAAAAGCACTGCATGCAAAATTTCCCCAATCCAATATTATGTACTATTCGTGAATTTTAACAGAAGACGGTGTTCCTTTATGGAGTAATTGCAGTTCATTTTCCACTTAAATTTGCCTTGTCCCTCAGTTCCCTCCTGCTGCTTACATGACATTTACATATTTCCTCTACCATAAAGCAGATGGATGTTTAGTATCATAAATGTACAGTAGCATTATGTTGGGTTATTTAATGGTCTACTTTGATACAACACATTTTCCTGTATAATCTTGTTGTGCATGGGCAAGAATGGAATTTTTCTACCAATCACCTTTTTCCTAATGTCAACCAATTTATATGTATGAGCCTGTTAGCAGTTTATATTAGAAAGAGGACACTGGAGGGTAAAAAACACCTTATCTAGAATCATTACTATATCGAAATGGAAAAGGTAAAATCTGTCAGGGTTTAACCCATCATTCCTCTTAAATCATCATTCCTATTAAGGCTACTGAAAGTAGGATGCTCCCCCTCTCCAAAGAAGCTGTCTACACTCTTTACCAATACATAAAGAGAAACTCCAGCCAAGACTGTATTTTTTTAAATTGTGGACTAAAGATGATTTTATTTATATGTTTTTAAACTGTTACTTCACCTTCTCATGCAGCGAAAACTTTGTTATAATCCATGTCACTGTCATTTTTGTCTTTTAGGTATAGGTATTCAAATGTCAAGAATATTATTACCATTACAGATATTTTTTTCCTTCAGTATTTTTTCATTTAGGTCCATATAAAAGCTGCATATTCCATTGCCTCTAGGACAACCCAGTGGGGACCTACTTTTTGTCATGGGTTATGGATCAGCCTAACGGTGGCTCAATGCCATATGGTGTAACCTCTCTCTAACAAACATAAATATATTATAGTTGTAGCTTTACTTTAAAGTTTACTTTACGTTAAGTTAAAGTAAACTTTACTTTAAGTTAAAGCAACTTGTAAAGGTGACAAGTAAAAATCAGACACTGAGAAGTGTTTGCAAACAACATTTTACAATACATGAACAAAAGTTTAAAACCATCAAACCTACTGTATATGAACTTGTTGAAAATCCATACCCATCTTTGGGAATGTGTGCCCCCTCCGCCATAATAGTATTTATGAGGTTGGATGAGAAGACCTGGCTTGCAATCACAAAGATGTTTATTACCGTGTTTCCCCGATGATAAGGCAGGGCCATAAAATAAGACAGCCCCCCCTTTTTAGAGAAAAATGTAAAATAAGGCCCCCCCCGCAAATAAGCCACCCACCGATACCTGCGCTTACCCGAATCGGGTGGTACGGTGGGTGACTCCGTGTGGTTCCTCCGTCTGCCTCCATGGCTGCGTGCCGCGCCTCGTCATGAAGAGGAAGTGACAGGACTGCAGTGCGCGCACGTGACTCCGCCCAAGCAAACACAGGCAGCTTCCCTCATCCCTCCCTAAGGGAGACTGCAGGAGTTTGTTCACGGCCAGAACATCCAAAAGTGAGACACAGACAGGTTTCTTTTGCTGTGAGCAATACCACTTACTGTATATAAGCTTTAGAATGGGACATTAAATGGTACAGTATATGATGAATTACAATGGGACATTTAATGGTACGGTATATTATTGATTACAGTAGAAGGGGACAATGAATGGATCAGATTAATCAGAAGGGGACAATGATTGGCACAGATTGATCAGAAGTGGACATGAATGGCACATGAACAATAACTGTGTACTGTAGTCTTCTTCATGGGTAAATAAGGCATCCCCCTGAAAATAAGCCCTAAAGCATATTTTGGCCTTCCAAAAAAAATAAGACAGTGTCTTATCATCGGGGAAACAGGGTAGGTATAAGGTCAGGGCTCTTTATTCTTCCACATAAAACTTATTCAGCCATGTCTAGATTGCTCTGTGCACAGGAGCACAATCAAGGAACATAAAAGCATTTTTCCCCATACTAAACACCAAAGTATAGGGTAAAGGTATGAAACCTTAGATATGGCACCTAATCCAGAGGGCCTCAAAGCTTTGTTTTATAAATGTTATAATATTTATTAAGATTACATTAATATGATGTTAAATGCTGTATTCTGGCTTTTTTCTGTTATACCTGAGGGATTCTTTCCTCGGGTCCTACACTGATTGGCTATCTAAATAAGGTAAACTTTTAATTTAGAAGAGCGTTTTACCACTTTATATACATTGCTCACAGGAATAATAATATTTAATTTATATAACCAGTAGTGTAATATTAGGATGAGATTAAGTCAGAAATTAGCACTACAGGAACATTTTCACAAATTTGCAAATTACATGCATTTGCTAACAGTGTTTGACTATAATGTAATCCCTAACATCCAACACATTTGTTAGGACTAGAGGATTACATTGATTAAGGGGAGGGATCTTTTAAAAAGATTTTTTAGTGATTTATTTAATTATCCTATATTATATATGAAGTAATTGAGTCCCCCTCATGCACTTTTACAACAATAGATGCTTAGTGACTTAATAACTTCTGTTATCAACAAGTAATTCCATATTATTGTAAAGTTTCCAGAAAAACCTGCTAGAAACAGCACTTTTTGTTGCAGGCTGTCAGTCTGATAACAGTAAGCTTCACAATTATTATGAGCATTGTTAGCCTGCACTATGATCTCCGTCTATTTGCCCTATGGTTGTCTATATGATACATTACAGAAGCAACCTAATTGCCAAATAAATGAGTCTTCAAAGAAAGCTAAGAATGCTACTAACCTCAAGGCAGTAACTAAGAATTGTCAGTTTACAACGGGTAGAGCTCCTATTTACAGGACCTCCAGGTCAGGACATTTGCAACAGAATCACAAACTGAATTTACATTGTGTACTACATTTATTGGGTGGATATCTGTGTACTATTTTGCAGTATTAAACTAGGGCTTATTAGTAATAACATTAACCTGGTTACAGGTTCTCTTTATACACAATGCTAAAGAATTGTGTATTTGGAGCACACATCATCAGTTCTGCTTCTAAATTTAGTACTCGACCAAAATTGTTACTGACTAAATCTTGCTGGGACCTGCCTGAAATAAATAGAGTTAATAGCCCTACCCTTATACTTAATTTTGTCCAATAAATTATTATATTAAATGTTAGTGTCATAAGAGGGTTAACAGTGATATTTGCAATTCACTTTGAGGGTATACTGTATATGGGATTACTGTAACTGTTAAATTTGTATGTATATGGGGTATACAGTCATGAGTAAACTCTGTTTGAACTCCAAGGTTTACATATCAGGACATAACAAAAAAATGTCCTGCATGTTAGCAAGTTCTAAAATTGTTGAAATCTCAGCTATAAAGCAACATACAACAGGTTCCACTGTGGTATTATTTTAACAAAAAAAAGCCACAATGGAGAAGCCCCCGTCAAAATCTAAGTAGACTTCATGATTTAAAAGCTTGTGAAATCGCCTTTGGCAGCAATTCATTTAAATAATTGTTCTCCATGTTCTTTTTAAAAATTTGTCTCTCTGTCTTATCAGTCTCTCTCATTGGGCCTGATTTACTACAGTTTTCCAATACTGGAGAAGTCTTTAGTAGGTTAAGGCTTGTGCCTCATAATTTCTGATTGGTTTAACATATGGCACATCCCTATATATATATCACAAGTTTTTTACTTGCTGTAAAGCCAAGGGCATGCAGTACAAACAGCCTCAGGCAAGCATCCAGAAGCAGAACCGATGAGAATGATTATATATTCATGATCGCAAAGCTTTGGATCTAGGCATCTTTAAGTCTTGTGGTTTAGATCTGCATTTTATGACACCATATGACGGTAATGATCCTCTGGACCGGGGGTTGGAGTGATTGTGGAGACAGTAGCTAATTTGTTCCCGAAGAACCGGACTCTGTTCTGAGAAACGCGTTGAACTGTTATAAGCCTATCTGTTAAATTACAGACCAACCACTTGACTATATTCATGATTTTAAGAAATTTTAATAATAATTTGTTAATAAATTAATATATTGTCAAGATTTTTTGTACTGATTTATTGAAAAGTATATGCCTTTAAAGTCCCAAGGCTATTGACCATTACTGGAGAAGATTTGGGTAATTCAGCAATCCTGCAATTGATTTCCTAAACATTTCTTAAACATATTAAACATTTGTTTTCAATCCTGCACCAAATCCATTCCAGGTTTGGTGGATCATTTAGGTTCAGCCATGATTGTCTATCTTCTTCAGTTTTGGAAAGCTTTGATAAATCAGGCTTTTTGTTGTGAAGAATTTTATTCCCACTCTTCTTTACAACATCGCTTCAGTTCATTAAGGTTAAAAAACAATAATTTTTGCACATCTCTCTTAGGGTCTCAGCACAGCATTTAGGTGGACTTTGGCTGGCCCATTTCAGTACCATGGCCATCCAAATTTTGGATTTCAAGCAACAGATTCATGACTTGAGAGGGGTGGTCATAGATCATGTCCCAAAGCCCCATAAAAGTGTAAATTTGAGTTTGTTTCTTTTGCAGCAGGAACTGTTTTGGATTTATATTTCAGATGGTGGTCCCAAAGGCAAACTAAATCACCCTATACTTGATTTGTGAGTGATGATTGCCAATGTTTGGTGCATCATCATTTGTTGGTTTAGTTGTTTAGTCATTTTTACTGTGGTCTTTTCTTGTTTCTGTTTCTCATATCTTATCATTTTTCACTTTTACCCTATTTTCCTTGCTTGTTCTCTCTCTTTGAAAATACTTTGTTTTCTTCCCCTCTTCTTCTTTCACCCTTATTTCCCATAACAATATATTTTTATCATGCATTTTCAGTGCATTCTTCGGTGTTTGGAGTGCAGATGCACAGCCACTTCCAGTTTTCTGGTTACAATGAGCCAGTTGAACATTTCTACTATTCACTATTCTAAAGCATTCGTAAGATTTTTGACTTTATTTTCATAGGTGCTGACATTGCATGTGATACTTTTTACGGTTGCTCTTCGCATGGTGCTGGAATCTGTTTATTGTACACTCATTGATGGCCTTGATTACTTTGTGTTGGGCCATGAAAAAGGGACCCTCTGACTCCCTGAAACATCATGTTGGTTTTTTTAGCAATATAACTCCAGTGAAAGCTTAACTGTGTTACCAGACCTTGATGAACTGACTCTTTTGTGATTTCTAGATCTAAATAGAAGTTTGAAGCACAGTGTATGTTTCCTACAAAGAATAGAATTAAATTTACAACCTCTATCAATTAATAAAATACATAGGTCACAGCGAACATTGGATAATTTGCAAATGTTCTTACCTTTTATCTGTCCAGGTTTTCAGAAAACCTGTATATGTTCACTTTATAGATTTCTAGATCTTCAAAATTGTAATTCTTTCCTGCTGCCAAAGCAATATGGGCCACATCCAGGATCCTGAAAACTTAACATGGTCATTCTGTGGTTTTCATTCTCATGAGTTCAATAAGTCAGTGGCCTGTTGTCACAACCTGATAATGAAAACCCATAGGAAATGTAACATGACTGGCAATCTGGCCAGTAGTCTTTGGGTTAAAAACTCTATAAACTTACATAGACTTCAAGCTGAACTCCAAACAAACTGCCTAATTCATGGTAAATCAATGGTAGGTGAAACCTTTTTTTTTCCCCTCCATATAGGCCTGAGATCTACACAACTTGACAGACAGCACAGTCAAGCTGGAGACCTAACATTTCTCTAATGGATAGACAGTGGATAGACAATTAGCGAGAAGCAGTAGACCAATTCCCTCAGCAGAATGTTTTTTCTCATGTAAGCATGTTCCCTGTCAATAATATTGCATACAGTTTACGATGATTGGCTTATATAGCTTCCCCAATCTTTCCTAGACCACCTTCTACTGTAAAGGGGTTACAAGAAACTAAAATAAGGACATATTCAAACACATTCACAACCGCATATAAAAAAACATTTAGTGCATCAAGCTCTTAATGCCCCGACTGAGTTATCTGAAATCACTTCAGTCATTTGTGCTCTCCCTCTAGGAAAGACCCCAGGTCTGGGTTGTCTACCAGTAGAATTGTACAAACCCTAAGAACCCCATCTTTCACCTCTATTACAGGAAATTTTTAATGGTATCTTTCACCACCAATCCCTCTACTCCTCCTTCAAAAAGGCCTACAAATCCCTCATTCCTAAACTGTGCAAGGACCCTGAATTGCCTTCTTCCTATAGCCATATTGCCTTGCTAAACACTGACTACAAAATCATAGTGAAAATCATGGCAAATCAACTCCACCCATCCTCCCTCCTCACAGACCATCAACTGAGTTTTGTTTGCAACAGGCACATATCTAAAGGAATCAGAACAGCGATCGCAGCCACCACCCTCCCCTATAACAAAAATCACATCCTAATAATTCTCAACACCGAAAAGTCTTTTGACAAGGTGAAATGGCCATATCTACACACCTTGCTTTTACCCCATTTTTTCAACTATATTAGTTTTCTATACACTGACCCCACCAGCTCACTCATAGTAAACAGCCAGCTATCTCAACTCTTACTCATGCAAGGAGTACCTCGCCAAGGTTCCCCCTTGTCCTTGCTTCTTTTTTTCCTCGCCCTTGACCCGCCTCTGCACCTCAAACCCGCACTTCTCAGGAATAACTTTTGGCAACACAGAAATAAGATTTTAGCCCTTGCTAAAGATGATCTCTGCTTCATTTGCAAACCCGATCCTCTCTCCCTACCATTATGAACCTCCTATCTCGTTTCGCTTAAAGTGTCCTGGAAAGCAGTGCCATTTGTACAATACCATGAGATGTTCATCAAACTATTCCATAAAGCATACATTTTCCCCACAAGGACGTATAATATGGGCTTACTGGCTCCAGCAGCTTCCTCAAATGTGGAACTTTATCAACCTCTGGGGCTGCCCCCTAATCAAACGTTTTTGGAAGCAAGTTGCCTGTTACACTCTATCGAAACTAGTCAGATATTGGCTTCTCTTCGATCCAGCTAATCCTCTCAAAACTCCAAAACTTATTCATATTGGAGTGGATTGAGTCCTCCTACTCAAAAGAAACTAGAAATCAATATTTTTCGAAACTAGGGAAAGTACTATTGACACATTAAACACTGCTACCAAGTTCCAACTCTATAACTGCTTCAGCCTAATAATACAAGGGTCCTGATTTATTAAAGCTTTCCAGAGCTGGAGATAATACACTTTCATCAGTGAAGTTGGGTGGTCCAGCAAACCTGGAATGGATTCCCTCAGTCATTTGCTGTTTGCTAGCAAATGTTTTAAATCCTGGACCAGATTCATTCCAGGTTTGCTGGATCACCCAGGATCACTGATGAAAGTGTATTCTCTCCAGCCATGGAGAGTTTTATTAAATAAGGCCCAGGAACTCTTCCCCAACATTAATAACTATGCTCTGAGTAAACTCTGCTGTTCTTATTAATTGCTCCTTGTTGAATCGTGTTGCCTTACATAACTATGTCTAGTTTTTTGTACTCTCAACTGATGATGTAACTCAATAAAAACATATGTAAAAAAAATAAATTTAGTGATTTATTGAAGAGTCAGTTCACCTAAAAGTGATATTTTAGTAACAAGAAAAGCCTTGTGGGTTAAGTTTGCCTGGGTGGGTCAACAGTCCAACATGTACAAAAAAAGTGTAAGTTTTGGATGGGCTAACATGTTAACATTATTTTCCTTACAACACTAAACAATCCTAATAAACAAATGCATGGCCATTTCTACACTTTTAAAACTGTTAAGTTAATCTCCAGAATTCTTCGGCAAAGTAACAGAAACTGTAACAAGAGTAATTATATAGTAATTAGAAATGCCTCAGTGGTTCTTCTGATTCAAGACAGTCCCCAAACCTTTTAAAACAACATGGACATGTTCAACTAGTGTAAGCTTCTATTTATTATACATCTCATTAGCTTTATTGCAACAGGGAGATCTAAGGGTTGAAGGTATTTCTTCTTGAAGTGACTCTTTTGATAAAATAGAAGTGTAAAATAATGTGCCCCCTTCAAAGAATCTTTTGAATTCCCATTTTGCTTGCAGTCTCTGTATTACTGAACAAAGCTCAGGACACTATCTCTTAGACAGTTGTCACCATACCACTATTAGTATGTTTCCCTTTATTCTTGTGTCAGTGATTTCTCAGCACTTATTGTACCACTCTAATGGTCCCCCAGGGAAATAATCAGGATGAATCTCCCAAGCAGACCCCCAATAGCAGTTTAAAATAAATTTAAAAATAAAAACATAAGCCAAAAATACAAAAACAAGACAGCCTGTTTTGAAGATAAAAATGAGTCACCCATGGTGCAATATTCTCTTCCTTAAACCTAGACATTTTTCCTACAGTTTTTTTTTTTCAGCTAGGATAAGGAGGATGGTAATGAACGGGACCTCAGCCTGCTTAACCACTACTATGACTCCATCTCAGTAACCACCTTACAATCTCCAAAAACAGTTGGGGGGAGGGGCTCTCCTTATCAGCTGCTCCTAATGTACCTCTTCCCTTCTCCCTGCAACAAAGTACTCCTGAACCCCACCCAGACACCACAGCCCCCATCAAGCAGGTGAATGACCTCTGCTTAACCCCAAATATTTTTTTTTTTGGCTTTTTTCCTTCCGCTTACACCCTGTCGTGTAGGCCAGTGGTAACCAACCTTTCTGACAGCAGAACATAAATTAAAGTTTTGCCGCGGGCCGGTATATGTACAGCTTACACTACTCTGATATTCCCAGCAGCTCGGCCTCCTGTCAGCACACTAGCTGAGAATAGCAGAGTAGTGTAAGAGAGCTGGTGTGCTGTCAGGTGGCAGAGCTGCTGGGAATGGCAGATAAGTGTAAGCCTTACATACATTGCTCTATGAGGAGAGCCGCCTGCTCTTTTGCTGGTTCTGCTCCTGGTGTCACACTGTCTCTTTAGATGCAGTGTAAGGAGGGCTGACGGCGCTTCTGCCTCCTGAGCGCCGGTCCGTGGCTCAGAGGTGGGGGACCCCTGATGTAGGCTATGCGCTTTCCTTTTTCACATTGTCTTCTTTTGCATGATGGACACCCTTTTTTTAGGCCTGATATGGTCTCTTTAAATTACAGTATGAGATTTTGCTGCATTTGTTTTCTAAATAGAAAATCATAGATGTACTGTGGTTCAGTTTTGTGTGTGACATTGTGGTCTCCCAGCTATTATAATCATTAGAAACCATTAGAAGCTACATAAGCCATAAGCCCCTACTTTACACATTCCCAGATCTGAATGTAAGAAGGTCTGCAAAGTGTTAATCAGGTAGGATCTAAGGATCACTGGTCTTTCCATCAAACAAGGAGATTAACATTGAATATTCAAGCAGAGGCCACTTATGAATGTAACCTGCTCTTAAAATCCTTCAGAGGAAGAGGTGAATTTCAGATAATTGGGCCAGATAAAAGTAGCAGAAGGGTGCAGAGGGCAAGCAGAAAGATTTATGTGTTGAGAGTGGAAATTGTAGTGATGTAAAAGAAAGTGAAGAAAAAGAGGAATGATCCCAGCGAAATGTATATGGTGAAGGAAATACAGAATGCATTTTAATGGCGTGAAGGACAGGTAAGGAGGCTGAAGGAGTGTGATGAGTTGTAAGAAAGAGGAAAATGAAATAGATATGCAAAACAAGTAAAAAAAAAAAAAAAAATAAAGAGTAGGACCACGTAGAGGTCAAAAAAGATTTTTTTTTTTTTGCAACACTTTGCGAAATAAAAGCATATTTTCAAAAGCATATCCACAGGGGGACTGACTTGACTAATGAAGGGTGCAGAAGTGATAGCTGTCAGCACCTTTTCTCCATTAAAAGCAGGGTGGGGTGTATTGTGATGTGGCTAAACTGATATAGTTTAGTAATAATAAGTGGCTTGTACAGACCTGCAGCAAAAAAAAAAAAAAAAATGAGCGTTGGCTCTTATGGATACTTAGTGTGCAGAATTAGGGCACTAGGCCTACCCATTTAAGTCTATGAGGGCAGCAGAGATGGCAAATGCTGCCTTGAGTGTCCATAAATCTGCATGAAATGCTGCTGCCTTCTGCTGCCTGTCAAATAAAAGATATTACCAGACCAATTCCATTCCTATCGGTTACCTGTTAATACCACTCAAAAACGCTTGAAAAACCTCAGGTCAAAACAAGCCCTAAGTGTCACGGATCCCTGAAGGACCAGGAGATCTGTGCCCCCTATAATGTCACCCACCTTGTGCTCCCTTGCTGCCTGTACCAACTCTGCTCAGGGATCATCCCCTCAGTTCACTTCCTGGTCTAGATCATTTGACTCCCTTACCTCTAGTTAACTGGTGTTCCGCAGAGTTACTCCCCCTGCTGATGGAGATGTGAACATCACCTACCTCTCATCTCCAGCACTCCCTCTGTTGGTAAGGTAAGATGCCAGCAGGTCACATGGCTCCCATCAATCACCTGACTCTTCCTATAAAAGGAAGTGACTAGCAACAGGTATTTGCCTGAACAAGTTCTCTTAGCCTCTGGTCCAGGTTCCTGCGATTCCTTCCTGCGCCTTCAGCTTATGATTTCCTGTGTACCGACTCTGGGTTTGATCTTTGACTACTCCTGCTTACCTCCTACCCTGACCCCTGGCTTGTTTGACCTTGCTTCTGTCTAACATTCCTGCACCTCACCTGATTCCATTTTGTCAGCAGTCACCTGCCTGTGCGTGTACAGGGGCCGCAACCTGGCAGTTGCCTGTAGGGTAACATCCTCACCTCACCTGTTACCAATGTGAAGGCTCACAAGTGTTGAACATGTCAGCATGTTTTAACCTGACCAAATGTTTTGTGAATGATGGCTGTCAGGAGTGGCACAATGAAGACACTCCTCATCATGTACTTTATAACCAGCCAACAGCTGGGCTTTTATTGTAAATATTGCGGTACGCCCCTAACAACCACTAGCAAATGAGACCTTTGCCCTCTATTTACATAGAAACAACTGATTCCAGGAAGGTTTCTAAGTGCAAAGCAAATAGTGTTTTCAACCACCAGCCAGCTTGCACACTCAGCAATATTTACCCTAGCTGACTGAAGAATCTTCAGCAACCAACACACTTCCCAGAGTGTCTGATCCTCCTTTGTATGATGCAATTTATTCCTCCATCTCTTACATCTCTGTACAATACTTATAAAGTAATAAAGTATTGTTAACTTTATCGTAATTGAAATGTAGCTTATAAGTCATAAATGCTCTTTTTGGAAGACGAAAAAAAATGTTTCTGGAAAAGAAAAATAGGCAACACTACAAATGCTTTACATATGAACTCTCCAAGTAAGGGGGTTAAATAGGTAATACAATTTCATAATACTGACATTTTAAGTTTACAGCAAAGCCCCTGAACATAGTTGAGTCATCAAAATTGACGGGGATGTCTGGGGAAGGGTGGGGATTTCACAAAAGCAAAAAAAAAATCTAACAATGCTTGTAATTTTTTAAAACTTAATGGTAAAATATAGTTGGGAATAACCACTGCACTGCATGAAAACCTATTGGATTGCAAAAAGCTAGTTAAATGTAAAGTAAGAATAGCAATCTCCACAAAATTGTATCCACAAAAATTACCCAACATTTACTCACCAGTAATCACTATATATTGAACACACTATATGTCACATATTTTGGTATTTATTTGGTTGTGTTATGTATTTTTGATGAATCATTACTGAATTATGATAATTTGTATACGAATTCATTGCTTATTGTACATTGTATATACTACCCTGTTTCACACAGAGTATTATCAGTCTCTGCCAATCCCCTGAGGAAGCCACACGGTGAAACACGTCAGACAAGGGACTTTACATCTTATACTCATGTTATTTACTCAGGTATCTGACATGTATAGCTAATGGACTACATATCCCATGCTTGTTTATTGGGAATGACCACATATAACCATTGTTGGTAAATAATATTATAATATATATTGTTATATTAATGAAAATATAAATATACAATACAAATTTGTTTTGCCTAAAAAACCTCAGCTTTCTTTTCTCTACTTTTTATTTAGCTTGCAATAAGCTAGCATCGCAACCCTGGTCGTAGAGTTTGGCTTTTTCTCACCCAGCTTTAGGTTTCATACACAGCTGTTTTTTCAGTTAATGACCGTGTTACCACCTAAATATAAAAACATATAGGTAGGTAGGTATACCAAATATTGATTTGATTTAGATTTTATTTTGCATTTTTACTTTGCATTTTGCAAGTTGCTAAGGATAAAAAAGTAGGATACATTTTTATTTTACAGTATTTTATTAACATCTTTGCACAGTACTTTATACATCAAGAAATGTGGGCAGGTTTGTTCAAAGGAGAGAATGGAAAAGAGGTAATCAGCTAGTAAAGAGATTGAATACACAGCAGAAATTATTTTGTAAAGAAGACAAAGAAGTAAAATAATACAGCATGAACCGAAAGTAAAATATACAGGAACAAAGGTCAATGTTGTTGCTATGTAAAGAACCAATACCACAAGCAGACAACTAGAGAAACTTGAACTGAATGTCTTAATAGTCAAATTTGAAAATGTAAAAATTGAATTTGAAATTTCAGTTTGACCATGTCCAGTTCAAATTGGACTTCAAGGGCAACAATTTATTACACAACTGCATAGTAGATTTTTTTTCAAGTGGAACTGAAGTAAAATTAAGAGGGATACATATTAGAGCAGTGTTTCTCAACATGGGTTTCTCAACTAAGGTTCCTCCAGAGGTTGCTAGGGGTCCATTGAGCAATAAGCAGATGATATCAAGTGTGACATTCTTCCCACTGAGTAGTAATGTAGGAGGCATTCTGCCTACTGATCACCACACTAATGTACTGTGAGCTCTGACTATAGTAATTACAGTAGGGGTTCCCCCATATTTTAAAGGTCATGAAACTGGTGTTATAAAGGTTGAGAGACACTGCAATAGAGTGATGTTAAACATCCTATGGTACAAAATTCCTACAATAGAAATTCACTGGTTTACTTCATCTGGTAGAATTATTATTACCTTGTATTTATGTAGCACTAACCTGTTACACATTTTGCTGTGTCCAAAATTCCCAAAGTACAAAATTATGTCGCTAGCAGTCTAACGGAGGGGCTCACAATCGAATGTTTCTATCATAGTCCTACATCATTAACACAGTCCAAGGCTTTTTTAAGGGTAGTTTAGACAAGTTTTTGTGATGCAGGAGGAAAGTAGTTATACCACATAATTACTCTACATTCAAATAAAATTCTGGTACTGAAAAGTTGAATTTTAGAGTAAAATTTGACTTGATTCAATTCAACTAGAATAGATAAAATTTAGTCCCATCCCCAATGCCATTTTTATTGAAGAATTTTTAGAACACTCAATACATACAATGTGCAGTCATGAGAAAACTAAAGTACACCTTCTTGGTTCCTAGGCTTTGTGTATCAGGACATAATGGAAAAATCATCTGATCCTTAACAAGACTTAAATTGAAACACAACCCCAAATGAACAGCACAATAAATATTACACTGTGTATTTGTATAATGTATTTAACAAGTACACTGGATGCACCCTTACCACTTCTGTAGGAATTAAGAGGGTAAGTAGCAGCCAGGTGCTGCTAATCAAATGCAATTAATAATTGGTCATAAGGTCTATAAAAATCAGAAGTTTGGGCAGTTTGCTGGTCTGGATCATTTTGGTGCATTGTGCCAAGGAGAAAATGCATTAGCAATGCTTAGAGAAGCAATTGTTGCTGCCGATCAATCTAGGAAGCATTTTAAAACCATTAGCAAACAATTTGAAGTCCATCATTCTACAGTGAGAAGGGTAAGAGAGTGGGTAAGAGAAAAGAGGTTTGCGGCTCACAAGTTTGTTGCAAAGCTTAAATATGTATTTTTGCATTGAAGATCAATACATAATTACAAACATACATCAAGTGTTACCACCTAAAGCCTGTTTCACATTTCACAGGGCTTAGGTGTTTGGTAAACTATACATAAATGCTCCTGATAGTCAGAAAAAAAACACACAAGGGGAAATAAAGGGGGGACCATATTTTCCTGTATATATAAACCGACGCGTTTCGCCAAGGGTAGGCTTCTTCAGGGATATGTTAGGTAACAGGCTTAATGATCTGTGTGAACATATGTAGAGGTATATAAAACAAATTGTTGATATGGTCAACCTAATATTTCTAAGGTACATATAACAACATATTAGCTAGTAATGATAAAGTAGTATGTAACTGCACAAACAATTATTCTACTAATAGTACATAAATTAATGTGTGCTTGGTTATCTAGCAAACATCTAATCAAGAAGGAAAAACAAAAAAAACAAGTTTTTTTTTACTTACGTGCAAGTGTTGAAAAATCAGGTATGTGAACATACAGATAGAGTGGTATGGGTATATCGGTATAGCGGTATTTAGAAGACTCATTTGCAGGTGTTGCTGTATCAAAATAAAGTATGTATAAGTTAATAAATCATAACATATGTATGAATAAAGTTTTTGAGTACTATGTGTTAGTTAGTACATAACTAAGATGAAGTTTGCTTTAGGGTAAGTGTAAAGTAGTTGTCAATATTCAATATGTTCCAGGACACGCCATCCTGTCACATTCAGAGGCATGTCATCTATATTAAAGGGTTAATTTCCGCAAATAATTAAGGACCGTTTTGAAAAGTACAGTCATGTATATTTGTGGATGTAGTCCTGTCAGGGAAAATAGGGTTAAAGAATGGGTGAGAGAGTGGCCCCATGCTCCTCACGTTTTTTCCAATAAAAGTATCAGTTTTATAATGAAACCCGTTGGCTATAAATGTAGTAGTGAATGCTAACAGATGGTGCTACGTTAACCTTGTGTATAATAAATACCAATAGTTTAAGAAGGTTGTAGGAAATGTAACAAACATCCCACAAAATAAATAGATTGTAGAAAGAAATTCAGAAGATAAAAAGAATGTTCTTCTTGAAGTCTATCTACTTTGAATAATTATTGTTACATTTATGTTATATTTCTTACATAGTTTCTCAAACAATGTTAGTTTCTTACTCCCAAGAATTGACATTGGTAAAAGTTTATTTAAAATGTTATTAGCGTGTGGGTGGGGGAGCAAAAGAAACTATAAAGGGCAAAAAAGACAGATTAAACTTCAGATTTAAAATGTAAAACCATGAAATTGAAGGTCCATTTTTTGAAAGCCCTAGGAGGCACAAGTGATGTCACTGAACCACCAAGATCCCCCTGGGAAAGGTTATGGACAAAAACTTTCTAGAATGCACTTTAGTCCTCCTGCATGACCAGTCATGACCAGTCCTGTAACCTCAGTACTTGGCCATTTTTCTGGAACACGCATGAAGCCAGTAACAACCCCTTTATGTGGACCTATGTTTCAAGAAAGCATTAAAGCAACTTTTTTAAACAAGACAGCCAGGAAAGTAGAATTTTTTAAGTAGGTTAGCAGTGGCTCCATAATTTTTACAAACCTCCATTTTGTGTGTAGGTTTCCAAAATTCCTATAAATTCATGCCAAAATTAAACCAGTTTAAAAAATCTCTGAAGTAAAAACAGTAAAACATAACACCTTGTTTTTCTCTCAACTCCAGCATCAACCTTCAAAAAAATGACTTCCATTTACATGTAAAACATATCAGCCAAGGTAGAAAGAACAGGTCACTCATGTCCTCTGTTCTCACACCAAGTAGATGGATACTTCAATTAAACAGTCTGGGGAAAATATGATGTATTTGTGTAAAAGAGTCAGAAATAAAATATGCCAGAGGCACATAATATAAGGGACAGAGGGACGAATCCACCCTACGAGGCTGTGTGACATGCATTTGAATGGCTTTTTCCAGACGGTCATGAATCTTCTCTCTCTGAACATGGACGAGAAAAGCACTCAGAACAGACAATCAGAATGGAGAGAATGCAGAGATAGAGACACACACTGGCTTATTAATCAATAGGATTAGTGAAATTTTGTTTGTGCTTTAAAAATTGAGGCCGGAAAAATAATCCAATGTGTCTAAAACCGACAGCGGTTTGTATGATGCTATTTATGTGGTCTCTTGTACACCAAGGTATTGACAGGGAATGACTGACAAAATGGGCCACATTCATATTAAGTATAAAAAAAATCTGCCGCAAAAGTCAAGGTTATTTTACCGAATAAGAGGTTTCTTCAACATAACACAATAAAAAGGCTATAGAAGTAATAGAAAACATGTTTCTGCAAATGCATTTTCATAAAGTATTTAAGATACTACATTTTAAAGTATTGTAGCTCTTAAAAAATGTATTTAGGTTAATCACATAGTCTAAACTATACAACATCATTTCCCTAACGAGTTATGCAGATAAAAGGGGGTACTGGGCCCTTTAGTCTTCATGATATTTAAAAACTAATCGAAGAATAAGTCTGCCAGAAACAAGTCTTGCTGTTGGTTGGACCCAGGGATAAATATATGCTTTGTCTAGACTTTATATTACCTTTCTCCAATCCCATGCACCAAGCAAACTGTACTGAGAATAAGAATTTATGAACTAAGGGCCAATCAGCTTCTACTGCATTATCAAATGCTCCTATTTAAGGCTATCATATGACAGGGAGCTAAAGGTGGATTATAGGTTTAGCGCTATAGTTCATCTGTAATGTTTTTTAGGCAGTGGAAGTTGGAGGGTGAAGAGTTAGGAATGCTTAAAGACAGAATATAGCTGACTCAGCAGCGTGACTATTTTTGAATTGAGCTCATTTGATGCAAAGGAAACTGCAGCAGTGAATATTGGTGTCACTGTCACTGCAGTGCACTGTGCTAATTCATAATTGTTTTGAATCACAACAGTTAGTGAGCAGAATTACAAACAATTTGGTAGTTAAATAGTTCTATAATTTTTGCATTTGAGTTCCACTTTACTTTTATTAGGATTAGACTACTCAAAAATAATATTTAATTATAACTGGAGCCTGGCATGGTAAATCAGAACCTGACAGCTTATCTGGCTTCAATATTGTAACAGAAAGATCTATTTGACATAATTCTCAGCTTGGTTTACATGGGGATTATTTCCTGGAACAATTCTCATCTCTTTTTCGGCCTACTTGGTAATTCTGGGTGTATGTGAGTTTCAGCTCCTCCTGCTGGATTTACTTTTAGAAAAAAACTAAACCAAGCATTAATTTTATGTACTGCTGGAACATTTGTGAACCCTTAAAACTTTTAAATATTTTTAGATGAATGGTACCTAAAATATAATCTGATTTTCAAACAGCTCAAAATATATTTGCCTATGTATTTATTGAAAACAAATGATCAAATACCATATCTGGATGCACAATTAAGTGAATCTTTAAGATTATCATATATTTTGAAGGTGAAATCAGAATCTGGTGGCCTCTGGCATTCTCGCGAAAACTTCCGATGGGTCTGCAAAATTTTGGCGAATCCATTTCGCGAAACCATCAGAAGATCGAGGAAATCATTACGATCCCCGGCACTAGAGGTTAATGAACCTCTAGTGCCTAGGGATCGCAGTGGAGTCTCAGGGCTGCAATCATTCTTGCAGCCCTGGGAATCCTCCTGTTTGCGATCCTCGGCACTAGAGGTTACATAACCTTTAGTGCCGGGGATCGCAGTGGAACTGCAGATGAATTCTCATTGGGCTGGGCTGTACTTTCTGATAAGTACAGCCCGGTGACCATGGGAACTGAACTGCAAATGAACTCTCAATGGAGAAACTTTATTGAGAGTTTGCCTGCATTTCACAGCTGATTGGAGCCACTCAGCTGTGACTGCAAAGTTCCCACGGTAACCGGGCTGTACTTATCAGCCCGGTTTTTAATTACCACTAGTGCTGGGGATCACAAACAGGAGGATTCCCAGGGCTGCAAGAATGATTGCAGCCCTGAGAATCCACTGTGATCCCAGGACACTAGAGGTTAATTAAGGGTTAAAAGCTTTCCTCAGCCAATCAGAGAGCACCAGAGGTTTTGAATGGGAAGACTTGTCCCCATTTACCCTCTAGTGCCGGGGATCGCACACTGAGCTGATCAATAAATGCAGCCGGCGCTGTATTCATTGATCAGCACAGCCTGCGTATTTTTTTTAACACCGGCCGTTCTCGCTTACAATTTTGGTAAACCAGAACGGCCGAATTTGCAGCGACATTGAGTTTTAAAGCTCGCTCACTCATCGTTAGTTTTCAGTCAGTGAGATGACAATCAGGTATGAGTGAGAGACGCTGTTTTATTTAAAGAGCAGGGATTCAGCAAAGCATATTTTAAACATATCTTCCACAGCATTTCAATTGGATTGAAAGGTCAGGACTTTGACATGGCCATTCCAGAACATTCTTCTTTAACCATTCCCTGGATAATGACTTGTGTGTTTAGCATCATTGTTTTCCAGCATGAACCACTGTCACATTCATTTAAAAATATAGAACATTTTAAAGAGTTCACAAACTTTCGAGTACCACTGTAAATATATAACACTGGGGCTTTTCTAGGGGAAATCATCTCCTTTTATGGAAAATATTGCTGTCATGGGGTCCCTAATAAACAAATGTAAAGGTATTTAAAAAATTAAAGTATGTAGCCTGTACTCAACATGTAACATCCAACCAGTTCTGTATTAGTATGTGGGCCTTGGATCCACTTAGAAAGGGTTTGGCAATAATTCTTTGAAATACGAAGCTGGGCCTGTTGGCTGGTAACCATTAGGTCCATTCAGAAATCAGTCTGCCAGGTAATCAAGTGACAGCCAATTTAAAGAACTTACAACAAAGTCAGACAAAGTCAGAATTCTAGCCAAAAGTAATTTCAAGAGTAGCTCAAAATTAGCCAAAAAAAGTACTGCATGTCACCACCTAAGTTAGTTTTTCTGCGTCATTACTGTGGTTAACACTGACCAAAGCCTGAAATTTGGAAATTAGAGTGATCAGATAAAATTATATTCAAAATAATTGGGGGAATTGGCAAGCAATAAGGCAATAGGCATTATAATAAATACCACTTTATAGTGGTATTTATTTGGCACTTTTTTCAGCCATGATGCCACAGTGCAAAGGGGCAGCAACAACACTGGCTAGCCTGGATGCAGCTTCCAGTCACCACTGTCCAATATTAGAAAATGGTAATAGAGTGGTAATATGGAGAGGAGTGAAGCTGCAATTGAAGTGCTGTGAGTCATCACATGACAGTGTATGCAGACAAGTAAAATGTTTTTTTAAATGGCAAATGGCTAGAATCAGGTGGTTGAAAGCAGAAGGTTTTTTTTCCAAATTTGGGCTTTTATGACAATCTATAGACCTTTTAAAAAATGTACTGTTGCTTATTTTGTGACATGGTAAAAATGAATCTATTTAGACTTTTAAAATTACAGGAAAGTTCACTTTCACTGCCTACAGTACCAGTACATTATAAAAAATTCAGCCTTCCTAGTAGTCTAGCTTCACAGCATTTAGAATTAAAATGGTTGAGTTCTGTTTTACACAGAAGTTCCTAAAGAGAACACAAATACCTTCTACGGTTCAGACTGATAAATCTGTGTTCCCAGTACTCTGAACTTCTGCAGTGCGCCACTTGTGTGTGCAGTGTGCCACTCTTAAAAAAAATCCCTAGAGACCCTACATGCTTTAAAACTGAAATGCTTGCATGGTGAGTCTAAGGACTATGGACACAACATTGAATTACACTTCCAACTGCTGGAGATGAGTTGGATAGCCCCAGTTATTCTTAAATAATCATATAATGCCATGTTAAATGGTAGAAGTTACACATTAACCAAGCTCTTCATGTTACTTACACATTACTGTAGCCCATTTAAAGCAATATCTCTGATCCATCTCTATAGTTAAACAAGCACATGGTCCATTAACTTTTGGCCTCCTGGTCAGCTACTGATTTACTAAGGGTTGATCTATATCAATATAATCCTCCACTACCATGAGCACATTATATACACTGCTATTGTGAAACCTCAGTAAAACAGGCAGCGGAAGCATCCAAGAGCAATAAAATATAAAAGATTAAATGAATTGTGACTGAAGTGCACAGTAATATTGTGTTGCATTCAGTTTACAATAGCTGCTGGGGGATGAGATGGCCGATTACATCTATAGTGCTCTATAGAATAAATTTGCTGTTTGCAGCACAAATAGGGTAAATGTATAGCCCATTTGTGATGGTTACAACATACAAAAACAGGCATAAAGAGATGATTAACAACCTATAGATATTTTTTGTGAGTTTTTTTTATTATTTACCTGGTCTTTTACAGGGAACATAACAATCATTTCTCAAAGTGGAAGATGTGTCTCCCATAAACTTTGAATTTCCCAATGTTTAAAATTGTTCACCAAATCCCTCACAAACTGGACCCAATCGTGCTTGCTCATCCCTAATATCATATATTACAAACATTGGGCTATATTTACCTAACTGCAATGTTCATATTCAGTTCAAGAACATCTCCATATCAACTCTCTTTACAACTCTCAGTGATTTATAATCTGCCCTTGACATATTGTGTAAATGTTTTTGTTTTGTTTTTCAGACAGGACAAATATACAAACATTTTCCTTGAAAGAATTGTTATGGAGATGCAGCAAACACTGTATCTAATGCACTGTGCTAAAGTTGGAAATGCATTCTAATTTCACCATGAAGTAAATGACTTCAATGACTATATTTTGGGTAACCATGGTACATGGCTACCCTTTGTACTTGTTTTTCCAAGTACATTGCATTTTCGGTGCAGACTCTCTTTAGAATGAGCGTGGTGTGTTTTTATTTACTTCTTTGGATGTTGGAGTTGTATTTTTGTGTGTTCTTACAGTTTTTAAACATTTAGAAACAAGAGAAGCTTATCAAACCTGTTCACTACAATGAAAAAAAAAACACATACAAGGACTAAAAAGTATTTTGTTGTTTTGTTAAAGAAATGAATGGTTAAAATCCCTATCAGATTTTGTTTCTGTGTCCCATTGGAGATACTTCTCTTTAATTACTCCACAGTGACACACTAGAAAGCGAGAGTAAACATACACATATCCAATTGTGATAGACCTAGGTAAGAGCAATCAATGGTTCATTGAATGATGCAGTACTGTACTCACAACAGAATTAGACAATCTATATCTCGATCTATTAAAAACTATACTTTACTGGATTTATATTATATTATGTTGAGTGACACACATAAATAAATGTTCAGCCATTAGATATCAATAATACAATTCCACCACAGATTTTTCAACCATAACCAATCCAATTGCCAACTTCACTAAACTGATGACATTTGAGATAAATGGTATGCTGTGCATATTATCAAAACAGCGGCAGTAAAATATTTCCACTTTATACTGACTCAAGCCCCATTATTAGTGGCTCATTTTGGAACTTAAAGTGACCCAGAGAGTCACTTTTTACACCTACATTCTTGGCACTATATTTTTCCGGGAGCCATTTGGTAAAATGCCGCCTCTTTGCTGCTCTCTGACCCCTAAGGGTACTTAACTGGTCATATGGGCCGAATACTTGTTTTCCCTTTTTGCATGCTGTGGGCTCTTACGGCACTTTAGCAAAATCACAGTTTGTGGTGGAAAAGAAGATTTTATCACATCAGGAAGTATGAAATTAACTATGAAACTACAACATTTTTTATTTTTAACTGATTTGTATCTTTACAGTAAATTTACATCTTCATACCTCCAAACTTTAGATAGGGCAGAGGACCATACCCTCAAAGTATGTAGGTAAATGACAGCCCCCACCCCATGCCCCCCAAAAAATGAATAGATGAAAAATGGTTGGTTTAACCGATAAGCGCTTTTTTTTCAACACCATGTTTCATTTATATTATCTTTTCAAATATCAAATTAAATAATATAAAGGCTAAATGATAGATTTAGTGGAAAATGTTTTTAGATTTTCTTAATGAGGATGGGAAAAATAAGGGACCAAGAACAGTTAGGAGGTATTCATGGTATGCATGTGTTGGATACATGAGTTAATCATAAAACTTTTGTACAGCTAAACATTGAAGCTGTGTGATCCAGCAAACCTGAAATGGATCTGGTCCAGGATTCAAAACATTTGCTAGCAAATAGCAAATTAATTTGAAGAGATACATTCCAGGTTTTCTGGATCATCCAGTTTCACTGCTGAAAGTGTATCGTCTCCAGCCTTAGAGAGCTTTAATAAATCAGGCCCAGAGAACTAACATAGTATATTATGTTGCTTTTCATATGGTATCTTTTTTTGAATGCTAACGCAACACATTGTTGAATCACATCCATATATCCTGTCACCTTATAAGAAGGCAAGGGGGATGAGAGGAGAGAGCCTTTGTCAGAAGAAAGACATAGATATAAAAGGATAGATAAAGCACATCACCAAGGCCACCAAAATAAACAGTAGTAAACTTGAGATTGTGTTTTGGAATAGGATTTAAAAGAATGCAAAAAATGATGTATCTCCATAATAAAAAATGCATACATCCTTGGAACAGTCGGATGTAGGGGAAAGATCCAGCAGGACTAACATATTGTTCTATACATTATCTTTCATTTTCCAGACTCCCTATAGAAATGAAAACATCATAATAGTACAGACAGATGGCTGCTGTCCCACTTGGATCAGTAAAAGACATTTGCCCTGCAATAATAGGCTCTCTCCTGATAACACTCCAGCTCTGTGCAAGCCCTCCAGCTGGTCCAAGATGTTAGACTCTCTGCACAAAAGTCCAGATGTGGAATTTTAAAAGAGTACAGCTGATTTCATGCTGGTGGGTCTTGATGGAAAATTAAACTTAAAAAAAATGCTGTTATTTGTGTAGCAGTTAAAGCAGATGAAACTGGATGACATTTAGATTGCTAAAACATTGCAAAAAATAAACTGTATTTTTGTAATATTTTGACATATTATTTTAAAACCTTGGCTATATTTAGACCTGTGGTGAGATTGCAGTGCAGTTACTACATCCTCACACCACTGAACTACTTTTTTGAGTGAAACACTACATCTCTCCCAGTCCCTCACATGTGGAAGCCCAATAATAAGGAATGGCTGCAGCAATGTGATGCTCAGTTCTACTCACTACTGCCTGGTGTGAAATGTGCAGGTTCTTTAGGCAGCTGAGCAGCTGGCAAGGTGCTTGTTCCCACCACAGGTCTAAATCTAGTCTCAGTGCTACAGAGCTCCTATAGTCTCTTTCAGTCACTCCGTCTGAATACACAGATTCCAGTGTCTGCTGCACATCATTGATTTTGTCTGGCTTTCTGTTAGTGACATCAGTGGACCATGTATGTCCAATGTGCTTCAGTGTGACGGCACAAGAGCATCAAACAGATCTTTACCCCCCTATAGCAAGAAGTGTCTAAACAAGCACCTCATGCCAAGGGCACCAGATATAATTTTTGTGAAATAAATTTTTAGTAACACACATTACATGTTGAATTGTGTGGTGTGTTGAATTTCTGTCTGTTCTGAAATGTCACCCTAACACTTTCTCACTGAACTAGAATGCTTCCAAAATCACAGCAGGTCCACCATATGATGTCCTGGGTACCAAATATGTTTGAATGAAAAAAAAATTGCTTATTAGAGGTCCATTAGCCCAACAAATCGCCAGAATTGAACAAACAAGAGTAGTCCCACACATACTTTAATTAGGCTCTCAGCAAAGTTCCAGCACAATTCACAGAACTGTTTGTAAACTGAACCTTACACATTTGCTCTTCCTTGCCCATCAGTTTTTTTTCACTTCTGTATTGTAATATTTATAGCAACAGTTTGTAAGACTATCACTGGTCCATTAATCTCAGTATCTTCCTCCAAACTAGCACAACCTATGGTTCATGTACATAAAGGAACATATTCACTGTGATAAGTTTCAAGAAGCTAGTAAACCATGTTTTCAAAAATACCACCATTTTTCTCCTTGGCCCATTAAAAAAGGTGGAAATCAGTTGAAAAATTTCCACTTTTAAAAGATAGACATTTTCAATGTTTAAAGATGCGACCATAATTAAATAATAAACAGACCGCTCGTCATTATGAAGTTATGAATGCTAGATAGCATTCATCACTAAAAGTAGGGAATGCTATAATCCACAATCTGGATCAGTGCTTTTTGTGTCAAACATTGTGGTTACCAATTTTGTCCTGATTGTGACATTTAAAAATGGCAATAGTGGCTAAAAAAGTGTTGATCAGTTACTATATTTAGGTGAATTGAGCTTCTAAATACCAACCTAATTGCAATCAAAGATCTGATTACAACTGTATAATATCTGATTGCCCTTTTGTAAATATGATGTTATTAAAGAAAGGAATCAGGAAAAATTAATTCGAACAAAAAAGTGGCGATCTGTTATGTGAACACCACACCTTTAAATTAGGTCCTTATGCTTTTAAATTAGACATCACACAGGTTAATTTTTTTTTACATTGTAAAAACATTTATTCATTTTATTCTGTATCTATTTGTTAACAATAAATGCTTGTTTTATCATATCACATATGTTCAAAATCACAATAGAAACTAAGGGGTTTCAAACATAAAATTTATCCAATCCAATCTACCCAAGTCTAAAAAACATACATTGTGTCACACTTACCTCTTCCCCTCTTAAGCACAGACGGCTCTCTCCTACGCATGCGGGCAGTTCTCCTGTGTCTCCATTGTGCTGAGCCCCTAGTTCTGTGAACTAGTTCCTGTATACCTGGTACTTCATTCAGTGTTCCCTCTGTCCATCTCCCACGTTAACCCCTCTTTGACCATTCTGTTTGTTCCCAGCCAACTTCCCTGTGCTGTTCCAGTGTTCCTGTCTGTCTGTGGATATTTCTGTGTCACCTGTGCCTCCTGTTGCTTCCAGTGTCGCCTGTATTCCCTGTGCCCGCAGTGGCCCCTGTGCCACTGGTGTCTGTTTCCTATTGACCTCTGGTGTGTGAACTGACCTCTCTTGCTTGCTGCCTGCCTCAACCCCACTTTCCTCGACTATCCATCTGCTTTATGATTTGGTACCATGTTTTGTCCACCTAAGTGTGCCCAAGGACCTGGTAGTCAAACCTGGCAGTAACCAGTGGCGCAACATCCTCACCATCAGAGGCTCTGGAGAAAACCTAGTGACTCCTTAGCCCTTCTCAGGGCTCACACGGCCTCTGTGCAAGCCATAGCGCCCCCTAGTAGTCCTGTCTCTCTGTGCGTGACAGTTTGCAAGAACCATGTATACTCCTTCCCAGACTTCAGCAGACTCCAACGAACTACTCGCCCAGAGGCTGGACGTCCAGAAAGCTACTCAAACCCAGGTACTTCCCCAGCTTCATGTACTCACAACCCACCTGGATCAGCTTCTTGTCCTCTCCAGTGCACCTGCTGAACCTCTGGTTCTGGTCCAGTCTCCTGCAATACCACTGGTCTCTGCCGTGGACTTGCCGTGGCTTCATCAACCAGTGTAACATACATTTTGAGCTTCACCCACAAAGCTTTCCCACTGTCTGGGCTGAAGTGGTGTACGTAATCTCTTAACTATCTGGGAAAGCTCTGGCATGGACGTCCCCGTTCTGGGAAAGGAAGGATCCAGTTACAGGTAATATTGATGCCTTTCTGAGCCTTTTTAGGAGGGTCTTTAATGATCCTGCCCACCTCCTCAGCAGCCAGCACGCTCTTGCATCTCCTCCAAGGGTTGCTCACTGTGGGTCAGTTTACAGTACGGTTTCGTACCTTGACAGCTGAGCTCGCCTGGAACAATGAAGCGCTCAACGCTACCTTCTGGCAGGGCCTTTTTGATAGCGTGAAAAATGAGTTGACTGGTCGAGAGACTCCCGCATCACTGGATGAACTGATCTCCTTGGCCATCCAGATAGACATTCGCTTCCAAGAGCATTCCTATGAGAAATCTCATGAACGTTAGGCATTTGTTCCACGATGATGGCAGCATCCTTTCAGCAACCTCTGCAAATACCAGCATCCCCCGTTCCTCCTGTCTCTGAAGAAACTATGCAGCTAGGCCTTTCAAGGCTATCTGAAGAGGAGAGATCCCGGCGTCTCTCATCTGGTCTCTGCCTGTACTGCAGATAAAACGGACACGTAATCAAGTCTTGCCCACAGAGGCCGGGAAACTTCAGGTCTTAGCATGCTCTGAGAGGGGCATGTTAGGTCACTTTTCTCTCCCCTCCAGTCAGCGTCCCATCATAGCCATCCAGCTTCGTCACAACAACTCCACACTTGCCCTTGAGGCCTTCATTGACTCTGGAGCAGCTGGAAATTTTATCTCAGCTACTGTGGTCAGGGATTGTGCTTGGTCTATGGAAGCTATATCTCACCCTTTGCGAATCTCTGCTGTGGATGGTACCTGTGATATTAAATCCTGATCTCCCCTTTTTTTTTATGAAACTGAGTTTTTATTGAAAATTTTTTTTACAAATACAACAAAAGAAACAAAACAAAAAGAACATGGACAAGAACACAGCATACAGGAGCATTAGCAACATATTACCAAAACCATAAGGCATAAAGTAGGAACAAGTATATATACATTTACACATATACGTACAAAAAAGCTACAAGAAAAAATAGCAATAGTGGAGTGCAAATGATGCAATGTGGTTTCCAGCAATAAACATGACGAACCAGTAAATTCCCGTATACAGGACATAACATCAAAAATGGGGAGGGAGGAAAAGGGAAAAGGGAAATCTGAGGCGATTTGCTATATAACAAAAAGAAGAGGAGCAAACTAAGACCATCACATCTGTAATTGAGTATAATAGTCATCCCATGGCTCCCAGACCTGTTCGAATTTAGTGACAGTGTTCCTGAGCAGGGCAGTAAGGTATTCCATCATTCGGATATCCTGAGTGCGGGCGTATAGTTCTTCTAAGGATGGAGGGGAGACAGACTTCCACTTAGTGGAGATCAGGGTACGGGCCGCTACCAAGATGTGTGTGGTGAGCTTGGATGTGAGCTTGGTAGGACCTGTTAAGGGCAGCCCTAGCAGGTGATGTAGAGGATCTAAAGTAGATCGGCATTTGGTCACCTCTGATCTCCCCTTTAAAATACAAATTGTCTTCTTTTAAAATGATCTGCTGGAAATTGTCTCTCTAGCAGACCAGGGTCAAAAATTTCCCCTTATCAGATATTCCTTGATCTGACAACCAGACCCTGAAATGGTTTTAAAGAAAGAAAGAAAAAGCCAGGGTATTTGTATTTGTGGCATTGATGTTTAGAAGAGGTGTACAGGTTTATTCCTAAAAATAGGAATATGCATAACACAATATAATGGGTGTATTTACAACACAGGCATGGTTGAGGTCAGCCCCACTGTGTATAGCAGCACGGGGGTTCCTTTTGACCTATTATCTAGACGTAAACTCCCTAAATAAATTAGGAGTAGTTACACAGTCTGTGTCCCCACATGTTTTGCCTCCAAGGGCTTCTTCAGGGGAGGATTGTATATTGCTGGATGATATTTTGCAATATTTCAATGTTAGGGAAGAAGTAAATTTCAATAGAGAAGGTACAAGGATGAAGCAACCATATCTGAAGTGAGAAGCATAATAATAGTAGGTATATTGGAATGTAGTCCACAAAGAAAAAAACTAATTATTATATTAGTTTGTAATATTAATTACCAGTTATTAATTAATAACCAGACCCTGTTGTTTACAGCACTCATTGTAAAAATTAGAGTTTTGTGTCTCCAGACAAACTCAGATGTTCGTCACAGTCCCCCTTTGTCATGTGGACTGATCTGCTTCCAGACCAGACCTATACAAATGTCTGTTAGTGTGCTTCACCACAAGACCATACATTTTCTTGTTCTTCCTCAAGCCATGGCTTCAACAGCATTCCCCTGTGCTTGATTGGACTACTCCTGAGGTATTGGCTTGGGGTCCCTTGTGTCACTGCACATGCCTGGCCAAGCTCACGTTTATCAGGCCTCTTGCTTTCTCTACTCCTGAAGTGGTTTTGTCCATTCCAAACCAGTATATAGATTTCCAGGATGTTTTCTCTAAGCGCAATGCCGAGCAGCTACCTCCCCACAGGCCCTACAACTGTGTAATAGCCCTTATTCCGAATTCCACAACTCCCAGAGGTCGGCTGTACCACCAACCAAGGCTATGAGTGAATACATGAAAGAGAATTTACAGAGGGGGTTTATACATAGGTCCTCTTCCCCTGCTGGTGCAGGGGAAACAAATGGGACTCTCTGGCCATGTATTGACTACCACGGTCTAAATGCCACCACCATAAAGAACCGTTACCCTCTGCCACTTATTCCTGAGCTCTTTGATCCTCTCTGTGGTGCACAGATCTTTACCAAAGTAGACCTCCAAGGTTCATATAATCTAACTCAGGTCAGGAAAGGGGAAGAATGGAAAACAGCATTTAACACCAGAGATGGCCACTATGAGTACCTTGTGATGCCCTTCGGTCTCTGCATTGCCCCGGCTGTTTTCCAGTACTCTGTGAATGAGGTGTTTTGTGATCTTTTATATATTTTTGTTGTGGTTTACCTGGATGGCATTTTGTTTTTTTTCCCCTGACTTGCCCACTCACAGACAGCATATCCGTTTAGTCCTAAAATGGCTGTGACAACGGACTGTATGCAAAGGCGGAGAAGTGCTTATTCAAACTCCCCCAGGTGCCCTTTTTGGGCTACATTGTTTTCAAGAGGGTCGCTCCATGCATCCTGAAAAGGTTGCAGCTATTTCCAACTTGCCACTACCCTGTTGCCTTAAGGCTACTCAACTTTTTTTAGGATTTACAAACTATTACCGCAATTTATTAGGAATTATTCCATTGTGGTTGCTCCCATCACCGCTCTGACACAGAAGGATGCAAATCCTAAGGACTGGCCCTCTGAGGCTATTATGGCTTTCAATGCCCACAAACAGGATTTTCTTTCCGGTCCAGCACATATTAGGCCAGATGTTACTAAATCTTTCACCATCGAGGTTGATGCCTTCTCTTTTAGAGTGGGAGCTATCCTCTTCCAGACCCTCGCTGGTGCCAGACGTCCATGTGCATTCTTTTCCAAGAAGTTTACCCCAGTGGAGAAGAATTATTCTATTGGAGACAAAGAACTACTAGCTATCAAGCTAGCTCTGGAAAAATGGCGATTTTTACTGATTATAAGAACCTCCATTATCTGCAGTCTACTCGCCGTCTCAACCCCCGGCCACCCAGGCATATACTGAACCTTTACATTTCTCTCCCGACAGTACTGGTGGCCCAATCTTCACGAGGATGTGACAGACTATGCCAAGGCCTGTGTGTCTGTGCTCAAACAAAGTCTACCACCTGTGTGCCTGCAGGCCCACTTCTCCCACCACCTATTCCCACAGAACCTTGGAGTCACCTATCTATGGATTTCATCACTGATCTTCCCCCTTCTGATGGCTGTGCGGTTATTTGGGTGGTTGTGGATCGGTTTTCTAAGATGGCCCATTTTGTACCTCTTACAGATTTACCATCGGCAGCAGCACTGGTTCCAGTCTTTATTCAAGAAATTTTTAGACTTCACAGCATGCCCACTCATATCGTCTCTGATTGTGGGGTACAATTTACTTCACGTTTCTGGAAAGGCTTCTTCAAATCCATGAACATTTCTGCAGAGTTCTCCTCAGGTTACCACCCGCAAACCAATGGACAAACAGAAAGGGTTAATCACTCCATGGAACAATACCTTTGAGCCCTAGTATCTGCCCACCATGATGACAGGGTGGCTCTACTACCTTGGGCAGAGTATCTTGCGCCTTCCTTATCATATACCCTGCTCTACTGAAGAACCCACACTCTGTGCTCTGCAGAGGGACTTCCACTGTATTTGTGC
Source organism: Pyxicephalus adspersus (assembly GCF_032062135.1). Classification (NCBI taxonomy): domain Eukaryota; kingdom Metazoa; phylum Chordata; class Amphibia; order Anura; family Pyxicephalidae; genus Pyxicephalus; species Pyxicephalus adspersus. Next base: position 19,788,925 of record NC_092869.1, read on the forward strand.
CTCAACAGCAGAGCACCTAAAGTAATCGCCTGCCCGAAGTTTGCGGATCGGTATCGCCGTAAGGCGCCTCTTCTCCAACCTGGGGATAAAGTCTACGATTCACCAGGTATATTCATTGCAGGGTGCCCTCTCTAAAATTTGATTTAGACCTTATTTCATTGGACCTTATGTCATTTCTGCCAAGGTTAATCCAGTTTGCTCTAAGTTACGCCTTCCTCCACACCTCAAGCTACCTAATGTCTCTACTTAAGCCGTTGGTCCTGAACCACTTTTCTCGTCCATCTCCACTGGCTACTCCTGCAATGGATTTTTCTCAGGAATATGAAGTCCATCAAATTTTGGATTCCAAAATCTCTCGTAAGAAGCTCATGTACCTGAACGACTGGAAAGGTTTTGGTCTTGAGGAGAGATCGTGGGTTACTGCTGTAGATGTGTCTGCCCCTCCTTTGGCTAACAAATTCCACCTCTACTTCCCCTCGAAACCTGGACCTCGGCATGTGGGGAGGCCACAAAAAGGGGGGGTTAATGTCACACTTACCTCTTCCCCGCTAAAGCACAGACGCCTCTCTCCTGTCACTGGGCGTGTCTCCGTTTTCAAGCTTTATCAATTCTGTCCATCCCGCTGGCCAATCAGAAAGTAGCCTCTGGACCAGCCCTGGCTATTTAGCTAGCTCACACATTGCACTAAGTGTTCGTGCAACGTGTCTCCATTGTGCCGATCCCCTAGTTCTGTGAGCTAGTTCCTGTCCACCTGGTGCTTAACTCAGTGTTTTTTCTGTCCAGCTCCTGTGTTAACCCCTCGTTGTCCAGTCCGTTGGTTCCCAGCCAACTTCCCTGTGCTGTTCCAGTGTTCCTGTCTGTCTGTGGATATACCTGTGCCACCTGTGTCTCCTGCTGCTTACAGTGTCTCCTGTGTTTCCTGTGCCCGCAGTGGCCCCTGTGCCACTGGTGTCTGTCTCCTGGATCTCTGGCATGTGACCTGACCTCTTTTGCTTGCTAACTGCCTCGACCCCGGCTTTCCTCCACTATCTATCTGCTATATGATTTGGTACCGTGTTTTGCCCACCTAGGTGTGCCCAAGGACCGCAACCTGGCAGTAACCAGCGGCGCAACATCCTAACCATCACAGGCTCTGGAGAAAACCTGGTTACTGCTTAGACTCTGCGCCTTAACCCTTCTCAGGGCTCACACTACCTCTGTTCAAGACGTAGCTAGGGAGTGGTGGTCCTGTCTCTCAGTGTGTGACACATTGCTGTTGGAGTGTTTTGGGGCTTTGGATTTAGAAAACACAGTTGTTTTCTGCTATTGTGCATTTGGGAGTTGTGTGTTTGACTGTAAGTTTTGTTTTAAATAGCTTTTTTCCTCTTTCCTTGCTGACCTCTAAGGGGGAGTGGTCAAGGTTTCACAGGTGATTTAGGTTCTGTGCAGACTCAACTTGAGCTTGCTCACTCTTAGCTGGTGAAAAAAGTGGCTGGGAATCTAGTGGAGTTAGAAAACTGGAGTTTGAAAACAAGAAGAGTTGAAATCACTGGATCACCTTTAGAGGGGTTTCTTGCTCAGTGAGCAGGTAGTTAATGGCTTAGTTGTGGAGGTTGGAGAGGTTATTCAGGATGAACATGTACGTAGCTGGGTTATAGTACAAAGAGGGAGTGGTAGGGGCACCCAGAAAAAGGAAGGCCAGTCCTGTGTTTAAGTACCCTAACAAATTTGCAAAGGTATGTGAAGATGTACAGGTGGCAGACTCAGTGGTGGCAACTCTAGATGGTACTGCTTCCCCTAACAGCTGGGAGAGCAGCCCATTTGGTAGGGGTGGAGAGGGAAATGCAGGAAGGCGAAGACAATTGGTTGTCATAGGGGATTCTATGATCAGGGGGACTGATAGAATAGTTTGTCCCCTGGATCCCTTCAACCAAATGTTTTGCTGTCTCCCTGGTGCCAGGGTTCAGCATGTGGTGGACCAAGTAGACAAATTACTGGGACGGGCTGAGCATGACCCAGCTGTCTTGGTCCATGTTGGAACCAATGACAGGATAGATGGAAGATGGAGGATCCTTAAAAATCAGTTTGAATGACTAGGTTTCAAGTTGAAGGAAAGGACCTCCAAGGTAATATTCCCTGGAGTATTGCCTGTGTTATGCCCAACACAGGTAAGGCAGAGGGAGCTTAGACAGCTAAACGCATGGCTTAAGTCTTGGTGTAAAAGGGAAGGGTTTGGGTTATTAGAGCACTGGGCTGACTTTCTATTGGGATACAACCTGCATGCCAGGGATGGTTTGCACTTAAATGGAAGGGGGTCTGCTGTGCTAGCAAAAAGATTTAGGGGAATGGATATTTAAAGGATAGGACTGAGGGGGGTGGGACAATTAAATAAGGTGGCAGAAAGGTTAGACAGGGGCCAGTCACTAATAGAGGGTGGATTGGGGATAGTTGGGGGGAGGGTTATGGATAAATATAAGGAGCTTCCCATGTTACATAAAAACTAATTGTACTGAAAACAAAAGGCTTTTGCAAACAGTGCTGGCAAGTGCAGCAATGGTTTTAAGAGCCTGTTCACCAATGCTAGAAGTCTGGCAAACAAGATAGGGGAATTGGAAGCCTTAACCTTCTGGCCGGTTCATTTCTGTCTGGATTTATATGTCTAAAAGCGGTACATTTTTTTTCATGAAAATTTATTTTACAGTATAATAAAATAGTATGAGTATATAAAAGTTTGAAACACAAAATTATGTCCAAATAATAAATGAAATACATTTAAAAAAAAAATGTAATAATAAACTTTTACATGATTTTGTGTTTCAAATTTTATTATATTCATACTATTATATTATACTGTAAAATAGCATGAAAGATAATGTACTGCTTTTAGACATATAAATCCAGCGTATTGCATTCAATATAGGTATTATGTATTGAATGCAACACAAAATAATTTGAAATTCCCGCTGCGCCCCTAGTAACAGCTGTACGCACCAACGTCACTGGGAACTTCCAGGGAATGTCAGCACACTCGTCTGGGGACAGATCGACGAAGAGGATGTGGCCAAAGAATAGCAGAACACTGGAGGACACTGATGGGATCAAGTAGGTGTTTATTTTTTTAGCTACCCCGAGTGTGGCTTGGGGTCACTGCTTTCAGATTGTTTTTTTACCACGAGCCACACTCGGGCTTACAGCTCGGGAGGTTAATGAGTGAAGAGCATTATGACTTAGTTGGTGAATTGCTGAATCCTGGCTTTGTTTTTCACATGACTGGGCTGTCAGTAGTCCTGGTTATACTCTCTTTGTAAAGTCAAACAAAAGGGTGGTGGTGTCTGTCTGTATGTGCGAAGTGATCTGAAAGTGAATGTGAAAGAAGAAATTGTTGATGGAGCAAGGGATGAGGTTGATGCATTGTGGGTGGAGTTGAATGTGGGAATGCACAATACACAATTATTTATTGGAGTCTGCTATAAGCCCCCCAGTGCTAAGGAAGAACTAGAGAATCAACTACTAGCACAGACAGAAAAAGCAGCAAAAAGTGGAAAGGTTTTAATCATGGGAGATTTCAACTACCCTGACATTGACTGGAGTAATGGCAATACAGGAACAGCAAAAGAGAGGAAATTTGTGAATTTAATACAAGATAATTGTATGGTACAGTTTATAGAAGCCCCAACTAGAAATGATAGTTTGCTGGACCTAGTTCCTTCTAACAATGCAGAGCTTATAACCAATGTGCATATAAAAGAGAATCTGGGTAGCAGTGACCATAATATGATTTCATTTAAGCTGTAAACAGGAAGAAAAAAACAGGTAAGATAAAAACATTGAACTTTAAGAGAGTAAACTTTCCATTATTGATAAGTCTGTTCTACAAAAGCACACTGAAAAATATATCACAATGGGTAATGAGTTTAAGAGACTAAAATTAAAATTGTGGTTCACAGCTGATGTAAAAAAAACAAAAGGAACAAGTAAAGGGCATTCCAAAAATTTAAAAAGGAAGAATGCCCTTCATTGTTTGAAAACTATAGATAATATAACAAAAGATGTAAAAAGGAGATACAATGTGCAAAACTTCAAAATTAAAGAAAGATTGCAAAGGAAAGTAAGGCAAACCCCAATTTTTTTTTAAATAAATCAATAGCAAAAATATCAGATCTTGAGCATGTATGCCCCTAAAAGGATGTCTCTGGGTTGGTAAATGGGGATAAAAAAGGCAGTTTTACAAACCTTTGGCTCTGTGTACACAAAGGAAATTGGCAGGGCTCAAGTCCAAATTCATAATAGCAATGTCATTGCCTTAAACGGTTCACAATGGCTCAAAATTGATATGATTGAGAAACAGTTGAGCAAAATTGGGGTTGACAAAGCACCAGGACCCGATGGACTACATCCACGTCCTTGAAGAGCTGAGCTTGGTTATTTCAAGGCCAATATTTATAATTTTTAGAGACTCTTTAATCACTTGCATAGTACCGATGGACTGGCATAAGACCAATGTGGTTCCTATCTTCAAAAAGGGAACTAAGACGTTGCTAAGTAACTACAGTTTAACGCCCATAGTTGGAGTTTGATAAAGAGAGTTTGATAAAAAAACCACATAGTGGAGTTTCTACTAGAAAATATTATTATAAGTGATAGTCAACATGGCTTCAGAAAGACCAAATTTGTTAAACAAATTTAATCTCTTTTTTTGAGGAAGTAAGTAAACAGGTAGAATAGGTGGAATAGCAGTCAAAATAGTGTACTTGGACTTTGCTAATGCATTTGGCACAGTACCCCACAGACAGTTAATATGGAAGTTAGGGTCAATAGGTTTAGAAAAGTCAATCTGTAAATGGATAGAGAACTGGCTAAAAGACTGCATCCAGAAAGATGTAATTAATGATTCATACTCTGAATCATCCAAGGTTATTAGTGGTGTACCCCAGGGTTCTGTGTTGGGACCTTTACTGTTTAACATCCTTATAAATGATATAGAGTTTGAGATTAAAAGTACCATTTCTGTGTTTGCAGATGACACCAACTATGTAATAGAATTAGGTCCATACAGCATGACATTTATTATAGATGAATGTAAAGTTATGCACTTGGGGGCTAACAACGTGCATGCTTCATAGTGTCTAGGGGGAATACATTTCGGGAGTCAGAAATGGAAAAGGATCAGGGGGTTCTGGTAGATCAAAGACTTAAGAACAGCATGCGATGCCAAGCTGCAATATCTAAAGCTAGTAAAGTACTTTCTTGCAAGAGGAATAGGCTGCAGAGATGGAGACATAATCCTGCCCCTGTTCAAAGCATTGGTCAGACAACATCTGGAATATTGTAATGCACGCGGGTGTGGACCCACTGTGCCACTGACTGGGTATGTTCCGGAGGGGTGTAACTAAGCCACTACCTGGTCTTAACTAGAGCCTCGAGTGGTGAGGATAGGTTTGGGCAGCAGGGTAGCTGCCAGGTTCCACTCCAAAGCAGTCCCCAGGTCAGTGGCACCTGACCAGAGGGGTCAGGGCACTCGGGGAAAGCACCAAGAGGGCTTCCATGGCTTGGAGGGTATGGTTCAGGAGAGGCGGCAATCAAAGTCCATAAACAAGATCCGAGATCAAGGGCAGGATCCAAGGTCAGGGTCAGGCGGCAATCAGGCAAAGTCCAAGAGTTCAGTAAACAAGATCCGGTACACAGCAAAGCAGACAGAAGAAACACCCTTGCACTAGGAGTTAGACTGGCTAAAACCATGAGATTGCTCAGGCATCTTCCTGTAGTAGGAAGCGCCTTTAAATACCTGCAGAAATTCAGCCATAGGCTGGTGAAACAGAGAGCGTGTATGAATTTCCTCATGAAGAGGTGAAGAGGGACACACCCACGCCAGCACAAACACCAAAGCAAGTTTCCAGCAGGAAGGAAACTCTGGCATGGAACTCAGGTAGCAGGGTTACGCTACCCGCTGCCCGCAAAGTCAGTACGGTGGCATGCATGTGTATGGCGGTCAGTATTAAGTCCATTACAAAGAAACAAGAGGGCACTCTTTGTGTCTGGAGAAAAAGAAGTTTAAGCTCTGGGTAAGGAAGGGATTCTTCACTGTAAGGTCTGTGAAAATGTGGAATCGTCCCCCTCAGGAAGTAGTTTGAGCAACTACTATAGATTGCTTTAAGAAAAAGCTGGATGCTTTTCTGGAAGCACAGATTATAACTGGGTGTTAAGGGTTTAAAGTAAAGATAATAGAGACTGTTGATCCAGGGAACATCCGATTGCCTCATGGAATCAGGAAGGAGTTTTTTTTCCCCTGTACCAGGGGTTTTTGTTTGCCTTCCTCTGAACCAACTATGTCCATAGGGTTTTATATCCTGGGATATGTTTATTTACCTAGTGGTTGAACTTGATGAATGTATGTCTTTTTTCAACCTAACCTACTGTGTAACTATGTAAAACTGTAATTTAGAAAGGATGTATTGTGTCTTCAGCATTTCTTAGATAATCTTGATCCCTAAAGATTCAAAGCTTTGTGCTATATTACAATAATTCTCTTTGAGTGTCATATGTAAGATGAAGACTGCGGCCCAGGGGCTGAATATAGTCCTCTTTTTGCCTGGCTTTTGAAGAACTGGTATTAATTGGGTTTAATGTGATCTACTGATAGCAAAGATAAAAAACTCTTCCCTAAAGTGACACAAATTATGAGGCATAATTCCTCCTACTAAAACCAATGATGAAATATTATTCTTCACACTGATTTTAATGCCGCAATGATTTCAATTGCCATAATCTTTTCCACTGACACCAACAATAAGGTTTTATTTATCCTCCTACTAACCAAGGCCTGTTTCATTTTTTATATTTTCTGACCACATTCCTCAAGGATTTCTTACTCCCACTAACTACCAAGTATAATTCTTTAGTAGTGTAAGTTCATGCTCCTTCTCTCTCCTCCCCTACACTTTCATTCTACTTCCCTTCCTCACCTCCTGTACCTTTTTTATGCCTTAAGTTTCAATTATCCTCCAGCAAACTTATGTCTCATTAACCCTCCCCTGAAGAAGCCGGAATAGGTGAAACCCTTTGGGAAAAGAGACAGTATATACTGAAGAAAAAACACATCTTCAAGTAATCCTGACAAATCATACTTGATTCATGTACCATTTTTTTAGTGGGACTCTGTATAGAATTATCTATCACTACAACATTTTGTTTGCCTCAACTTGGATGAACGTGAAGAAATACATTATTGGTAATTTTTTTTGCCAACAAAAAACCCCTCTGTACGTTTTTTTACTTGTATATTGTAAAGTGGCTTTTTTCTTAATTTTTCATGCCCACTGACTCCTTTTGTCAGGGCATTGTCTATTCCCATTGGCCACCCCCATCAGTTAAGAGGATTGAATATCAATAAAAATATTCCCCGTACATCCAGATACTCCATCCTTCTTAACAAATAAGTCATAAGGATCCATAATTATCAGTTAGATCAACTATTATTTCTAGCTCTCTTACCTTTTTGATCTCTATTTTTTATTTTATTTTTTTTATCTTTATGTGTACCCTGTTATCCTTCAAGTAACCTCTATTTCACTCAGTATTCACTAATTATCAGTTAACCGTACAATAAACCTCACTCCATCTCAAACTTGGAATGTAAGTACCTACTTTTTTAGTTTTGAGACTTTGTTAATATAATACATGTCCCTAGAACTCTGGTCTAATTTACTAAGCTTAGTTCTCATAACCCCCCCCCCCTTTTACTAAGCTTAGTTCTCATAACCCCCCCCCCCTTTCCCTTTTATATATATTTTTTACTTTACAATTTGCTTTTAGCTAACACCTCAACCCTTCCTTCTCGCCCTTTGTTTGGGGTACTTTGGCTGTGACTACTTGGCAGATGTTTTTATTCTCACCTTTTCACATTAAATTTTTAATATGTCTACATGCTAAAATATTCATGTCTAATTGACTTTTGTTATAACATCTGGCTAATGTATTCTTTCTCTTGTATACTGTGACTGTATTTGACTCAACTAGATTACAATCTCAAGTAATCCCCTGAGGAAGTTCAACAGCGAAACACGTTGGGCATTTGAGATTTTTGATACTGTGTACTAATATGACCGTTTATGATTGTATAACACCACTAACATTGTTGTTGTTTATTCATGTATGTTGAATAGTCTTCAGTTGAACTCTGTTAGAAGTAATAGTTGAACATAGCACATTAAATCATTCAATATCTTTCACCTTAATATCCACCCCCAACAGTGATCTGACCTTTTGTTTAGAAAGTTTGGAGATATATCAACAGCAAAAGAGCAAGAAACCAATTCTTAGCTACAAGGGATGGTACAGAAAGTACGACCCCTAATGGTGCAACAGTTTGAGCTGTTAAAAATTTGGAAATTTATTTTAAAGAAAAATATCAGACATAACTTAAGTTAGTAAAAGTGAATAAAAATATAAATAGTTATCAGTTTTAGCATGCAGTTTGTTTGCTGTTTCACTGTGGATGCCAACTAGCTAATACAGGGTATCCCAGGTGGACAAAACGAAACAGATATTGTTTTTCCAAAAATAAAAGTTGAAATATATTCAGGAAAACATACATACTTCTCCTGATTCCCACAACTATTTGGATGACAATACCATGTTAAATAGCCTTGCAATTATTTTGAAAATGTGGCAGTCAAATTTTAAAAAACTACATTGTTAAATTCCACCCTCCCCCATTTTTATAGCAATTTTGCTAGCAATACATTATTTAGGGGCTTTGCAATTAAGTTGACAGGTGGCTTCCAAACCAGTTTTATTATGTCTCCCTGGCCACTAGCCATTTTGGTGACAATACTGTATTCAAATGCTTTGCAGTTAACTTGCAAAGTCAACAATTTAGGTAAAATTTAAAATTTCTTAATTTGCAAAAGTAAGATTTTTCCTGCTTGGGTCAGCAGTGATAATTAGCAAGCTTACAGACAAAACGGTGGTATGTACATGAGTCACAAAGAAATGTATTTATTATCAGATCTCCTCACTTGATCTTCTATTTCGTTACAGTCAAATTTTACCTGGATGTGAGTTCTCCTTTTATAATGATTATACTAATTTAAACAAAGACTACTTGGAAAGAGTTGATAACCAAGTATTAGTCTGTTAGGCATCTGCTGATCCCGTCACAATTTACCACCATATCTGTCAGATGTTAATAAAACACCTTTTTGTTCAGAACATGGCGACAAAATGTGGCTGATATCTAGCAATTCTGTTTTCAAGCCTAAAGTGTAAAAACATCAGTACTTGTGACAAATAATTTAAATCAGAACTCTACAGTGATGGAAACCCGTTTACTGTGCTGTAATTTGTACAAACAAATCAGTCTCTGCATACATCAATTATTTTTCATAAACCCATTGATATTACCAAGCACTTGGGAAGACATCATATATATTGCATGCTGTTACTTCTCTATATTGAGAAAATATCAAAATAAGTGTCAGGCTTTCTAAGCAATAAAAACATGTCTAAAAAAGAATGTAACATGTCATTACTTTCTGTGGTGTTCTCTTTGACATCGCCAGATGACAGAAAAGTACTAATTTTGTATTTATGCTCAGGCAGGTATCTTATGGGCTAAACATATATGAAAAGGGAAAAATTTACTTTCTGGTGTAACCATGTGACTCTCATTTAAAAAAAAATATATTACAAGAAAACATTTTGGAATTGCTTTTTTTTTTGGAATAGAAAGAAGTTCTAGAACAGGGTGTCCGAATTCAGTCCTTGAAACTCTGATATTTTTTATTTTCTAACTCTTTGTAAGCCACACACCAAATATATTGCTGTCAGTTAGGGAAATACTTCAAATGCGAGAAGATGCTTATTGGATTTGTACAGTCTTGTTTTAGAAAAAATAGTTAAATGCTAATATTGTATTATCTATGTTTTTAATAATAATCGATAAAATATCTATTCTACCATTACTACCTTTTTTTATAGAGCCATGCTGTGTTTTCATTTCAGAAAGCACAGAAGTCCAAATATACATTATACGGTAGCACTTACTGTTCCTATTACTAAGTCAGTCTGGCTGCAAATAACACTGGCCATAGCCATGGCATTTCCCTATCAATTACCCACAGAACACATACTTCAGTTCCGCTAGGGCTGCGGAAGTAATCAAGAGCACAGAGCTGTCAGCACAGCAGAGCTCCGCTGATTGCTCCGCTCCCTGATTAGCTGAGGAAAAGGAAATCCTGATGACGCTTGAGCTGTCATCAGGGTTTCCCTTTTCTCAGCCAATCACAAAGCACTAGAGGTGAATGGGGAGCCTTGTCCTCATTTTACCCCTAGTGCTCGAGGATCCCTCACTGTCAGGAGGGTCCCACGGCTGTGCTCATATTATGAATGCAGCTGTGGGAATCATCCTGTCATTGTGGGATAACCTGTACGAAAAAAAAGTTTAGTTACACAAAACACACACATCCAATAAAATATTTTACCAATAAAGCCTAGTCTTATTTTTAACATATATTTTTAACCCCTTCAAGGATTAAGGGGTTTTATGTACCCCTGTACTCATTCCCCAGGGTAAGTGGTGGAGATCTGGGAGTCTCCTTTAATAAGGGGGCTTCCAGATTCCAAAGTCCTGCTAAAAATGCTTATAAAAGCCCCCATTGTTTTCAATATTAGCTTTCATAAAAAGCTTTAAACGCTTGTAAAAGTCTCTATTGAAATCAACGGGAGCGTTTTTATGAGCTTTCCCACGTTTTCAAGCGTTTTCCTGCATTTTCCCTGTGTTTAAATTTTTTAAACGTTGCAAGCAACGTTTAAGGTAAAGTTTATAAACGTGCCTCAAGGAAACATGTAGATTAGCCCATTGGAATGCATGGGAATTTTAAAGCCAAACATGGGCTTTTAAAGCCTCAGGGTAAATGCTGGGGAAAACGTCCGTGTAGACTAAGCCTAAGGCTGGTTTAAGCTTTTAGGCTATGGTGCTGCTAGGTCATGGGTACAAGGGCAGCAGATTATAGTTCACAATATAGTGAAAATTGTCACTAAACACACAGTAAAGACCTAATCTCTTTTAATTATGTGCCTCCATATACTGCTTTTCTAATTCTATTTGCTACTTTGGCTGTATGTAGCAATCTTATTATCTTTTGTACCGCTGTCCTGCTTGCACTTTTGTACACCATAGTGGTGGCATATCTTATCTGTATCTTACATATGTGCCAATGAAATAGGAAAATATAAAATTAGCTCATGGAACCAGGACAGTAAAGAATGCAATACAAGAGCAGAAAATTAGGGTAAAACAGTGGAAAGTGAAATCACCCTAATAATCTCGGTACAGCTTTGTACTGGAGCGCTAAAGAGCAGAAGAGTGGTATCTGTAAATATTAGCAATGAGATTGTTATGTGTAGACACTTCACTGACTGCACGCTTGTTCCAAGTCAGCAGTTTGCAAAAAAAAAAAAAACGATAGTAACGGCAGCTATCATATTTCTGTACCGTCAGGTTACTGTTTGTTCACGTTGATGTCATGCAAATTTGTATTGATTATTTGCCCAGAGAAAGTATGTTACAAAGAGTCTGGTGCCCTGAGTCCAATTTAATGAATTGTTCTATTTCACTAGCACCTTATAGCAAAAACTTTTACAATTCTTTGATTTTCTAAAACTCGCTGTTGAATATGCTGTACTCCTCCAGAGAGTATATTAATTCCAAACTTTCAGAACTGGGCCCAGGATCGTGAATAAATGAAAAATCTGTGTCAAGAAACTCTTCAGAAAATGAAAATTTTGCCTCCAAGGATTTACCTGCATGTTGATAATTCAGTTGTGGAACATTTTTATGGCAGTGCATTCCCTCGCTTTATGTAAATGTTATCTTTCAATGCTTCATGTTTTTCTAGAAACAAAACTAAAACAACTACAATCATTCTCAGTGAACACAGGCAAATAGATTTGTATCCAAGACTCTTTAAAAAGCCCCTGGCATAGATGATGTATTTGAAAATAAATCTTTCTTTTCTATTGTATATTAAAGTGGAATTAAACCCCCCAAAAATTAAAAAAAAAATGCAACTAGACAGGTCCTCCTACAATAAAATAACCTTACCTGCATGATCTAAATTTTTTAATTATACTCACCAGTCCTCTTCACCTGATTATTTTCATGGAGTCAAGTCTTTGGTGTGGCTTGATTGGCTGGATGATGTAACTCCAATGCAAGTACTCTGCATATTAGACCTATTTTGGGAGAGGCAAGGGCAGCACTAAGTATTTTTCAGGCTCTGCTGAATTCTTACAGGGGACAAGGTTGCTGGAAAAAAAGCAGAGTGAGTAGATTTAACATATCATCAATTTTTATTCTTCCTTTGTCAAAATCCGCAAACTGGTGGTCTAGAAGTGACATTATTGTTTACCACCATGATCTCTGGCCCCCTTCACCATTTCCTTCCAATTTCCTCAATTCATGTATACATGATGACACGATGAGCATGGAGTCTTCTATCTTCTGGGGTGCAGATAGGAGGGTACATCCCCAGGTATCCACATTTATGGCTGCTGTGAACAGTTTTCAGTGGCTCTGAGGATCTCATAGCGAGTCCACGCTTGAAATACATTAGCAAGGTCGCATTCTGGAGGTAGCAGGTGCATCTTGTGGAGGCCTTGAGTGGGTTTGGTTACAGAAGGTTTCCTGTGTAAGTGGTGCTCCTGTTAACACGTTTTTTATGAAACAAGTGATATGTACAAAGATGTTAAAAGACAGTAAAGAAGGAATTTACAGAAGTCAGGTTGCAAACCTATTGCTCTGTTAGGTCAATATATAGTCTATTTCAAGATTCCCATTCAGTAGGAGTGAGTAAAAAAGTTATGTATTCTTTTTTTTAAAAGTAAGGGTAGTCCCCGGGTTACATAGGAGATAGGGACTGTAGGTTTGTTTATAAGTTGATTTTGTGTGTAAGTCGGAACAGGTACATTATTTTAATAAATGCAATTAGAACAGATGTTTGTCTCAACATTATATTAGGCAGCATGTTGTCACTTACTGTAAAAAATCCTCCCTGTGAATTAATCACAAACAAAGCAAAAAAAAAAAATCTTCATGGAGCGTAGACTGCAGAGTTTGTCTTGGTCGTTAAGGAGCTCACCCCCCTAAGATCACCAACAACCTCAGTTGTGTTTAGCAAAAGATTTCTTCTGCAAGTTATGCAAACCGCCCCTCAAGCCACTGTTCTGCACAGGAACAAGCAGGGAAGCCCATTTCGTATCTAGGAGGCGTCTGTATGTGGGATGTCCTTAACCCGGGTACTACCTATACAAGTAAATGTGTGACAAGATTGTATTCTTTTGAAAATGTGATTCTGTGTACTAGGCCTTAGGTGTCAGTTTATTCAAATTGATAGTAATACAACATAAATATGTTTAGAACAGGAGAAAATAAAATTACCCTCAAATCTGGTTGCTAAAATCTTTTAAAATCAGTTTTGTAAAGTACACTTTATAATCCAAATCTACCTAGGTTGCGTTCTGCCTCTTTTCCAGCACTGGGAGGTCATTGATGGTCTTCATCACTGTACTGTAAGTACAGTACAGTGGATGGGTTCTTTGTTCATACAAGGGGATGGGTTCTTTGTTATACAGCTAACCAACACTTAACACACACATTTCATTATCCACCCTTTATTATATCATAATTATCCATAGGAATGTATAAAGACTTTATTTTGACTGGGGACAAAACCTAATCTGATTCTCCACACAGTAAAGCAATCTGTGTTTAGCAAAGCTGTCCTTTAAAATGTTAATATTTGCTTGTGAACTTTTCTTTGTATTTATCGGGAGCTACCAATCAAGATTTCACCTGCAGTGTTCTAATGATCCAGGCATCCTAGGGCAGTCAGAGACTGTGAACCTGACCCTGACAAACAAGCAGTCACAATCAATAACCCTCTTTATCCCAGACTAACAGTAGAATTTTTTCACTGCAATCCATCTTTGACTGAGCTGACCTCAAAGTTGTTCATCTCAAATGCAAAACTTCAATGCACAACAAACAGATGAACATATTCACCAGTGATGGACAAACTTTTTTGGTTACAAAATATGTGTGTGCGTCCCACAGTTGATATGAAATCACTAAATGGGAAGATTTTGCTTCAGATCCTTTCCCAATGACACCAGTTACCAGGATAGCAAAGACAGCAATAATTGCCTGAATATTTGTAAACCTTTTCTACTTTATACAAAACAAGGGCGCAACTGCCTGTGTTGGATTTAGGTTTTACCTAATATGAAAAAGAATGTACCAGAAGGAAGTAAAATGATGGATGGGAGCACCCAAACTGCCAGGTGGACAGGAAATATGTCAGGGAGGTCTTACCGTTGGAGTATCCAAAATATTCAATTCCATTTAAAGTTTAAATATCACTAGGACAGGCTGAACCTTTAAATGTCATGAGTATACTATATATATGAAGACACTGCTGGCAATATGGCATTATTAATAATTGGTGAATTAAGTTTCTGATTTTTGGCTTATACCCCATATTTTTATTATAATTAATAAACAGTATTGATATATATAGCGCTGTACATTAAATAGGGGTTGCAAATGACAGATGCACACAATGAAACAGGAGTAGAGAACCCTGTTTAGAAGAACTTACAATCTAAGGGGACCTCCAAAATATTATGATTTAGTGGCCATCTCACCAATGCTCATGGTTAACCTAATTTGTTTGTATGGACTCTCAACAAGTGCTCTCTGTTCACATCTCCCCCAAAAAAGTAAATGTAATCTGTTGTGAAATGAAGTATCACTGTCCTTTTCATGCATTCCCCTGGAACATTTCACCATAAAAAATACTGCATATGTTTTCAGATTTCAGGTCACCATTGCTGGGGAATCATTAAACAACAAATATCAATTGAGTCCATTAAGATATAGGAGGAATTCTCAGGATACCCTGCACTCTCAGATGAGACAATGTATATATATTTCCTAAAGAAATGTTATATAACTTTATATATTATTGTTGTAATCTTATATATGTTTTAGCAAGCTACCATAATTTCAAAACGACATGGTAAAATGTACAGATTTTTTTTCTCAATTCAGCCTATAGGTGGTGCTGTATTCTTTTTCGATTTCCAAAAAATGACAGTTGTATTGTGAATAAAAATGAACACAACACCACCTTGTGGATGAAATAAGAATGACATGTTCTAATAAAAAAGGTATCTGCACCTGCTCATGTCTTTATTAATGCCTTTCAAGTACAAATCACTGTGCAACTTGTTTATAAATATACTCTTTAGTAGAAAGATATGCTGGGTGACCATTTGAATGTAAAATATGTGTACTGTATACAATGGCAGACAATAATATAAAATAAGGTTATAGGGTTTACCTTATGTTAACATTATTCTGTCCGTTTCCCTCTATTTACTGGAAGTGAATCAGACAATTGTAAAGCCTTATCAGTTCTTAATACTAGGAAAGTGGTGCCCAACTCCATTTAGGCTGAACCCAGAAGGAATTAGCCATGGGTAAGCTGTATATTGGGCACTCTGCAACAATCTCCATAATATTTTTGTTTTTAATATTGTGCATACATTAGGGGTAATAAATATATATATATATATATATATATATATATCTCACATTTTTTTGCCATACAACATACAGAGCCTTCCGATTGAACACTGTTCGATACAAGAAGCACCAAACATCTGTAATTGACTGCCCTAAATCCTAAAATAAATAATCAAATACTGTATTGCTGTTTCTAATGCCTCTTTTATTATAAGAATGACCACAAGACATAGAACAATCTTGTTCTGCTGTAAATACATTTTCATTCAGTACATATTCATAATGTTCGTTTTAGAGTACTTGGGAAAACTGATCTGGAAGCACAAGAGTTAATGAATAAAAAGCTCCATTCTGCCAGCAATGTCAAGTCATGTAATGATGGCTGTCCTTTAACTGGGTGATGGGCAACCGCATTTCCGAAATCCGTGGCGCTGCATTACAAGCCCAATAGAACTAACTGTTTATTTATTAGAATGTATAGCTGCTGCAACAGATTGTAATCACATGAAACTGGCACTTCTAAAATTAAGGCAGTGACTGCAGAAACTAAGTCCCGGAAACTAGTCTATGCTATCTACAGATGACAGCTTTTCATGTATATAGGAAAATTAGCTCTTTTTGCTGTCAGCATGAGCAAATATAATTGCAGCCTTTATGCTACACATAAGTGAATGTTTGACAAACTCACAAGTTAAGTTATAGAGAATGTTTTAAGCGTTTTTCTTTTCCTGAAATATTAATTATCCAATAGCAGTAGATTATGATAAAATCTACATATTTCCTTTTTACATATTTGCTATCACATTTTAAATCAAAGCCTAGCTCTAGACCAAACTATTTTTGTGCTGGACAGAAGGCACAGATGGTAAAATGTTTCTGTCCCCAATAAAGAAACTTCCCTTAATTTCTTTTTGTAAATCTTCTGAATGGTATCATAAAAAACTGTAAAATTCTAACTTTTTTGACATTCACTTTTAGTTTTTATTTTTGGTTCTAGTATCCCCGTAACACCGGCCAGTACACTGTCAAATCTCAGCCAGGACACAATCTGCACTAAGTTTAGATGTTATCCTTGGACTATTTAAAAAAAGGGAATCTGACATTCCCTGGGAAAGTTTGAGGGAATCAATTACTGCCATTGAAACACATGAACCTAGAAGATTCCCACCAGGGAATGTTTGAAGATATGTCTGATTCCCTGTTTTATAAATAGAGCCCCTTATGTTTGTGGGGGGTTACCTGCAGGTTTTTCATTTTCTTCCCAAATCCTAAACCATATTGATAGGTCTTGAAGACCTAGAATTGTCCATGGACTATGGTAGGGTCAATAAATTATCAACAAAGGATGGAAGTTAGATTTGTACATCCAATTTGCCCCTATAAGGAACAGTCAGTGACCTGATTATAGACTCTGTAAAGTTTTACCTAAAATTTTGGTGCTATATAAAATATATGATTTTATTATATTAATGATAAACTCAGAATTCCAGATGGCACACATTACAGATCCCATCTGTACATTTAGTCCATGTGGTTTTGGAGACTCAGAGTTCAGAGTGTACCAAACTATAGACCCTTTTACAAACCATAAGGCCCACATTTCTTTTTCATATTCATTCCATGAGGATTGGGGACAATCCCTAATTTATATGCTAACTAACAATCGATGTAGGGCAGGTCAGTGAATGGAGGCTTACTGTTCTCCAGCCACCCACCTTCAACAACTGCCCATCCAACCACCAGTGGAAATATTTAAATGTTACCAACATTTTTACTCTTCTCCACCATGTACAAGAGGTAAAAAAATGTGTTTGTAGCTTAGAATTAAATATAAGCCCCACTTTTTGTGAACTCTTTGTTCAGTGAGAAATGCTTTATAATTTGAAACAACAAAGAACTTATTAGCCTTCCTGCAGATTTTGCTTAAGGGCAGTTTGCACAGCTTAGATATTGTAGCCTCCACAACTCATTTGGAGGTACTGTATTTCTCACAATAGTTTAAGGCTAATTTAGAGACTTTTGAAACATTTATGGAAATGAAGTAATTTAGCAGAGATCACATTCAAACGGGAAGTGGGGATAAATCTCCCCAGTGGGCACACAAACCACAGACCACAAAAAAAAAACTAAACAAAGGTTTGCCTATATTTTAGGTTTAACATTTGTACAGCTTGTTCCTTCATGACTGTGCAAGCCAGGCAATGATAAATGTGGTTTTCCCTTAAAAACAGATGTGTTTCCTAACTTCACCCAAAAACCTTGCAAAGGAGAAATAGAAATGACTACATTCTGCAAAAAAGTGGAACCAAAAGGACATGAGATTGTAAATGACAACATTAAATTAGTGTGGTCTTCTACACCTTGTGGTCTAAGGCAGCAACCACAATATCATTCCCCTGCAATGTCTATTGCTAATATAGCTCTCAGCTTCTGGCATGGAGGTTCATCCTATCCTGACAGTAGCTGACAGCGGGATCTCATTTGTTAAAGCTTTCCAACACTGGAAAAGATAGACTAACATAGGAGAAACTGGAATAGATCTGGTCCAGGATTTAAAACATTTACCAACTAATAGCAGTTATTTTTACCAAATCCATTCCAGGTTTGCTGGATCACCCAGGTTCACCCATTATAGTCTATCTTCTCCACTCTTGGAGAGCTTTAACAAATCAGTGGGTGGGTTCTGTAGCATAGGCAATAGCAGCATTGAATTTGGTTGCATTTATTTTTCTAGACAGGAATGATGATGCTTGAGCATGATGTAAAATAAAGGTAACATTTATAAAGTATAGAAACAATTACATTTATTTGCAATTTTTAATTAATGAGCAGTGAGCAATGACAGATTGATCTCTTGCCTACAATACCTACCGATGTATGGGGTTTTCCTACTGAGAAGGGGTCATTTCTTCACTAATCCCCAACACACTAACCACAAATGTACAGCATCATATCTTCACTAAATATAAATATAGGTGTGTTTTACTGACTAGCAATGGTAAGGGGAATTTCTTTACTGACCACTTATGTAAAAGGACATTCCTTTGCTGAACAACAATGTAAATGGGCATCTTTCTGCAGACCACCAATGTAAGTGGATACATTTCCACTGCTGACAGAGGCAAGGGGACCCTGTAATATTATTCTGGTCATTATATTTATTAATCCCCTGAGCAGTCACCCGGGTGTTTCCGGAGACATTGATGTGTACGGAAGTTCCGTTCAGGCGCTGCAGGAATTTTAAATCTATTTATATTGCATTCAATTCAAAAAAACTGTATTTTTTGTTTATTTTTTTTATTTTGACATGAATTTGTGTTTCAAACTTTATTATACTCATACTATTATATTATTCTGTAAAATAAATTTTCATGAAAAACAATGTACTGCTTTTAGACATATAAAACCGGACGGTATGAATGGCCCAGGAGGTTAATGTTCATATTGGCGAATAAAGCAAAGGTTAGTTTTAAAATAATCAGACCTAAACATCAAACGTTTAAGGCATACAATGTTTAAACTTTCAAAAGCTCACTATTCATGCTACTTTACCATAAAATGTTCATACAATATTTTTATCAGACATCCCATAAGATCTCAAAATGGCCAAAGATTTGTTGGCAGTCTATAAAAGAAGTGCTTTAGAAAAGACAGTTAAAAGGCAGTACAAAGAAAAATGTTAAAAGACAGTAAAAGGATGGAAATTCAGGGAATGAGTACATTTGTAAATAAAATACCTTACTGATTCCCTGAAAGAGTAAAAATATGTGTAAAAAATAAGATGAGACTTTAATGTTAAAGAATTTTATTAGATGTGTGTGTTTTGTGTTAACTGTGTTTAACTTTTTTTTTACAGGTTATCCCACAATAAAAGGATGATTCCCACGGCTGCATTCATGAAATGAGCACAGCCGTGGGACTCCTGACAGTGTGGATCCCCATGGCTGGAGCCATCATCAGGGTTTTCCTTTTCTCAGCCAATCAGCAGATGCTCTTCTGATTGCTGTTTAGTGCCTGATGGAGATCTGGGAGTCCCCTTATTAAAGGGGGCTTCCAGATTCTAAAGTCCTGTTAAAAATGCTTTTAAAAGCATTATTTTCAATTGAAGCTTTCATAAAAAGCCTAAAAACGCCTGTAAAAGCCTCTATTGAATTCAATGGGAGCTTTCATTGATGTTTTTCAGTGTTTATGAATGTCTTTTCCCTGCATTTTAATTTTAATAAAGTTGCAAGGTGTGTTACTATAACGCTCAAAAACATGCCTCAAGGAAGTGATATGTAGATTAGGCCATTGGAATGCATGGGAATTTCAAAAATGGGCTTTTAAAGCCTTAGGTTAAACGTTGGGGAACACATCTGTGTAGATTCAGCCTAAATCATTTTGTATTTTGAATCAGCAGATCTCATAAAGAAAAAAAAGGTGAAGGGTAACTATGATGTCACCGGACAGATCTAAAGACACCTGAAAAAATGCAAAAAAATTGCAGAGAATTGATTTATTTTTTAAATGTGACGATTAATCCAATGGGAATTGATGGATAAAAGGAGGAGTACCTGTAGAGTGTGCTCTGTTTGGGTGCCTTATTTTCAAAGAAGGACCAATAGATTTAAAAAATAGGGAAAGGTTTATTTACAGCTTAGGATATTATATACATATCATTTACAAGAAAAAGGGAAGAAGGTAAAGCATATATAGGAAAGGGAGAATAAAAGCGGTCTAGCTCTATCTCTAGCATATGGTCATTCTCACCCACACAAATATAAAAACCAGGGTTTTCTCTCATTGAACCACACCCCTATGCAAGTCCAGAGGAAATCACATCATTCATCTATCCTTGGTGAAGTCTTAATCAAGAGCTCACACAGATTGTCCTTCTCCCCAAGCTGGAAATTGCTTCCACTGGCCCCTGCCCCCTCTAGCAAGACTGAAGCAATAGTAAACTGGTTTGGGCAGAAACTACCACCAGGTGGTCAAACTGGCCAATGTGTTATTGATCTTCAGGCATCCACTCATGGAAGATCAAGCATCTGTCTCTGCTCAGCAATCCTTTCATGGTTGTTTTAGGGACTGCATCTGTCTCCATAGATAATGAGGTTTATAGCTTGATTTCATAGAGGCAGGGTTTTCCTTACATACAAGTCATACTCATATCAATTTTAGTCACTTCCAACAGTACCCAAGCCTGTAAAAAAATGTGTTTTTATGTGCTATGAAGTTGCTGTACAAATCCCTTCAGCATTAAAACTGTATTTGATTGCTGACTTGCTGAATAAAAGTGCAGTTCAGACCTGCTTGAACTGTATATGGAAGCCCCTGTTTCATGCATGATTTATCACTGCCTATACCAGTTGACATGTAAGAAACATGTGGACTGTGGAACTAGACTTTAATCTATA
This sequence comes from Pyxicephalus adspersus, assembly GCF_032062135.1. NCBI lineage: Eukaryota > Metazoa > Chordata > Amphibia > Anura > Pyxicephalidae > Pyxicephalus > Pyxicephalus adspersus. Next base: position 19,809,886 of record NC_092869.1, read on the forward strand.
AAGAATAATTATGGTTGCTATAAACATAAATTCAGTAAACAACCTACAATAAATTTATTAATAAATAATTTATTTTACAAATGCTTGGTGTTGATTCTCCTTTAAATACAACATTGGTTTCCAGAAATAACCTGCAAGGTTTGCAATATGTTTTTATTCAAAATCCCACTGCGCGTGTTCATGATCATACTTCGTTCCTTGAGAAAGAGTGCCCATTAGTGTCTGTTATTCATGTGCTGTAAAGCTGTCTTCTCTTGCTTGGGAAGATCTTATCAGCGATCAGTCATACACAGCAGCTGTACAATCTACAGAACAAAGAACATCAGAGGGGGACGTGATAAAATCATTTGAACACCTAGAGAAAAGGAAATATATAGCAACACAGAGCAAAAAAACATATTTTTTTTTCTGCTGAGACACAAAGACAGATTTTAAGTTTAGAATATTTTTCTTCTTTGGAAGTTTTTCTGGAGTGTTGATTCTGACAAAAGGTACCTGTGCAGGATTTGTCTTAAGTTTAACTCCATCTAAAATTATATTCTTTATGGTATGTATGTCTGGGGGAAAAATGGAAAATAGATAAAATACCCTACCACTCATGGTTTGCAATATATGCTCCCAAATATATGCTCTATCTTCCCAAATTATACCCCTTAGAAAAATGTTACAAGCACAGAAAAAATACATATTGATTTGGAAGAAATCAAATGAACTGAAATCCCAGGCAGTGTTAGCCTAGCTTGGTGGCTGCAGAAGTTTTTATACCTTATTCCCCTCAACCTTCTCCTTTCCACATGTATACAAAAATTTCTTTCCCAGTAGTGATTCTGACTTGTCTACAAAGAGACTGCCCATACTATGTATAGGGTGAAAGGATCTCAGAAGAAATAGTTTAGGGGCATGCTTAAATCAATAACACTTCATTTTCCAGCAAGTACTTGTTTGGCATTGGCACAGAAAGCAAGAAAAGCCAATCCTCACAATCGGAACAAGGTAAAAGAACAAACCCCTAATGGGACATCATCTAGAGGTAAAAGGGGAAATTTGGTGGTACATTTGTGCAATTCCTGGACATGCAGCTTAAACTATGACTTGAGTGGAGGCTTCTGTTGACATTTTATTGCTTCCTGTATCCTCGTTTGGGAGATTTTTCTGCTCCTCATGTCAAAGGTGCATCTGTAAGGCCCTGGTCAGCACCAGTCCTCACCAGATACCAGTCCCCCGATCTAACACCGCAGTCTTCACCTATAGCAAGCCCCTGCTTAGCCTCGGGAGACTGGTTACGTCTCCCAGCACTCAATAGCCCCCCGGACTTACTGCACAAAGGTTGGTGTCTGGGAATGGGCTGGCAGCAAGCCAGGAGCCCACAGATAAAGCAGTGACAAGATTCCAACAGTGCAAAGTCCAGAATACAGACCAGAGGTCATACACAAGAGATCAGTCCACCAAACAAAGTACAAAGGAAAAGGCACAAGCAGAGTCGGGGTCACAGGCAAAGGTCGGTCCAGGCTGAGTTCAAGAGGGTTGTCAGGAACAATAAATCGGACAAAAACACACTTCAGCACAGATTAGCCCAGCTATACCCTAAAACAGGCACTGGTGACTGGGAGCAGAGAGGATATAAAGTTCAAGCAGCCAATGGCAGTGCAGGACTGAGTCAAGAACTAATTGTCTCTGAAAGCCCCTTCAGCTGTGCACATCCTCACAGAGGGGTGCAGGATATGCGAAAAATACATCAGGCTGCACGGCTAAAGGGAAGCAGGGGCTGCTGCTATCTTAGTTTTCCTGGCTGCTGCAAATTACATTGCTGGAGTCGCCGAACAGATAAGCATTTCCTAACAGCATCTAGGCATTAAGCCTAGGACTTCCAGCTGGTCATTGATGTCATTTTACAGCAACCACTCTCTTCATTAGGCCACATTTACCTGTCATGAAAGCTTGGGAATGCAAGGTCTGTGATTCAACTGTATTGTGATGATGCTGGTATTTCAATATTTCAATGGAAATTCTATTTTTCCGTCAAGTCAGTTAATCATGTGCCAGAGTGCTGTGTGTTGTAGTGCAATTAATTTAAAATGGAAACCCAGCACACTAGCCCAGCACTTTTAGTGCTTACGCACTATTCACAATGAATAGGTTTCTTGATGCATGTTTAACATGTGTGTTAAGACAACCAGTCCTAAAGCAAGAACTAAACAAACAATTTGCTCTCCTGAGATTTAACCCCCCTAGCGGTAATCTCGAATGTAATCTGCTTTTAAATGGTTTTTACAGTACAAAAACACCACACAACATGAAATAAATATAAAAGTACATTTTTAATTTTATATTTTATTTTAAGATTACATTGTTGTCTGTTATTTTATTATTTTTTAAATATATTATTTATAATTATGTATTATAATATAATATATGATTATAATACAATAAAAAAATATAATTATCATACCTGGGAGTTAATCCTAAAAATTACAGGCCCACAATATAAACAAAAATTTCTTTGCAAAAAAATTAGAATCACTTTTTCCATCAAAAAACTGACAGAATTAGGACGCTAGGGGGGGTTAATTAATTGTTTACATTTATATAATTAAAATCCTATTTGTATGTGTATTTTATTGGTATGTGTGGGAGAACAGTGGCAACACAGGAAAAATACAAAAGTCCCAAAAGACCTTTTGGTTTTCCAGAAAATGGCAGGTAAAGTGACAGCAGGCAAATAGGATTTTTGAGTGATTGACAGCATACAGAAGGCAGCATAAACATTAGGACATCGGGAGCATCTCGGCTCCCGATGTCCTAATGTTTATGGTCAGCTATCGCCAGGGAGACCGCATTGGTAAGTGTCATGGAGAGTTGGGTGAAGTGCAATATCACCCAGAAGTGTGTAATACAATTTTAGTGAATAGAGTACTGACAGGCGGCAGCAGCAGCAGCAGCAGGAGGAGGCAGTGGGCCCTGAGACGGAGCGTGGACCACATTGGTAACTGGCATCTAGAGCTGGGTCTAGTGCATTGTCAATGCCACACAGAAGCGTGTAATACAATTTTAGTAATTGGAGTACTGACAGGCAGCAGCAACAGCAGGAGGTAGAGCTGGGTCTAGTGCATTGTCAATGCCACACAGAAGCGTGTAATACAATTTTAGTAATTGGAGTACTGACAGGCAGCAGCAACAGCAGGAGGAGGAGGCAATGGCCCTGAGAAGGAGTGGGGACCGCATTGGCAACTGGCATATAGAGCTGCGTGTGGTCCATCGTCAGAACATTAACTGTACCAAAAGGTCTTCTTTGGTAATTTGGAACAGGTATCGGTATCAAATACTAAAATATCTGTATTGGGGCTCCCAGATGTTTGCAATCCCACCTAACTCATACAGCAGAAGTTGCAGAAGGTTGACAATTTTTTGCATTAATTTCATTACCATTTCTATATGGAGTCCACTTCAGGTGAACGTTTTCTGAGCTGTATTTTGGGAAGACTATCAAAATTACAACCATTAATGGAAGATTTCAAGGAGTTTTACTTGGTGTTCATGCAGATCACACTGTTCTCCTGTTTAAAGTCAAGGATTTGAAGACTGGTGAAGCTGTGCGAGGAGCAAGGCTGTTTTTTGGGCAAATTGTTCTAAATGTGGAACCAGTAGAAGCATCTACTGTACAGTGGAGTAGAGGCCAAGAGATTGAAGGAGAGACAATAGAAGAAGGACTCTGCATTTCCAGCCGCAAAACGTCTTGAGCTTGGGGGTATCTGGACTGAACATATGTCGCTATGGAAAACTGTGTTGGCTGCAGGGGGGCACAAGAAATCATGTTTACCTCTTTGACATCCTAACCATGGGACCTGGGGTCTTTAAAAATGGTCTCCAAGTGGTGCTTGAAGACAATCTAAAAGTCATCCACCACTGTCGTTGGCTAGGAGATATTTTGTCCCACCAATATGGTGTGTTTTTGAATAATGTTTTTGATACACAGGTTTTTGAAAAAAAAGGTGGGTGATGTGTACTTGTTTTCCATGGAGACTGGTGTTTTTTTTTTCCTCATCGAACATCTACTGTGAAGGAATGTTTGACTCGGCATCTAAATATGCCGTCTGCACAAGTACATTTCTTAAATATCAAACAAACATTGATGGAGCAAAATCCTAATATGTGTTCCGACCATCTATCGTCTGCTACTTTGCTGAAAGTGTTGGCTCTGGAAGTATCGCACCTCTTAGATTTGCATCAAGCTATGTTGGATGGCATGCTCGCTCACTTTACATTGTTAGTTGACAGATGCTTTAGCAGTGACTGAGAACTTATGCTCTGTGCTTCTCGAAGAACTTTAGCAGTCTTGTGTCCTACAGCAAAAGAGAAGAGAAAGGGCTTTTAAAGAATGTGATGTTACCAGCCATGGATTCCTTGTGAGATAAGAGTAAACAAAGCCATGATCTCTAAATGGGTCATTCCTAAAATAAGATTGGTGCTAGGAGAAGCCTTAGCACATACACACTTTCTCCTCTTTGTTTTGAGAACCACAGAACAATGTAATATTTGGTTCTCTCATATATTAGCTTACTGGTAGGATTCATAACAAATAATTAACATTTGAAAGGAAGAGAACTATTCTAATAATTATACAGTTGAATGTCTGCTTAAATACGTCATAAAGTCTTGGCTAGTGTTTATTTGTTGTTTTTTTTTGTTGTATTAGTACATTTTTATGTGGGGAAAATTAAGCACATAACAACTCAATGTGCCTCTACTCTATTTTTGGGTTTCAGAATGATCGGATAAAATGTATCATTGTAAAAATTATAGCTACTTTGGTTTGTTTAATACAACTAACTATTTCAGATATTGGGCATTTTGTACAATACTGTACATTTGTCTATTTCCAAATAAATTGCTAATGTAGTTAAAAAATAAACAGTAAATATTTAAAGTAGTAAGTATTTATTTTAAAGTAGGCCTTTGGTAAATAGCAGGAGGTATCAAACACTGAAATATCTGTATTTTTTTATAGTAGGAGAGAAATTTTTCTGTACCAAACTGGCTTTATTGGTATATAGCAAAAGGTATCAGACTGAAAAATCTGTATTTTTTTATAGTAGGACAGAAATTTTTCTGTATCAAACTGGCTTCTTTGGTAAATAGCAAGAGCTATCAAAGACTGAAATATCTATATTTTTTTACAGTAGGACAGAAAATTTTCTGTAGGAAACTGGCTTTCTTGGTAAGAGGTATCAGACTGAAATATCTGTATTTTTTTTAGAGTTGGACAGAACTTTTTTCTGTACCAAACTGGTTGGTACATAGGAACAGGTAGCATAAAAAACTGCTATATCTGTATATATACAGATATACAGAAGGCTCCTAACCTGTCCCTGTTACAATCCACGTCTGTCCCTGCTTCTATCCTTCACACGGACCACAAGATGGAATGACTAACCCCTCCCTCATTCCCTGTATATATACATGTGCTCAGATCTCTCCTAAATGGGCTGCTGGCCTTGCTGTGCATCCTGGGAGCAAATGATTTGCTCCCAGTCGCGATTACCGCTGAAAATAGTCACCATTTTTGCCCCCTGCTTTTTCCCTCGTTCGTTCGACGAGAACACTACCTCATGGCGAATTACAAGGCCATTCTTGCCTAAATGTTTGGTAAGCGAGAAAGGCCCAATTTGCTGCGGGATCGAATTTACAAATCTTGCTCGCTCATTCCTAGTCATTACATAGCACAGTCAAAAGGTCACATACAGTGGTCACATATGGGGGATTAAAGCAAACTAGTAGATGAATGGCCAGGGTGCATTGGGATAGGAGGAAGCAACAAGTGTTATCCACTGATGCTGTGTTGCAATACACTGAATGTGCAGGATGCCACACTCAGGACAGGAATCTAATGACCAGAGTACACTAAAATCCTGTGAATGATAGAGATCTTCCTCCAGAAAAGTAAAATATTAGTTTGGAGGTGGGATGACTCTAATGCACAGTGATGCATTTACATGTATTGGAAGTATTGTTCACTATTTTGTACGTACTTTTTTTTCCTATGTCCATGTTTCTAAGCCACTTCAATGCAAACAAAGTTTTCAATATCTGTATTAATAAAATTCTAATGTAGGTTGCTGCTCTTTTATCATCTACCTTGATCTCATGCTCCTGTTCTCTACCTTTCCAAAGAGCAATTTATTGAAACTGCAACTGTACAGATAATACTTTATCTTCTTGATTTTTCAATGCATCTGATAAAGTCGCTTTGCCGCCTTCTTTCTAAATTATGTATCTGCATTATAATCCCTCCAGTCTTTCTATCCCATCAGATCAGGAGCCCATTCTATACCCAATGTTTAAAGGCCTAGTTTTTCATTGGAAGGGTCTTATCCGATAGATTTTCCATTTTCTATACTTAGTTTCTCTATATGGAAACTAATTGAATATACAGTATGTTGCAGAAAACAACCTCAGTGTATAACGATTTTCTGCACATTTCTCACCATGATATTGTATATAATAAACAGTCTGCTGGAGGAGGAACCTTTCCATTTCTATGGGGAGGAAGATGGGAGCTGAGAAACAATTAAACTGTGAAAATTGCTTGTACACTTTTGGGTACAAGTGACAAAGAATAGGGTGGTGATTTTGTTGTCGCTTTTGTTGGATTTAGAAACAAGCAATAAACCTTTAGCTTGCAAGGGCAATGTTTTAAAGTAGGGCCTGTTCACAAATCCTTCATATTAACCCACTTCTTGATGATGAAGGATACATGGGCTTGTATCTATCAAAGTACCTGCTTTATTTTTTTTTGCCACATCATTTTTGAAAGTGTATACATTTTTTAATCTGGAAAAACGACCAAAGTGGAAACAAGGCTGGCTTAGCAAAAACCTTATAGGACAGACAAAATAGATGTCTCTTTTGCCAAACTTTTATCCCCAAGCTTGTCAGCACTTGTTTTCTCCTTTCTGTATACTAATTCACACGTGGGGATGAGGATGAAGATGGCAATAAAAAACTAATGAAGGTCCTAACCTTCCCCCACTATATTGAAAAGGATTTTATCAGTGTCCCCTAATTATTCCATTAATTTATTCCCCATATTGACAAATCAATGAGATCACAATGATTGCACAAACAGCATTTAACATCAGTTTTATCCTACACAGTTTTTATCTTACACAGTAACATGCTCTGACATGGCTTTAGGTATTTCTTAACATAGTTTTTAGACTTTGGCTATAGCAACCAATGACTAGATAGCTGGTATTTAAGCCTAAACTAAAATTGGTAATTTTTAGCTTACTGGTTGTCATAGGCAAGACCTTAACTTAACAAATACCCAAAAGTACAAATATACAAAAATCTACGAAAATAAAATATGATGTCCATTTCAACTACACAAAAGGTCTTAGTTAACCTGTATTAAAAACTGCAAACTGATATTTACCTTTGTTACTATAGGCAATAGCCTTACTCCAATATACTCCATTATTACCCATTTGGTGAATACACAGTAGTACCTAATAGTCAATTACCAATTGACTTAAATGGTTGCCAAACTGCCACCACCATCAGGGTCACCAGTGTGACATGGACCAATGTCTTTACAGCTAATAAAATATGTTGATTAGTTTGAGTCACTATATATACTGTAAAAATTGTCACTGTTGGTATTTTTTCCATTAACACAATGATTTATAAGGACTACATCTGCTTACTACAAAACCAATAATGATCACAAAGGCCATTTTGAATATTTTGTACTTGTATGTGTCACCATGACACTAAATGTTTAGAGTATTATTTTTTTAACACCTAACATCATCATTTTGGTAATATTCAACATTCTCTAGAGCAGCTGTCACTTTTTTCATTCTTGCCTTTCATAAAATATAGAAAAGGAGGATGAATTTCTTTTGTCATGATGTCTGAAGTCTCTTTACAGAGTTGATAGGAACCAATGGCCCAGGAGAAATGAATAGATAGAAGTTTCTGACAGTCCAGAAGATACAGGATGTGACACGCCTGGGGCTTAGCGACACAGTCCGGGAAACGTGGTTGTTTGAGATCCAGCTCGAAGATCACCACAGTGACCCCAATCACTGAAAAGTCTTGGGAAATTATACTCACTGCCTGAGCTCTCTGGGAACTAACATAACAAGAAATACCAGAGAGAACTTCTCAGTGAGACTGACAGGTCATGAAATCCAATCATTTTAAGGAGAGGTCAGTCTAGAAAGCAGTTGTGCTTAAGCGTGAAGTCCTTTTACATTTATTTAGCAGGTTTTCACAAAGTTTTATTTGGAATTATTTGGATTAAAAAAAAATAACCTTTACAGTTCTACAACCTCCTGAAAGTGTAAACATGTACTTTGAGATCAACAGTTTTCTTCTTTAGTTGTATGTAATTAAGAGAAATGTGTAGGTGGAACGGCTTTATTTTACAGCCGTTTCAGTTTAGTGTCCGTCTTCAAGGGCTTGTATTAGTCACTATATATCTAGGCAGTGCCCTCCGGGCCTCATATTTCTTATATTGTCTGCTATAGGCAATTCCATTCCATCTTTTCAATTCTTTCCCTAAAGGAAGAGAAAAGAATCCATGTTGTCTCAATGCCTTGAGAGATTGTACCAGATAGAGAATGTATAAGACTTTAGATCCTTTCTCTTCTAGAACATATTCCAGCATTTTTTTTTTACTTTTACCCTGTTTCTGTTGCAAGAAATAGCTTTTGTTTCCCATTATGACATCATTACCAAACTTGTAAATTTTCTGCAGGGGCAGCTTCTGGGACCTAATTCCTGTTGATAAAGGCATCACCACAAGAACTACATCACCCTAAAGCCCTTTCTCTACACATAGTGCTCTTGTACATAGACATAGCAGAGCAATTCTTTTACTGGGAAAAAGGTATGCATATAGAATGGAACATGGATTTGTGGGATATAGAAAATGTTGTAGTACTGCAAGAAGGGCTGGCAGTCTGGGGTTGAATTTCATTGTAGAAAGAAACATTTTGTTTAGCCCAGACAGTAAGTGTGGGTAAAATGTTCATGTGTTGTAGACATGTATTCATTTGTTTTTTTACTAATTTTGTACTGACATCAGTTTTATGCCGTTTTTCATCATAACCTTTTTTCAAATATCCATTGGCTGGAATATGACACAGGCCTCCAGCATGGTTGTTTTTCAAATATGCTGAGAATGTAACTGATATTAGGATATTAGCCCTGTTCCCTGTATTATTTTACTGTAAGAACACCAAGGTGACCCCCTTTCCCAAGGGTGGGTCCATGATGACCAGTACTCACAGGAAGTGTGTTGAATGACACTGAGCAATATTCAAACTGCAAAAGAACTGCTCTGGTTTGATAATATAAATCTGTGAGAGGGCAGTGCAGCCAGAGCGGTTTAGTAGTTTGATTATTCCTGCACTATTTTTTAAAATTTTACCTTAGTTTGGTTTTATAAGAAACATGCACAACATACACAATTCACTGCCTTAAATGAAGCACAATGGCTCAAAATTTTTAAAATGATTGAGAAACAGTTGGAAAAAATTTAGGTTGATAAAGCACCAGGACCAGATGGATTACATTACGTGTCCTCAAAAAGTTATTTCAAAGCCATTGTTTCTAATTTTTAGAGCACTGGCATGGTACCAATGGATTAGCATAAGGCCAATGTGATTCCTATCTTTTAAAAGAGTCATTACCAACTACAGACTGGTAAGTTTAACCTCTAAAATTGAAAAGGTCCTAGAGAGTTTAAAAAAAACACATAGAGGCCTTGCTGCTAGAAAATAATATTAAAAGTGATAGTCAGCATGGATTCAAGAAAGACTTGAGTTGGCAAACAAATTCACTCTCTTTTTATGAGGAGGTAAGTAAACAGGTAGACAGTGGAGTAGATTGACTGTTGATTTAGTGTGCTTGGACTTTGCTAAAGCATTTGACACAGTACTCCACAGACAGTTAGTGTGCAAATTAGGGTCTATAGGTTTAGAAAAGTCAATCTGTAAATAGATAGAAAACTGGCTTAAAGACCACATCCAGAGAGTAGTGATTAATGATTTATACTCTGAATGGTCTAAGGTTTTTAGTGGTGTACCCCAGGGTTCAGTGTTGGGACCTTTACTGTTTAACATCTTTTTAAATAATATAGAGTTTGGGATTAAAAGTACCATTTCTGTGTTTCCAGATGACACTAAACTATGTAATAGAGTTAGATCCATACAGTATGTCTATAATCTACAAGCAGACCTGGATGTACTGTTTGACTGGGCAGCCAAGTGGCAAATGACATTTAATATAGATAAATGTTAAGTTATGCACTTGGGCGCTAACAACATGCATGCCTCATACTGTCTAGGGGGAATACATTTAGAGGAGTAAGAAATGGAAAAGGATCTGGGGGTTAAAGACTTAATAACAGCATGCAATACCAGGCTGCAATATCTAAAGCTAGCAAAGTACTTTCTTGTATTAAAAAAAAATAGACTGCAGAGATGGAGACATTATCCTACCCCTGTACAAAGCATTGGTCAGACCACATCCGAAAAATGCAGTCCAGTTTTGGGCCCCAGTTCACAAAAAACATATTGTGGAATCGGAGAGTGCAGATGAGGGCAACTAAACTAATAAAGGAATGGAGGAGCTCAGCTATAAGGAGAGATTTGCCACTTGAGTCTTTTTCCCCTTGAGAGGGGGGATATGATCACCCTATATAAATGGTCCATATAAAAACCTTTCTAACCAATTATTAATTGGGCACTTTTTGTGTCTGGAGGAAAATAATTTCAATCTCTGTATGAGTAAGGGATTCTTTACTGTAAGGTCTGTAAAAGGTGGAATAGGCTCCATCAGAATAATGTTAGCAAGTACTATAGATTGCTTTAAGAAAAGCTAAATGCTTTTCTAGAAGCACATAATTTGCCTGGCTATTGGAGTTTTTAAAGTAAAGACTTTAGAGACTGTTGATCCAGGAAACATCTGATTGCCACATGGGATCAGGAAGGATTTTTTTTCCCATGCTGGAGAATGTTTTCTTTATTCTTCTTTTTATTTTTTGCTTTGTTTCTGATGGCATACGATTGCTGCCTTGCTGCTAAATCCCAGATTGGTTTGATGATTCATAGTTTCACATTTTATAGGTTCAATACCTATTTCTATATTCAGCATTTATACTCCTGGTACATTTATTTGCAGTGTTTATTTCCTAGACTTAGTCTCTTGGTGCTGACAAACTTTCAGATTACTTAGGTTTGCTGGAACTTGAACAGTTTTGAATTGTTTGCACAGACCACTTTTATAATGCTTTGATTTGTCCTCTTCTGTTTTCCCATGATGCAGCTCACTATAGGGGATAGTAGGAATGTAATCTTTTAAAGATTAATTCATCCCCTCACATCTTCTGCATGCACAAAAGCTGCTGCTTTATTTAGTTTCTCAGCTATGTTTGCTTATGTTTTCCATCTATATCAGGGGTCGGCAAAATCCAGCCTTTAAGCCAGATACAGCCTATACAGCCAGTAGTTCGTTCCGGCCTAAGGCCCCCTGGCAGGTTGCCGGCGGATTGGCCAGGGGAGTTAGGAACTACTGGAGCCGGAGCTGCTGGAGCTCCGGTGCTGCTCCCTTGCAGTTGTTCCCCTACTTACCGCGGCCGGCGTTGATAGTTCCGTCGCCGCGACAAATAGGGAACTGTCCTCAAAAGACTCTTTTTTTTAAAAAAACTCCAAGACTGACGTGTTTTGTGGAGTTAAATCTGATTTTTCAGGAGCACGTTTTCTCTGGAGGAATTATGCAGTTCTAGAATACAAAATAAATTATATATGATTGACAAATCTCCCAATGGAAATGTAAGTTCCTGGTCAGCACCAGTCCTCACCAGACACCAGTCCCCCAATCTAACACCGCAGTCTTCACCTTTAGCAAGTCTCCGCTCGGGAGACTGGTTGTGTCTCCCAGCATTTGGTTGCCCCCTGGACTTATTGCGCAAGGGATGGTGTCTGGTAATGGGCTGGCAGCAAGCCAGGAGCCCACAGACAAAATAGTACCAAGATTCCACAGAGCCAAGTCTACAATACAAAGCAGAGGTCATACACCGAATATCTGTCCACCAAAGGAAGTGCACAAGGAAAAAACACAAGCAGAGTCTGGGTCACAGGCAAAGGTCTATTCAGGCAGCAAAAACTCACAAGATGAGAAACAGGCAGGATCAGCAACAATAAATCAGACGAAAACACACTCCAGCACAGATAAACCCATCTATACGCTACGACAGGCGCTAGTGACTGGGAGCAAAGGGACTTTAAAGTCCCAGCAGCCAATAGCAGTGCAGGTATGAGTGCGCAGCCTAACAAGGGATGCCAGAATACATCAGGTTGTACAAATAAAGAGAAGCAGAGGCTGCTGCTATCTTAGTTCTCCTGGCTGCTGCAAATGACGTTGCCCCTTCAGGTGTTTCTTCAAATTCGGGAAAAGATAATAGTCCAAAGGAGCCAGATCAGGTGAGTAGGGGGGATGGTGGACCAATTGGAAATCAAGAGTGTTCAATTTGGCAGCCACAACGTTGGACGTGTGCGCAGGTGCATTTTCCTGCAAAAAAAAAGGATCACTTTGGTCAACTTTCCACAGCGTTTCGTCTTAATTGCCTCCTTCAGCTGGTCCAGGAGGTTATCATAATACTGTAGATGTTGATAACTAATAGACTATGTAAAGCATGTATGTTAAAGTTTTGCATGATTTACCTTATAATAGAAGACAAAAGAGTCTCAATGCTTTCACTGGATTTAAAGAACATAAAAAATACACTCCAAGCTGAATTGCAAAAAGATCCTTTTACAAGTTTTTACCTGTACTTTTTTTACTAGAAGGCCATAAAGAGTCAGTTAAACCTCCACTTTATTTTCCTGATATAGGCAAAGTAAGTTTGTAAGTATTTTAAAGAATAACAGCCCTTTTCACAAAAAGCCCCTTCTACAATTGTAGGTAATATTGTGCTATATTATCACCATACATACTTTCACTAATGTGAGATAGACAGCATAACAGTTGTTTTTCCACCAGTCAGGTATGCTGTCTATGTCACATTAGTGAAAGTGAGTTTGGAGATTTATTGTAGTTGGCATCTTCACTGTGGATACATATAATTTGTTTGGGTGAGGGGCATGTTTTGAATACTGGTTTCTGGAAAGATGATAAAAGTTATGTATATTGAAAGTAGTGAAATTGTGGAATTGTAGGACAATCTTTTTGGTTCCTGTGACACCTGCTCCTTACTCTTCTCTACGTATCATCCTGCTTAATTATTTGAGGGAACTACAGTAATTTCAGCCTTTCAATAAATTTTCTCCTGATGAAGTGGACGAGATACACAAAACGTGTTGAGGATGTAACATGCATTTATATCTGAATGTTTCTAAATTGTGTGATGTTTTTAACAAAAAAAATAAATAAAAAACAAAGTTTCTTTGTGATAGTATACTTGCACATAAATTATATAAATTAAAATCAATGCAAGTGTAAGGCGCAGGTCAGTACCAGTATTACCCAGACATCAGTCCCCCAATCTATAGCCGCAGTCTTCGCCTATAGCAGCTCAGCCTCCGGAGACTGGTTGCGTCTCCCAGCATTCATTTGCCCCCAGGACTTGGTGCGCAAGGGTTGGTGTCTGGAGGACACATGTAGGGGTTCTACATTGGCTTTACGCCAATCTATTGGTACCATACCAGTGATTAAAAAGTCTCAAAAAATTAAAAACAACAGATTTAAAATAAGTGAGCTCAGCTCTTTGAGAACACGTGGATGCAATCCATCAGTTCCTGGTGCTTTATTAAACTTTTATCCAACTGTTTTACAATCAATTTTGAGCCATTGTGGCTCATTTAAGGCTATAAAACCGGTATTTGCACTTCAGCATCCTAAATGATTCTGTACCTTCTATTGCCTATTTACTTTTTCCTAGGACCCAGAGCTCTACTGAACAACAACTTGCCACTGTTGAGCTGCTTTCTTCTGGGGGATTTAATCTTCTTGTGACTGTGGACATTAGTAAATAAAGCAGGGGAAGCTTTACAAACAGTCATACAAATACTCTTTAAATCAAAATGTGTAACCCTTGACAGAGCCGAGGACCCCTGGTCTATATATACCATGTACTTTGCTTACTGCTGCCCTTAAGCTCTGCTTCCCTGACAACCCACTGAAACATTTGACCTTCTCTGCTGCGTCTATGCATGGTTTAGTTACAGTCATTGTAACAATGGCAATTGCATACATTGTTTTGGGAATTACAAGCACAGAAAGCATTGAAAGGCTTAATAAAACTCATATTAAATGACAAATTTGTCATGCTGCATTTTGGGAATATTCATATTTAACTGGTTTTCTGTGAATGGATAAAATATTTTTACATTCATATAAATCTTCCATCCCCGCGCACCACAAATAAAAGAACATGGACCTCTTCAAAAATAAAGTTGTCCACCTTCTTACCCCCACCACCTTAATACCTACCTTTTAAGTGTGGCTTTTAAAATTAGTTCCTTAAGTGTTTCTTCAAAAGTCATTTTTGAAATCTCCCACAGCCATCTTTTGTTATTTTGGAGCTTCCAAACAGAAGACAATAGAAACTGTGAGCCTTTGAGCTACAGTAGTCATGTATTTTGCTTGCTTGTGGCTTGGCATTGCTTGCTAATATGGAGTATGTAATCCAGAACACCCACATCCTTCCAAATTATTCACTTCCCCAGTTGTACTCCCCTTTAATTTTTAAAGCATAATTTTACATTTATCAACATTAACTCCCTGGTGGTATTAAGTTTTTTTTAAATGTAAAAGCGGTTCATTTAAAAATACTCTATATCATTTTTAAATATGTTAAACAGTATTTGTCCCAACACTGAACCCTGAGGTACACCACTAATAACCTTAGACCTTTCAGAGTATGAATCATTAATCACTAATTTTTGAATGTAGCTTTTAAACCCAGTTTTCTATCCATGTACAGATGGAACATATTACTTTTACAAGCTCAAACTGTTTGTGGGGTAGTTTGTTAAATATTTTGTAAAGTTTAGGTATATTATAATGCAGGGTATAGATATGCAGTGTACTTTTACTTTTAATCCAGCATAATACTCTTGTGAGCGTGGACCCTTCTACAGTATCCTAAGGTGATGATGCATCCCTTCCTCTCCTGTTTTGTGCTCTGGATGTGTGTTGGGTCTTGTGAAGAAAAAACATTTAAAAATGTTATTCTACTATAAAGAACTCTATTAAAAACAAAATAGTTTTGCACTGAACAAAAAAAAAAATTTTGTCTTTTTGTCTAATGAAAGACATTCTGCAAAACTTCTTATGCAATAATACAGACATTTTGAGACAAATGAATATATACGTGATTCATTCATAGATGATTACTTGGAATTTCTACATATGTAGCTTTAAAAAA